>NC_058132.1:179145580-179325439 GCF_016433145.1 Gracilinanus agilis | reverse complement strand
GGTTGCTCAGCCCGCGATTTAGTGAGAGCCCTTTATAGCCTGGAAATGTCTCGATTCCACGTACCTTCCACGCTGTGCCCTGTTGTGGGGTTCCTCCGTTCGTCTGGACTTGTTTTTTATGTCCCCTTGAGGAGTTTTGTGTGTTTCGGTCAGGAGAGGTTAAGAGCTGCTTCTTACTCTGCCGCCATCTTAACCCGGAAGCCTGATAATTATTTTTTATTTGAAATCTGCTCATGTAAATGCTGGTCCTTCCCTTGCCCCAATCTCTATCTGAGTCTTTGTGAAGATGATCATACCTCAAAGGTGGTAGTTTGGTGGTGGTGGTTGCACCCAGACAGCTGGGCAGAAGAAGGAGGGGATCAGGAAACTAGGGTCACAAGGACTTTGGGCCTGGAGGAATCATTAATCTCTGACACATGTAATATAGAAATTGGCAGGGTGGAATTCCTGCAGGATACAGGGTCAAGCCTCACCCAGAATTCCAGGGGACCCCCCTGGAGAACTCTGGGTGAAGGGGCAGTTGGAAAGGAGTTTGACAATTGATTCCTGAGGGTTGAGGTGAGCAGGTCTCTCTGCTTGCTTTTCCCAGTTTGGGGTTTGCCTGGGAGGCCCTAGTGGCAAAGGCCATTGTGGTTTCTACTCAGGAGTTTGCCTGTCTAGTGGAATTAGACCTTCATTGCAATAGAATTCTGTTATTCATTTAGTTATTTAGATATTAGGAGTAATTACTATTAGCTTTGAGGGCAAGTTAGCTAAAGGTCTGCCACTCCCTCCTGGGGGGGGAGGGGCAGTTTCTACCTAACAGATCAGGGCTTCCCAGTTCTTATCCAAATCCTACTTACCCCCTCCTTGCCTATCCCTTCTTTCTTTAATCGATATAAATTCCATCTTTTAATAGCTGTTCCTGGGTGTCATTTGGGTATACTCACTACTGCCATTAAGCTTGGTTCCTGTCAGTTGCCAGCCTAAGAAGTCAGATCCTTCTCAGTCCTTAACATCAAGAGATGTTTGTCCCTCAATCAGACCTGTGAAGAATATAAGTGGAGAAAGTGAACATCATTAGAGATTGGCTTTGCTGGGTCCTGTCTGAAGACACACTGGCCGGCCTCCATATTCAACTGAAAACCAACTGCTGGGGGGAAGGATTTTGAGAGCAAGGAGTACCTTACCCTCTCTCTACTCACTCAAGCCTGTTTGTGGGGGAGAAGTGAGTCTCGCAGGCTCCTAGTTCAGGCCAGTCCATCAGCTTCCCAAACATCCCTGTTATTACAAACATAACACTGAGAGGATAAATTACCCCAAGGAAAGCCTCCCTCAGGTCCCAAATCTCTTCTGACTGGTATTGTTCCCTGATGTTTGCTGCTATTACTATCTTTTCTCTTTTTTCCTACTTCTCTTCAGGCTCTAACTATTTTTGCTCCTGCCTAATTAGACATGTGGAGCCTAAAAAGCTTTTCTGCTCAGGGAATGAGTCCTCTGACAACCTATACTTTTTCATAAGTCCATGTCTCTTACCCACCCCCAACACAAATACTCTGAAAACCCAAACCTGACACCCCACTATCTGTCTCTGGCAAATTCAAGTGCAAGAGTCCTGCCGTGCTATAAGCTAGGACTTGGCTACTCAGACTGGGTATTGGCCTTGGAAGATGGTCTGTGATCCTGACAACCCAAAGGGGGACAGCCCATTGATCCTGTTGGTCAAGTAGTTGTCTAGGTTCCTGAGCAGCTACTTTGGTTTCTTGTTGGCCAGATCTGGAATGAAGAAGATTGGATAAAGAGATCTGAGAGCTGTTTGATCCAAAATAAGCCTCTAGGCTGGCTCATGGAGTTAGAAAGCCTAGGAACCTGAAGGGAGTGACTATGGAAAACACCCTGGCCTCTGCAAGTCCTGGGGCTCCCAAATGAGGAAGCTTCAAGAGAAGTGGTAGAAAGGTACCAGATCCAAAATAAGTTCTGAGAAATGCAGTACTGGGGCATGTTGGGGACTAAGAGAAGCTATTTTCCAATCCAGACAACCTGGATTTGAATGCCTGCTTTCAAAACAAACCGTAATTGGGGGAAGCTAGATGTCTCAGTAGATTGAGAGCCAGGATCAGAAAAGGGAGGTCCTGGGTCTGAATTTGACTTCAGATGCTTCCTAGCTGTGTGACTCTGGGCAAATCACTTAACTCCCATTGCCTAGCCCTTACAGCTCTTCTAGCTTGGAACCAGTACATAGTATTGAATATAGGATGGAAGATAAGGGTTTTTTTTTTAAATCACATTCTTATGAGATGGACTCCCTTGAATGATCTAAGAAACTAAACTTAAAGTTTTCTTTTGTCAAAAAACCCCACCTTCTCTAACAAGTACTTCAGGTGGTTTTCTTAAAGGATGTTGCTTTTGATGGCAGAGTAGGACCACTTGACTTGCGGGGTATGAAGGAACATGTAGGAGAGGGAATCTGTCACTATTTTAAGAGCATATTATCTTTCTTTCCATTCTCATCTCCCCCAGGTTTTCCCCAAGCCAAAACAAATGAACGAACAAAATTTTGTAAGGACCCAAAGACCCTATAGGTTTAATTTTTTAATGTAAAAATAATCTTAATAGAGCAAACCCTGGGTAAAATATGATGCAGGTTAAATTCACCTTTTCTTTCTCTCCTTTTCTTCTCACCTCACCTAATTCCACTCTTCTCTTTATCTACTGGTATCCTACACTCTGGTTGCTCAGTGTCCTTCTTCTTTCACCTTCAGTACCTGTGATCATCCTTATCAATGCTCCCAGCTCTAAAAGTGTGCCTTCTCTTTACTTCAACCATAGCATCACAATGATTTCTTTAGGGTCTTGATGAAAGCTAGTTCATTGTTGTGGGGGCTTGATGTAAGACTCCTGGATGTGTCTCTAACAAGCTTCTGACCTCCAGCAAACCACTATCTCCTCGTACTTCACATCTGTGACCTAGAAAATGAGGGTATTATAATGAATGAATGAATGTCAAAATCCCTTCCCTCTAAGATTCTGTTAATTCTATTCTCTAAGCAATAATTCAATACATTATTCCTGAGATACTATTGCTAATAACTTAATGAAGTATAACCATTCCTAAGGGTACTTGCATGTTAAAAGAAGATTAGAAAGGTAATCATACAGCAAAGGGGAAAATAGTTCACATTCTTAGAGCACTTTTTAAACTTAAAAAGCACTTCTTTCATAATGATCCTGCTCACAAGTCATCCACCATTTATGGAATGCTTACTGTGTGCCACACACTGTGCTAAGTGCTGGAGATACAAAGATGGACAAAAGAAGTCCCTACTTTCAAGGAATTTAGACAACACGAAAATAGCTAGGTACCGATTTTGTGAGAATAAAAGAAAGTCGGTGTTAGAGAGCAAGCCAGTCATAGCTGAAGGAGATGAGGAAAGGCCCCTTGTAGAACCTGTGCAACCTGGAGCTGAATCTGAGGTGCCAGGGCATTCCAGATATAGTTGGAGTGTGTAAAGGGGAAGGAATCTATGAGAAAACTGAAAATGTTGGAAGGGACTGGGTTATGAAATGCAATAATTGCTAATTAGGAGCAACTGCAATTAATAGCAATTGCTAATTAGGAGTTTATGTTTGATCTTGTAGTTAATAGAGATCCCCTGGAACTCATCGAGAATGGGTGTTGAGAGCACAGAGGAGAGTGGAGAGAAGGAAACATATGTGAGTGATATCATGAAGGTTGAAATCACGAGATTTGGCATTGTGGAGTGGGAGTGAGGAGTTGAGGCTGATGCTGAGGTTGTGAACTTGGATTGTTAGGAGGATCTTAGTTGACAGTAATAGAGAAGAGAAGGGGAAATGGGAGGAAAGATAATAATTTCTGTTTGAGACATGCTGAGTTTGGGATACCTTCAAGATGTCCAATTTGAATTGTCTAACAATTTGGCGAGGAACAACTTGCCAATAGCTCAGGAGAAAGGCTAAGGTTTAAAAAGAGAAGTATCTTTAAATGTATAAATATCTCTACTGATCTTTAGCTAAATCTCCTGTATCTATTTATATATTTGTTTACTTTTGAATTTACTCTAAGTACAATTATTTTTTTACTACATCGAATTGGGGGAGGAGGAGGAGAAAGAATGAATATTCAGGCAGTGTCACAGGCTGGCTGGAGGGTATATTTTTAGGCTCAGCTTTGACACTTCAGATCACAGCATCTTATGTGACTACTTGCCCTTCCCATTCATATCCCTGCTCCCTGTTCTAACAATCAATGAAAGGTAATTTTGCTTTCTGTTTTTAGGTTATGGATCTGGGAAATTCTGCTGTCAACAAAAGACAGGTCCTGCCTGAGACTTACCTCAGAAATTCTTTGATCTTTGAGATTTCAGTGGAAGGGCCCATCTGAACCTAGGCATCATGGAATGAAACTACAAAAAAAGAACAAAGTCAGTGCCAGAGTGAAAGCTCCAGCTGGAAGAATCCTTCAAAGAAGCTGGAGAGAGAACTGAATCATTTGTGGGATAAAAGAAGGTAACTTGGCTTTCAATTTATCTTTACTAAAGGTCTACTATGTGCAAGGTATACTATGTTATGTATTGTACAAGTACAAATTATTGCACTAGAGGCCCTTGTAATACACTGGATAAAACACTGGTCCTGGTATAAGGAGACACAATAACTGTGAGACTTTGGGCAAGTCACTTAACCTCTGTTTGCCTCAGTTTCCTTCAATGTAAAATGTAAAAAAAAATTAATAATATCCCCCTACTTAACAGCATTGCTGTGAGGATCAAATGAGCTATTATTTGTAAGAAGTGCTTAGCACTGTGTCTAGCACACAACTGAAGCTAAATAAATGATTATTCCCTTCCAACCCTCCACTCTTTTCTCTTCTGCCCTATAGGTACCATGAAGGATATAAAGATAAATGACAATCTCTACCCTCAAGGAGTTTATAATCTTCTTGTAAAATGATGTGTGCATCTCTAGATAGAGAGAGAATAGGACATGAAGCAAGAGCACCAGCCACGTGGTAATGAGGGTTTGGGCAAGGGAAGTGTTGCTTCTGATTAGGTTAGGGGAGTGGAGGGATGGGAGGTGGCTTTATGAGAGAAGAGGCAATTGAGCTGGGCCTTGGAAGATGGATGAGATTTCAGCATGCAGAGTTGGGGGTATACATTCTATTTGATGATGATTGTACTTCAGAGACTTGATATAAGTAAAAACTTGATTTTCCGAATGTCTTTGGCCCTTGAGTTGACAAAGTATCACTTTTCCTTAATCTCCTCTCAAAGATATACAAGCCCACATGCACAGACACACTCCCAGCTTATTTTTCCCACCCCTGCAGTTATCTCTTCTACACTAGCATTTCTGTTCTGAGGATAACACTTGAAATAAATAAAAGCTGTTCCCTTGGCAACTGCAAGATGAATCACCTCACCCGGCTCTGGGAATAAATAGTATATCTAATGTTGGTTAAATGTCTATGCTCTGTGAAATATTGTTTTTCATCAATATAATAAGTCTTCCTCCTATTGAACGAAGGGTGGATTTTTTTTAATGCTGTGTTATTATTCAAAATTGGAGCATAATCAGCTTACATGGATTGGAATACTTTTCTAGCTCCTAACTGTGTTACTGAAAAATATATTTTTAGGTGAGTGTGGCTTTTTTTTCCTTTCCATTTATGCTTTGATTCATGCAATTTATTTTTTAAAGATTTGCTATGGCCTTTTGCTGTAACTTGGAAAGGTATTTAGCATCTGTTAAGATAGCATTCCCATGATTTCTACCCTCTTTTTATTAAGATTTCAGTTCTAATTTTAATAGCAAGCTATTTCAGAAGTATTGACCAGAGTTACCCATCAGACCCCAAGAGGCTCCTGACTTCTCATAGTTTTGTCTTGTTGGTTAAGAACTTCTAAAGGCTCTTTGTTTTCTTCTAGACAACAAAAGTAGGGAGATCTGGAGGTAACTGAAAAATTTGGGGGAATCCCAGAACTGTCCTTAGTCCTAGAAATTTTGTAGAAACTTTGAGAGTAGATCTTCTCTAAAATTCTGGAACGACACTTTGAAACTGATCCAGTACCCAGGGCTTCTGGGCAGGACTTCCATATGTCCAGCCATCATTATGTAAATTAAAGTTTTTGAGCCCAAATCTAACAGATTAGATTAATTTCTCTATGTAGCCTTAGTTTAGCAGTCCTAGGCATCTTAAGAGTTAATAGAAAGATGAAATACTAAATGGGATAAGCAGGATAATAACATCAAATTATAATTATAGAGCAGTTTAAGGTTTTGAAATCACTTTACATAAATTATGTTATTTGATCCTCTCAATAAACCTGTAAGGTAGGAACAATCATCCCCATTTTACAGATTAGCAATCTGAATCTCATAGAGGTTGTGACTTGATCAGTCACATAGCTAGTGTTTAAGGAAGGATTCAGACTCAGATTTTCCTGACTACAGGTCCAAAGATATATGTCCACTATGCCACCTAGCTGCTTCACTAAAAGATACAGGACAATGGGTAGAAAAAAGAGGTGTCATGTACTCATTGAATATGTATGCACATATGTGTTTATAGATTAGAAGAAGTAAAGACATTTAGTAGTAAAAATCTTGTGTACTAATAAAATTTTGTCACAGTTGGAGAATAATGATTAATTTCCATTTAGTTCAACTTAAAAAAAACTTTATAAATTCCTTTTATATGTTTAAGGCACTGTTTTGGGTACATGGGCTATAAGGATAGTTTTGACACAGACTTTGCTTTCAATGTGCTTATATTCTGATAAAGGACAAATAATATTCAAGCAAAAAGCTATGATAGAAGGAAAAATATGATAAATCCAAAGAAGTAAAGATTAAATTTGATGGGAAATTTGAAGAAAAAGGTCTAATTTTTCATCTGGGGGAGTTCAACAGGGTTTCATAAAGAAGGTAGTGACTGATTAGGTTCTTGAAGGAAGACAGAGTTTCAATAAATAAGAGAATTAAGGAAGGGAATTCATTTTAGGCATGGAAGATGGTATGATGCAAGGCACAGAGATAGAAGAAGATAGGACAAGAATGGAAGGAGAGTAGTCCAAATTGAGTTGAGACAGAGTATACAAAGGGAGAAGCATTAGTTAGGACTTAGAAGATAGGAGCTGAATTATGGTGAGCTTTAAATGCCAGGTTCATGAGTTTGAGTACACACTCGCTACAAAAAGGGAAGTCACTGAAGGTTTTATAGAAGAAATATCATTATAACTATATGAGATTTTCTACTTTTCCAGCAATGTGGTTATAGGATAGGAGAGGAAAGTAATGGAATCAAAATGACTGGAAGGGATATGGTGGTGTGGGGCAGGCAACACTTGAATGTCACTCTCATTTAAATTTATTTAAAGAGGGAAATATATATACACAATGATAAGTAATATCTATCTGAAATCAAGAGCAAATATCCATAATGTAACTTGAAATCTTCCCAATTAGTTGAGGGGTGAAGCAAGAGTGATCATTTTTACACTTACTATTCAATATTGTATTACAAATGCTGGATGACACAATAAGATAAGAAAAAGAAATTGGTAGTGTAAAAATGAGTAATAAAGAAACAAGATGTCATTTTTTGCACATGATATGATTGTGTGCTTATAGAAACCTAGAAAATCAACTAAAAAGCTACATGAATCATTCAACATCTTTGGTAAATGTGCAGAATGTAAAATAAAATAAAAGAAATCATCATCATTTTTATATACAATCCAACAAAACCCAGAAAAAAATAGAAAGAAATATTCCATTTAAAATAACTGTAGACAATATTAGATACTAGCCTGTCTACCAGGACAAATGCATGATCTGTGTTAAAACATTCTTCCTACAAATAGAGAGATTTAAACAACTAGAGAAATATTAATGGCTCAAAGATAGGCCAAGCCAATATAATAAAAATAATAATTCTCTCTAAGATAATTTACTTTTTTTGGTTAAAAATGAAAAAAAAGAATTGGAGGATACCATCAAATAAGAAGGTATTGAGAGAAGATAAAAAGATAGATTTGGGGGGGGCAATCATGTTTTAAAAGATGGGAGAAGGATGTGAAGTCAACAAAAGAGAAATGAAACAAAAGAAAGATCTGTGATACTTTATTGTAATTGAACTGAAAAAGGAGAGGGTATGAGAGTGGAGAATCAGTATCAAACACAGAAGAAAGGTTAAACAGGAGGACCAGGAAAAAATATTTTAGTTTTATTAATCATGGGCCAGAAGCCAGACTACAAATGGCTACAGAGTCAGTAACCATTGAAAAATAAATGTATGGTGAAGAAGAGAAAGTGAGAACACTGACCCAGAAGAATGGAAAGTTTACAGTAATGGAATTCTGAAGGCACAAACTCCAATGATTTCTATAAGGAAGAAAAAGTAGCTGTTTGAATAAACTTAGTTAAGGGTTGTTTAGAGAGAAGTCTCTAAGTTTTATGTTCTAGGGTTTTTTTTTTCCTTGGCCCTGTTTTGTTTATAATTTTTATTTTCTTTTAAATGTATTCTTTCTCTCTGTATCCCCTTCTATCAAACATTGGTTATTGGCTTTCATTATTATTACACTTTTAAAATTATTATAATAAATTTTTTTCCAGATTATGCATCAATACAATTTTAAAATATTTTTCTCTTCTAATTCTCTTACCTTCCCAAGAAGGCAGGCAATATGAAACAGATTGTACATATATTATCAGATAATTTTGATACATTGAAACATAAATATTTCCATGTTTATTATTTTGTGAAACAAGACACATATTGCTTGTGAAATACTAGAGAAAAATTCATGGAGGAAACTAAAGTAAAGAATGGTATATTTCAATTTGCATACTCTGCTTTTTTTCCTATGGTAGTGGATACAAATTTTTTATTTTTTTGTCATGAGTTTCTTGAAGTTGTCCTGGATCCCTGCCTTGCTGATAATAATTGTTGTTCTTAGTTGATCATAATATTTTATTGTTGTTTCTGAGTATAAAATTCTCCTGGTTCTGCTCACTTCACTTTGCGTCACTGCATATACATCATTCCAGGTTTTTTTGGGTGGCGTGAGGGGAAGGGACCATTTTGTTTGTCATTTCTTATGTCTTAATAGTATTCCATTCAAACACACCACAACTTGTTCTTCCCAACTTGTTTCTTCCCTTCAGTTTCCAGTTCTTTGCCACCACAAAAAGAGCTACTAGAAATATTTTTGTACAGGCAGATTCTTTTCCCCTACCTTTAATCTCTTTGTGATATAGACTAGTAGTGATATTGCTGGATCAAAGGGTATGCACAATTTGATGACTCTTTGGGCATGGTTTCGGATTGTTCTCCAGAATTATTGTATCAGTTCAAGCTCTGCCAGCAGTTTATTAGTGTCCCAATTTTTCCACACCCCTCCAACAATTATCATTTTTCTTTTTGTCATGTTATTTAGTCTGATGGATATAAGGTAGTATCTAAGAGATGTTTTAATTTGCATTTCTCTAATTAATAGTGATTCAGATCATTTTTTGCATATGACTAAAGATAGTTTTACTTTCTTTATCTGAGAATTGCCTATTCTCCTTTGACCATTTGTTGATTAATTCTCTGTATTCTTATAGATTTGATTCAATTCTCTATATAGGCGAGAAATGAAACATTTGTCAGAGATTTGTTGTAAATATTTTTTCACAGTTTGTTGCTTACTTTTGAATTTTGGTTGTATTGCTTTTGTTTGTGCAAAACCTTTTAAATTTAAGGTAGTCAAAGTTATCTATTTTATACTTCATAATTTTCTCTATGTCTTCTTTCGACCTAAATTCATCTCTTATCCATAGGTCTGACAAATAAACTATCTTGTCCTCCTCTAATTTGTTTATGGTGTCACCCTTAATATCTAATTCATGTATCAATTTTAACTTTACCTTCTTTGTGCCTAATTTTTGCTATACTGTTTTCTAGTTTTCTGGACAGTTTTTGTCAAATTAGATATTTTTTCCAAAAGCTTGGATCTTTAGGTTTGTTGAGCATTGGATTGCTGTGCACATTTACCATTGTGTGTAGAGTACATAATCTAGTTCATTGCTCCTCTACTCTATTTCATAGTAGTTATCAGAATGTTTTGATGGTTGTTCCTTTTTAATAGAGTTTAAGATCCAGTATAGCTAAGCTACTTTTGCTTTCTCTGAGATCATAATTGATACCCTGCTTTTTTAAACTTTATCTGAAGCATAATAGATTTTGCTCCAGCCCCTTCCCTTTACTCTGTGTATCTTTTCTTTAAATAAATTTCTTGCACACAGAGTATTGTGGGATTTTGGCTCTTAATCCACTCTTCTATAGTCTTCCATTTTTTAAGAGAGTTGATCCCATTTATATCCACAATTATGATTATTGAGTGTTTCCTTCCATCTTTTTATTCCTTGTTTCTTCTTTTTCTCTCTTTTCCTTATTCAATTTTTTTGCCTTTGCTTACCTTCCTCCTAGAGTTTTCCCTTCCTTTTGTCTGTTCCTCTTTTGTTTTGTTCCCCCTCCACTATTTACTTTCCTATAGGATAAGATAAGTTTCTATACATAACTCATTATGGATGTTAATCCCATTTTGTACCATTTCTGATGAGAGTAAGGGCCAAGCTTTGTTTTTATTTCTGTTTTTAGGAGACTGTTTTCTTTAGTTAGTTTTCGTTCTAAGCTATTGATTTTTTCTATCTTTTTTTCTAATTTTTCTTCTAAGTTTCTTATAACTTGTTTCTCTCTCTCTCTCTCTCTCTCTCTCATTCTTTGAGGGGTTTATTTTGGGCTTGACATTCTTTTACATTTTCCTCTGAGGCTTCCTACACATTTCATTTTTGTATTGCTTATAAGTTTGTATTTTTGCTCATCTTTCTTGTTAAAATATTTTTTCTACCATCAGGCTCTTTTTCTGTCTTTTGCTCATTTGGGGGTTATTTTTTCCCCTTGATTTTGTCTAGATGATGAGGCTGAGCTCCATTCCTGGAGTGAAGAGAATACTCTCCCATCCTTGTATTGTGCCTAGGACTGGCTCAATTGTCTCATTCTTAGATTAAGCACCTTGCAGAGGCAGCCTGGTTGGTCAGCTGTATGGAGGTTTGCAGCTATTTAGTTTGGCCGAATCAAGTTGTATTCTGCTCAATCCTGCCCAGACTGGATCTTGGTCTGAGTTTCTTCCATTGCTGGCTGCAATGATCATGCCCATTCTCTGTTCTGGCTGTATGCAGGGCCACTTTCTTCCCACTGCTGCTTATTCTGTATTATATTGGTTTCTGCTCTTATCTTGTTGATAGCTATGCTATTTTCCCTGATGCATGTACTATATTGGGTCCAAGTCAAGTTCCTCTTAGGCTTGTATAGAACTTCCTTCTCAGTAAAAAGAATCCTTCTTTATGTCTCACCACATTGTTCTAGTCAGAGTACTGCTTTACCCTTTATTTTGTTGATTTTTCCACTCTAATAATTATTTTGAGGCTTTTTTGTTCCTCTGTGGTTGTTTGGAGGATGGTTGGTAGCCTTTGGGTGTTCTATACATAGCTCTCTTGGTCTTTTCTGCCACTGCTACTGCATGGTTGGGACTGCCCTAGATATCTATTCTTATTTACAGCTTTGTCACTAAGTTTGGGTGTCTATGTTAAGTTTACTTTTAAATTTTTATTAATTTATTTAGTTAGTTACAGGTCTCAATTCCATGCCTCCCCTCCCCAGAAAAGGCATCATTGGACACAAAATAAAAATGCATATATAAACAGTATCTTTTATGTTTCTATTTATCATTTCTTTTTCTGGAGGTGAACATTCATAAGTTAATTCTTTGAACACTAATTCTGTTGTGTATATAATGTTCTCTTGGTTCTACTCATTTTGTTGTTCATAGCTTTATGTCTTCAATATTTCCCCCAAATGACTTATTTGACATTTTTGATGGCATGTTTATTATTTTCAGAAGAGAAGAAACCAGAAGAAGTAGGCCATACAGATAAAATCCAACAAGGTCTTAATAGGCTAGAAAAATGAATCAAGCATAATAAAATCAAATTTAATAAAGAAGTTATCAGAACGAGTAGAAAAATCTATATGATTACAACATTATGAAGAGAAATTTGTAAAGACTTCAGAACTCTGATCACTAGAATGATTAATCGCAAGTCTAGAGAACTGAAGATGAAACAGACCACTTATTTCCTGCCAGAGGTGATGGACTTATAATATAAAAAGTGTCATCAATATTTTTGTGTATGTTGGTCTTTTTCCTATTTCTGAAATTTATCTGGAGGAATAGACTTCCAGTTGCCAAGATGGGGTGCTAATAAATACTCAGAGCCTGCCAGCTACTCTCCAAATGACCACAGGAGAACAAAAATGCTTCAAAATTAATCCCGGGGCAGCAAAATCAATAGAAGAAAAAGTGAAGCAATACTCCCATCCAGAACAGAGTGAGAGACATCATGAAGGTCCCATGTTACTGGGGTAGAAGGAGAGAGTGCTGAGCAAAACTCAACAGAACTCAGATATGATACAAGGCCAGTGGCAATGCAAATAGCATAGCTGGCTTAGTCCAGTCTCAGCAAAAGAAGAGTGGAAATCAAGACAATACAGAATAGATAGTAGTACAAAGAATTCAGTCCAACAAAGTCCAGCCATGGTGGAAATGAACAGAAACCAACTTGAACTAGAGCCAAACGTCATCTGATCTGAACAGCTGAAAAACCTCAATAGAGACCACCTTTGCAGAGTCCTCAATCTGGGACCAAGACAGATCATCTAATCCTGGGCATAGTACAAGCATGGTACAATACTCCCTTTACTCCAGGAATTGAGCTAAACTTCATTATAAAGACAAAATCAAGGGAAAAAATAACCCCCAAATAAACAAAAGACAGAGAAAAAGCATGACACTGGAAAAATATTTCAGCATCAGAGATGACTAAAATGTAAGCTCAGAAGAGAACAGCAATAAAAAATGAAACCAGGTGAAGCCTAGAAGAAAAATGTGAAAGGATATCAAGTCCAAAATGAACTCCTGGGAGAATTCAAGGAAAAATAATTAGAAAAAACTTAGAAGAGAAGAAAATGGTAGGAAAAAAATCAATAGGAAAGACTAAATACTTACAGAAGAAAAGAGTCTCCTAAAAAAGGAAATATAATACTTCAAACACAAAAATAATTTCCTAAGGAAGGAGGTAAAAAGTTTCAAAGTAAGAAAATCATTGAACAAATAAATAAAAGAGTTGGTTTTATGAAAAAATCAATAAATAGATAAATTTTGGATTAATTTGATCAAAAAGGAAGAAAAAACAAAATTAACAGTATTAAAATGAAAAAGGTGAGATTACAACCAGTAAAGAGGATATCAAAGCAATTAATAGAAAAGTTATTTTGCCCAATTATATGCCAAATATGATAATATAATTGAAATAGATGAATATTTAAAAAAATATAAATTACTCAGATTAACTGAAGAAGAAATCAATTTAAACAATGCCATCTCAGAAAAAGAAATTGAATGTACTCCCTAAGAAAAAAAGTCCCAGGGCAAGATGGATTCACAAATGGTTACTAAGATCCTTTCCATCAACATGTCTTATGTCCTTTGTTATTCTGGTGTATCAACTCTCTTGGAACTAATTAATCTGATAAAATCGAAATTTCACAGAGTAGAGCTGCAACAAATTGAGCTATCAGCCATAGATCACAGATTGAAGATTTAGAATTGAAAGGAAGCTTAGAGATCATCTAGTCCAACTGTCTCCTTTTATAGATGAGAAAACCGCCTAGAGAGATAAATTTTTTTGAATGAAGATGAAATGACAGAGCAGAGATTTGAACACAGGTTCTCTGACTCTCTAGCCTTCTTTCATTACATCAATTAATCAGCCAACAAGCATTTGTTAAGTACTTTGTGCTAGGAAAGGAGCTAGATGGCTTAATAGATAAAGTGCATGGCCAAGAGTTAGGAAGACTCATCTTCCTGAGTTCAAATCTGGCCTCAGAAACTTACTATGTGACCCTGGGCAAGTCAATTAAACCTGCTTGCCTCAGTTTCTTCATCTGTAAAAAGATCTGAAAAAGGAAATGACTAACCCAGTATCTTTGCCAGGAAAATCCCAAATGGAGTCACGAAGAGTCAGTCATGACTGGAACAACTGAACAACAAAATGTGTGTGCTAGGCATGCACAAAGCCCTGGAGATTCAAAGGAGAACTCTAAACAGTCTCTGCTCTCATTGATGCCCTCTAAGATCCTTGACACAAGGATATTGGCAGCTATGATGGTCACCAACCACAAGGCTGAAAAAATAATTTTCTCTCATCTTCCTTGTGAAGGTGTTTGTTGTCTGTATATATTTTGCCCTTCTGAGAGGGAAGGTTGCAATTAGGTTGAATAACTAGGAAACTGCTATGTGCTCTTTCATAAGCTTGTAGCAATCACCGAGAACAAAGCATTTATAGCTCTAAGGAAGGTTTCATTATGACCATTCATTAGAGGTGGGCATTTGTAGTTAATTCCTTGAATATTTAAATGAGTGCCTTAGGTCTAGTCAAGCTCATTATGTTCCTTACATATTTAGAGATGTTTATCACTCTATTTCTATTATAACCATATTACACATTTTATTGATTTAAAATTTCAGTTATTAAATGAGAATCTTGCAATAACAGGCTTATAATTAAATTTACATTGTTTTGCATTTCGAAGTTGCACTAAATGGATACAAAGCAAATATTTATCTAGACTCTACAGGGCAAGAGAATTAATATTTTTAGAGGGTAAAAAAAATCTCTCCTGTTACTGAGATTAATAGGATATGAGCCTTTGTGTGGTTCTTCAGGAATTAAGTGGGGAACAGAAATAGGACTGATTACTTTTGTGGTGAGGGAAAGAAGATAATCGGTGACACAATATGTAGAGTCAAGAGTCCTTGACTTTGAACAGAGACCTTTTAGTTAATAACTTTGAAAAGAGAACTCCGGCAAAGCTTTCAACTTCTTTGGGCTTCCATCTATAAAAATGAAAGGTGGGATTTAAACCCTGACCTTCTGTCTTAAAATCAATATCATGTATTGATTCTAAAGTGGAAGAGTAGTTAGGGCTAGGCAATGGGGGTTAAGTGAGCTGCCTAGGATCACACAGCTAATAAGTGACTAAGGCTGGATTTGAACTCAGCGGGGTAAGGGCTAGGCAATAGGATTTAAGTGACTTGCCCATGGTTACAAAGCTAGGAAGTGTGTGATGTCAAATTTGAACCCAGAACATCTTATTTCCAGGTCTGGCTCTCTATCCACTTAGCACCTTGCTACCCCCTTGCTTTAATTTTAGTATTTTTTTCTTCTGTTACTAGACAGACTCAAGGAATATGAATATGACTCTTGTAGTCTTAATTATACTACTTTGGACAAATTAATTTCCCTTTCTTAGTCTTAGGCCTTTTAAGCATTAAATGGAGATAATACTATTTATACTACTTACCCTACTGGGTAGTTGTGAGAAAAGTGCTTTGTCAATCTTTAAAAAAAGTTGAAGAAGAGTGAGCTGTTAATAATGATGGAGAAGGGAAGGGAAAAAAACATTTTATTTAGCACCTATTATGTGCCTGGGACTCTGTTACGCACTTTTTACAATTATTAACTCATTTGATCTTCACAACAGCCCTCTGAGGTACATACTATTGTTATCCCCATTTTTACATATGGGGAAGCTGAGGCAGAGTGACTTGCCTAGAGCCACATAGCTAGTAAGTATCTGAGGCTAGAGATGAAGTCAGGTCTTCCTGATTCTCGGTCAAGAATTGTACCCACTGTGCCACTGGGATGTTTTTTAAATGTTGCTTTGAGAGCACTGGCAATGACAGTTGACAACAACTCTATTTCCTGTGTCCAGAACAATTATCTGCATTAGTGATCATTAAGCCCACTGGGAATCTGTGTACTGATTTATTTGATGAATCCACAGGTAATTATAGTTTCCTTTTCTAATCACTTCAGGGAAATGAGACCTGTTAGCATTTAAATGGCTTGTAATGCACCAACACATCCTTTTAGAAGGTGAAATTGGGGACTAGTCGAACAAATTATGGCATATGAATGTAATGAAAATACTATTATGCCATAAGAAATGATGAAAGGGACAGTTTCAGAGAAACCTGGGAAGACTTGGGTGAAATGGTTTAGAGTGAAATGAGCAGAACTAGAGAACAACTTCCCCACTATCAATATTGTAAAAACGAACAACTTTGAGAGGCTTAAGAACGCTGATCAAGACGATGCCCAACTGTGATACTAGAGGACTGATGAGAAAACATACTACCCATTGTCTACAAGAGAAGAATGGACTGAAGATGTAGAATGAGACAGGAATTTGTTTGGCTTCACTATGTGTATTTATGATAAGATTTTATCTTTATCTGTCTCTCTGTCTCTGTCTCTCTCTCTTTTTCCAATGTAGATGGGAGGTAGGAGGAAGAGAAAAGAAATGATCATGAATATAGAAAGCCTTAAAAAAACAAATAAGAAAAAAAAACCCAAGCAAAAATAAATTTCTACTTTTTGGCCCCATGCCTTGCACTGGAAATGAAACATTACTTCTATTCTTTTGCTCCAGCTTTATCTATACATATTAAGTGAATAACTTCTACCATGGTTTATTTCTTCATTTTGTCTGTAATAAAGATGAATGAAGTTCTTAATAAAGATGAACATGTTTAATTTGGCTGTCATGAGTGGTATCTTCAACGTAGATGGCAGAAATGGATGGATTTTATTGGTGGGATGCTTTTTATATTCTATACACAATCCAATTCAATCCAGATACTTAAAAGGCACCTACTATGTGCAAAACCTAGCATTTGGTGCAAAGAATACAAAGACAAAATGTAAAGCAGTCTCAGCTCCCAAGGAATTTAAATCTTGCTGTGTCTAGTTAGGATTATTAATGTGATATTCATTCTTGCTTGGGGAATGGAGTGTTACTGGGTTACAACTAGGATAACTCCCCCCTCCCCTCCCCACAGTACCAGTACCAGGTGAGGAACTGAAGATAATGCTGAGGTTGTGAACCTGAATGTCTGGAAGGATAGTGGTACCCAGCAATAATGTACAATGATCAACTATGAATGACAACTATTTTCAGCAGTGCAAGGATCCAGGACGACTCCAAGGGACCATTATAGAACTGATAAGAGTCTGAATGCAGTTTGAAGCATACCATTCATCACTTTATTTCCTCCAAGAACTTTTCTCTAGTATAAGTGATGTGTCTTTTTTTTCACAATAAGATGAACATTGGAAATATATATTATGTGATACCATATATGCACTCTTTATCATATTGCCTGCCATTATGGGGGAAGGATGGGGTGGGAGGGAGGGAAGGAGAGAACGTAGATAACAAAAATGTCAGAAAAATGATTATTAAAAATTTTGTTGACATGTAGTCTGGCAAAAAAAGGATAGTGGTATTTTGACTATAAACTGTGACCGTGCTCACAGAGACACATATTCCTTTAATGAGTACTGTTTTCTTCTATCCTTTCTTACCTATTTTTTTGGTCCATCCTTCCAGGTTCAGTTCAAATCCTGTCTTCTCTGTGAACTCCTTCCCAGGCTACAATGATTCTTATTTCTTAATTTTCTATGCTGTCAGTCATTCCTTGGCACTTACTGTCCTGATCTTTACTGCATTGGTAGCTATCTTTTTATACATATATGCTATGTTCGTCTTACTAAATTATAAGCTTATTGAGGACAGAGATTTATACATTTCTTTTTATCCACAAGCCAAGTCAAAGGTATTTATTGTGCACTTACTAGGTGCTAGGCATTGTGTAGAGTACTGGAATTTAAAGCTCATGTAACCTCAAACAGTACCTTTATTTTTTCAAACAATACCTTTAAAACTTGGTGCCCTTCAAATATTTATCAGTTGAATGATTGGTTGGTCACGTATTACTATAGAGTACTGTAGATTGTGGAGGAATTAGAAATTGCTCTGAAGCTGCATTGAGTCCAGACCATTATTAGAAACTGCTTTCTTGAAAAAATCCTCCCCAGTATCTTGTAATTATGTTGTTGTCGTGCCTTGACACTAGTGACAACAAAAGATCAATTCAGTCTCGAGGATCATGAATCATAGATAAATCACATAAGGCTCCTATAGTTATCTGGTGGCACAGAGGAAAAAACAGTGACCTGGAGACAGGAAGACCTGAGTTCAAATGTGTCCTCAGATACTATCTGTATGACTCTGGTCAAGTGATTTAAACTCCTTTTGCCTTAGTTTCCCCAACTATAAATGATGATAGTACCAAAAACTTAGCCTCTCTGGATTGTTGTGAGATTTAAGACATTAAGCAGAGTGCCTAGAATTTAGGTACTATATAAATACTGATTCCTTTTCCACTCACTATCACCTCAAAACTAGAAAGGACCTCAAAGGCAAATGTGGAAACTAAGGCACAAAGTGACATGCCCGCAGGTCCCATCAGTATAGGCAGGCAGGGGGTATAGTGGATAGAGTACGGAAATTGGAGTCAAGAAGAATTGAGTCTAAATCCAACCTCGAACCCTTACCTAGCTATGTGATCCTAGGTAAGTCCGGTGACCTCTTCCAGTCTATTCCACCTTATGAAAAGTCAGAGATAACAATATCACCTATTTTATAGGGTTGTTGTGAGGGTCAAGTCCCTTTCCGAACCTTAAAGGTGCCATATAAATGCTAGCTATGATGATGGTAATGTCACAGGTAAGAGCTGAACTTATGCCCTCTGTTTCCTGAGCCAGATCTCTTTCTCTTATATTTTGCTGTCTCAAGTCAGGCAAGAGGAATTAAGACTATAGAAAAGGTAATATTATGGTCGGAAAGACTGGATTGGTTACTAGGAAGTTGGATAGCAAGCTAATAAAACACTACAGCTATTAGATGAATTTTTTTTATGAATTTGAGCCTTTTATTCTTTACTGTTTCTTGAGGTGAGGAGTGTCCTTTATTTTTCCATAACCCTTTGTCCTCTTATCACTTATATTTCCTCTGGTGGGAGACGGGATTCTTTATTTATTTAATAACTGGCTGCTAGAGAAGCAATCGTAAACCCCAATGAACAAAGGAAAGATTATTGTGGAAAGATTTCCTCTCCAGAACATTTAAACAGATTAATAAAAAGAATATTTACAGCCTGTAGCCATATCACCTTAGCAGGGGAAGAGCTGACTTTAACTTTTTATGAGAGAATAAAATTCATTTTTCACCTCTAAGTCCCCTTAAGTTGTCCCTACTGTACAAT
Organism: Gracilinanus agilis; assembly: GCF_016433145.1. Taxonomy (NCBI): domain Eukaryota; kingdom Metazoa; phylum Chordata; class Mammalia; order Didelphimorphia; family Didelphidae; genus Gracilinanus; species Gracilinanus agilis. The sequence goes on along the minus strand of NC_058132.1, from coordinate 179,306,165 downwards.
GAAATAGCTGAGGGATGAAATGTGAGCAGAATTTGTATGTGTGAATGTAAAGTGTAGGTGGGGAGAGAGGAGACAAGTGAGGTATTATCTAATGGTTGTAAGTTCCTGACCACTAGACCTCCTTAGTTAATTCTGAATGACACATTGGGAAAAAGAATGAAAAAGCATGGGGTAAAAATCCTTAAATGTTATACTCAAATCAATGATATTCCAGTTAGTGAGGCATATACCCAAATCATTTAACCCTGCAGAAAAAGGGTTTACAGGGCAATCTGGAAGGGAAGAGAAATTCTAATGCCTCCTCTCTTCCCATGCAGCTCTTTTTGGTTGTGACTTTAGACTTTCTTCGTTAAAGGCAAAGCCAGCACAGAGAGAGTCAGGATTAACAATAGATGCCCTTTACTACTTCTTGGAGATTACTGTGTCATAAGAAATGCTAAATGAATGATTGCAAAACAACCTGGAAGGACTTATATGAAGTGATGAAAATGGAAGTGAGTAGAACCAGTAAGAGAAATTATGTACAATGATCAGTTGTGAATGACTTAAACATTATTAGTAATACAATGAGCCAAGACAACTCCCAAAGGATTCATGATGAAAAAAGGTTTTCTGCTGCCATAGGAGGAACTGATGGAGTCTGAATGCAGGTTGAAGCATCCCCTTTTTCATTTCATTTCCTTTATATTTTATGCTAGTATAAGTGATGTATCTTCATTCACATGATGAATATAGAAATACATGTGGCACAGTAGCACATGTATAACCTATATAATGTTACCTGATGTCTTGGGGAGAGAGAAGAGAACATGGATTGCAAAATGTCAGCAATATTTCTTGAAGGAATGTAGGGGTTGTATTGTTGACCTATATTTAGCCTTGAAGTTTCCCAAACAACTTTTAAGCCATTTCTGTTAGTGACTAAAGATTTCTAGCTAATTATAGGATGGTATTCTATTTGAACCCTCTACTCCTTTGGCTTCCAAGTAAACTACCCATTTTGATTCTTCTCTTGAATGTGGAGTGACTATTTTTATGACTTCAGTTCTTTCTTCTGCTTCTAAACCATGCTCAAATTCAATGCAGGCATAAACGGAAATGATATTGTCACTTGAATATACTATAAACCACTTGAACAGAATAAAAGGAAATAGATGAAGACTTTGGGACACAAATTATAAGACTGAAATGGAAACACGATTTTTTAGTAATGAGAAACTTCAGTCATCTAGATATCTGCAAGACATTTCTTTCTAACAATGGCCAAGGCAGTCAATAACTTCTATTTTGCATTAATGATAATTTCATCTTGAAATCTTGAAAGGTGAAAGAAACAACAAGGAAGATTGACATTTTGGACCTGATTCTTACAAATGAGGTAAATTAGATGATTATTTGGAAATGAAGGTGTATCAGGGTATAGAGAGTATCATTTCATTTTAGAATTTGTGATAGAGATGGAAAGAAGAGTAATGCACCATCTGCAATGACCCCTAGATTTTAGGAGGACAGATTTCAAAGTTTTACACAGTATTCCACAGCATAAAACTCTAAAGGAAAAGCTAGCTTTGGAGAAATGGGAAGTACTTAAGAAGGCATTTCTGAAGATAGTAGAGAACCAATTAACAATGAAGAAAAGGGAGAACTGTCTAAAGAGACTGGGGTGGTGCAGAGGGAACACATCAGCCAAACTAAAATTGAAAAAGGGATATATAGAAAGTAGAGACAAGAGTAGGCAATTGAAGAATATAAAAATATAGCATGATCCTATAAGAAGAGTGTCAAGAATGATGAATTTCAGAATGAACTGAGGATGGAGAAGAATGCTGAGGACAAGAATGAAAAAAATTCAGTTAACTGGGGTAAAGAAGAGGATCAAAGGAGAGAAATTTACTTTTGGGGGAAGATTAGGACAATCATAGTGTACAACAGAGGAAAAGTAAAGCTAACTAACTCTTTTATTTCTGATTTCTCTGCCAAAGAGAACAAACTTTGAACTATAATGTACAGAACAGAAATAGCAAAATAGGATTTGAATTCTAAGGTGGAAAGATAGCATGCAGCTATCTTTGATGAGTTCAAGTCACCAGGATAAAAAAAGAAAAAGGTAGAGTTTATACATTTCATGAAGTTCAGTGACATTGATAATGACTCTTGATGGATTTTTAAAAGTGAATATTAAAGGAATGACTAATGAAAACCAGAAAGGAAGCAGTGATCACAAACATAGTCATCAGACTAAGCTAATTTCTATGTCTTTTTTTAATTTCCTTTTAGGAAATAGATTCAAAACTTGTAAAAATGTTTATCTACATCTTAGAAAAGCACTTGACAAAGTCTCTCATGTAATATTTTTGGAGATGAAGAAATGTTGACTAGGTGAGAGTATAATTAGGTTGATTTGGAACTGGTTGAATAGTTGATCTTAAAGAATTGTCCTTAATGTCATCTTGGAAGAATATCTTCACTGAGCTGCCCAAGGAATCTTGGCCTTGCCCTGTGCTGTTTAATATATAGTATTATTGGAATGGATAAAGGTATAGATGTCTTATGAAATTTGTATATACTCCATAAGTGGGAGAAAACTAATATATTGGATGATGGCCTCAGGATATAAAAAGGTCTTAAAGACCTTGAACATTGAACTGAATCTAATGAAATGAAATTTTATGTGAATAAAGATAAAATATTATATACCTGGGATAAAATATCAACTCCATGAATATTAGAGGGAGGAGGCATGCCAAAATGAGAAAATTTAATTTATTTACAGATCTTCCATTTGTGAAAGAAATTTTTATCTGTATTTGACAATAACTCTTATTGGCTTCTTTGTTCTCATATCTGAAGACTGATGGATAGAAAGACATGCATCTTAATGCATTCAAATACATCCTCTATCAGTGCAAATCTCAATGCTGCATCCAGGGCTTTTTACTTCATGAGATTTTTTTCTCTACATGTTTCCATAAATCTACTATGATTTCTCAAACTTAATGAAAACTTTATATAAATTTTTAAAAAATAATTTTTACATTAGTGCAACACCTAGATTGCCCATGGATATTCCTTTTCTCAACAAGACTGGGTCATCTCATTTTCTGACAATAAATATTTATGATGATGTCTTTTATGAATTTTGCATAAATACCATTCATTTTAAATAATGTTTCCATCTAGTTGTAACCAGTGCTATATGAATATATATATATATATTTAACATCAACATGAGAATTTTGGGGTTAAAAAGAGTAATTTTGGTGACAAGTTGAGATTATTGAAAGGGAATTGATTATGCTCCAATATTCTTTAGATATGAGAAAGTAGATACATGAGTTGGTACTTTGGGAGGTTGTCTTAGATATCTTCTTTGGTAATAATATTGCTTTTGATATTTTCTGTCTTAAATCTAAATTCTCAAGTGCTTCTAAAATTATGTAACGTCCTACACAGATTTCTTCCCTATATATTTGTACAGGTCCAAACTCTGTTTTTGGGCTTCATCTTTTTTTTCAGTGGCATTTCCACATTCATATGTGACAATTGAGGTGTTGAGGTCCATAGTTGAGATCTATAGTATATCTTTGTAATAGTAGTGCTTTACCATTGCCAATTGACTTTTACCTTTTCACTGGACTTGGCTGACTCTGGAAGAGAGAATGAGACCAACAACTTTGGGCAAATCATCCTCACTTAAATCCAATTTATGTGCAAATCAAAAGACATCATCTAATAATGCCATTTTGGTTCAGTCTGGGTATGAAGGACAACTATCAATAACAACCCTTACATGGGTGGGTTGGTAATGATAATGAAGTCACAATGATAACTCATATCTATTTATCCTGTTTAGGTTTACCAAGCACTTTCCTTGCATCAGATCTTAGATGCAAGAAGATTATATTATGATTCCTCCATCACCACTGAGAAAAAGTTGGAATGTATTTTTCATTTATTTTACTTACTTATTATATACTTTACTTATATTTATTACTACTTAACATTTTCCTAAATGTTCTAGCTTAATTGATTTTCATGTTAGTCTTTCTGCAATTATTTTTCAATGAATTTTTGCCCTATTGGTCAAAAAAGTGCTTAGTAGCTTTCAGTCTTCTTCCTAATTTTCACAAATGACCCTATTTTCTGAACTGGTGTCACTTTAGGATGTCTGGTCTCTCCTTCATATGGAGATTGTGTTTGTCAGTTGGGGAAGTTTCTGATATTTGAAAAAATTTCTTGGTTGTGGTTACTGCTTAAAAATGGTTAAAATGTCCTCACAGGAGCAAGTGAAGAAGGCCTTCAGCTTATTGGGTGAACCCCCTGTGGTTCTGAACTTCTGGGAGGATGGACAAGATTCACAAAGGATAGGCAGGAAGGCATGGTCTATGAACTGCATATTGGAGGGAATATAAAAATCATTTAACTCATACTCATTTGAGTATTTGAGTAATCATCTCCAAGAATCAATGATAATCAGAATCAATGTATTTACTTTTATCCAGTTTTCAAAATCAATGGCTTATTTAAATAGGTTACTTTGGAACTGTTATAATTTTATGAAATACCTTTTTACTTTATTCTTTCTTCTAATTTTTTGTTTAATTTGACCCTTCTAATAATCCAACAATGATCTGACCACAAACAGACAGTGAATACTGATAAGAATCCCATATAGAAGTGTGCTGTTTAAAAAATTTTAAGACATTGCATCCTGGGTAAGATAACCAATTTGTTGATCAGGCTAAAACTAAACAATACATTAATTAGTCAGTGATCTCTCTCAATGATCAAAGACAAAGATATTCAGCATCTTGAGTCATTAAATATAATTTTGGAAACTCATGATTCAGTTTTTGCCTAGACATCTCTATTTGGTGAATACCTACTGAGGAGGAGGAGGACTAACTTTTTTAGAATGAATTTCTGATTCCTTCATGATGATGGAAAATTACATGCTTGATCTTAGAATTTCAATATCTAGAGGAAGAAATCAGGTTATGCCCAGTTTAGAGTGATCTTCTTCATTCCTAACCTAGTTAATTTCAATGCAAGACCCAAGGATGCTTCCCTGCTGCTTCTCAGACATACTTGACTTAAGCTAGTCCTTGTTTTCTGGACAAGGTGGAGTTCACAATATCAATTTCAATCATTCCAATTTAATAGCTGCTTTGGGATAGGGAACATTCTTTGCATTGTCAAGAACAAAGGAATTGAGAAAGATATTTGAAAGATAGGCTGAGTCTCAATTACAAAATTATACACAGTATTACTTGGAAATAGAAATAATCTAGCAGTAGAATACAAATCTTCTTAAAAGGAAACATTTTTTGTCTGTAAAAATATGCCCAGTATGGCCATTGTCACATGGTACTTACCTATGATTTTATTGGAGTAATAAAGCTTCCTTTACCAATCCAGATCAACTCCTGCTTTGTAATTTATCATTTTTTGAGTTGTATGGAGCACTGAAACATTAAAGGAACTGAGTCACACAACTAGGATGGTTCAGAGGTGGTACTGAAACCCATCCAGGACAACATACTGAGAAATATATATCTTGAAAGTTGTAATGGCTGTGTAAAATTGCAAATGTTTTTGGTCTTTGTAGAAAAGAAGTTCTAATAAGTAAGTAGAAGAAATGTCTGTTTTAGAGTGTAGTTTACTGCTAGTATTCATGATTTCTTTTTTTAGTCATAAATAATAGCTGATGTTTATATTGTGCTTTTTGTTTTACAAAGTACTTTACTTATATTATCTCATTTCATCCAGTGGCAGTCTTTACCATAGCTACATCATGGCTCTGTGACAGTAGTGATGTGCCAATGACTGGATACACTGGTAGTGTTAAAGAAATCACGATGATAACTCATATCTGTGTACCATTTTAAGGTTTACTAAGCACTTTCCTCACATCAGATCTGTGAGGAAAGTAAGCAAAATATAATTGTTTCTATTTTATATAAGGAGGAATAGCATGGTGTAGTAGATAGAAGCCTGACCTTGGAGTCATGAATGCTTGGACCCTGCCTATAATACATAATGACTGTGTGACCCTGAGCAAATTACTTTACCCTCCATGCCCCAGGGAAGTTCTCTAAAAATGCACATTTTAGAAAAAATTGCTCATATATATGCCAGTGGAGAGATTTTCCACACAAGGAATTCTTTAAATAGATTCAAATCTCAGTCCTGAACTCTATTGTCCTCTAAAGGCATTACTGTATATTTGTTTCACCATAGAAATCTATTCTGTGTGTATTATTTTTGTTGTTTAGTTACTTTTCAATCATGCTTGACTCTACATTATCCATTTTGGGGGTCATGTTTTCTTGGCAAAGATAATGGACTGGTTTGCCATTTCCTTCTTCAACTCATTTTAAAGATGGGGAAACCAAGGCAATCAAGGTTAAGTGATTTGTCTGTGATTGTACAGTTACTGTCTGAGGTCAGACTTGAACTCAGATCTTCCAGACCTCAGGCTAGGCACTATCCACTGTACCATCTAGCTGCCTACTGTGAATTATAGTCTGTGTGTTTTTGCCCTTTTTTCAGTTGTTATATTGTTACTTGTTTGAGATGCAGTATTTTGTAAGGACTAGAAGATCTACCTAGAATTCAGAATGATCTGGGTTCAAGTACCATACATTCTGGCTGTGTGATGGGGCAAATTACTTAGCCTCTCAGTGTCCTAGGCAACTATATCTTTAAAGGGAATGCTCTTTATACCACTAAAATCATTGGTCTAAGTAAAAAAAAAAATTGACATCTGTCATCTTCAGGGAGCAGGGTCTATGCTTACTCTGCCCTTTGGGACTTCCCAGAATAGAGAATTTACTGCTTCACACACTGGAAACTCAATCAATGTTGCTACCTGACTGGTTAGAGTAAACTAGTATTGTCTTTCCTGTATTTTGCTCTGCAGAATATCCCACACACTGTGAAACTAAAACAGTTGTTGAACAATTTGTCCTCTAAACTAGACATTCATACACTGAACCTCTTGGAGGCCAGTCATCTCTTATTACAATGATCATAGGATGTTTCTTTACCTCCGTTTTATGGAAGCCTTTTCAAGAGATTGCATACCCCTTGCACCAGCAGGCTGTCAAGTGACATGCTCCAAGGGAGATTCAATAGCAATCTGTCAGGCATGATTTAGTGATAATGAAATGTATCTGGCTCTGATGTAGGGGGATGAATGAGGTGATGCACTAGAGGTCCTTTCACTGATTCCTTGACTTGCTAAATAAGGACATTTTCCCTCTGTGAATTACTTGAATGCTACTATCTCCTTCTCTCCCTTGAATACTGTACAACTCCCTTCAAACTAATTTAAGGATTAAAATGAAGCATGCCTAATTGAATTAAAGAAGCCAGGAGATATGAGCAAGGGCTAGAATTTTTGGCCATTATCACTGAGCATTCCCCAGAGCTGTTGCCTGGAGGAAGCTAAAGATCTGTGTGAGATCCCAAACCTAGGAGGACTTGAACTCTTGAATATGCATCAATTTCATGAATAGAGTATAAAAGCAGTGGAAATAATCCCCACAGAATCAGGGTTTATTTGACTTGAGTGGAAGAAGTTGTCAATGATCACCTTGACAAATAGAAACTTGTAAAGCATATACCTTCATTTGTAAGTAGAAGTGTTTCTGAAGCTCTCCAAAAATGCTTAGGTAGAAGCATTAAAAAAACAAAATAAACCAAGCCAAAATCAAAACTAAAACCATCAATCCTTTATGTTCTTTTCCTCTATGGCAGGGGTCGGCAACCTTTTTGGCCGTGAGAGCCATAAATGCCACATTTTTAAAAATGTAATTTCGTGAGAGCCGTACAGTGCTCACAGTGTGCGCTCCTGTAACAGCGCCTGAAAAAAAATTGACTTTATGGCTCCTGCAGAAAGAGCCATATCTGGCCCTCAAAAGAGCCAGATATGGATGGAGAGCCATAAGTTGCCGACCCCTGCTCTATAGAAATGTTCAAGTCATTTAAAGTATCCTGGCCCTTCTCAACCATTCACCTGACTCTCCATGTGGGTTCCTACTTTTACCCAGTTGAATTAGAAGTTTGCATGAAAGGATTCCTTTGTTAAGGATGAAATAGATCCTTGGGCTTCCCTCTCTGCTGTCTGAATCTTTTCATTTAGCCAATGATATCTTAAGGGTCAAGATTCATCCTTCCATCTCATTCCATTGGATCTCTTCAAGACAATTTAATGTGTAAACGAGTCCATTATCTTGACTTGTTAATCTGAGCCTTTAAGTGACTTTGGAAATAAGTTTTGATTAAAAAGTTACACCAACACTACATTTTCAGCATCACAAGGCAAAACCTATTTAGAAAAGTTATCCCTGCAAGCCAGATTGAGCAGAAAGTTTAATTTTCCCCTAGTAACTGGGTAGGCAAAAATAAATTAAGAGTCTAGTGAATAAACAGGAATCTATAAAATTCCCTGAAATCTCTGCTATCCATCTTGTTTTTACTTCAAATGAATTGTGAAGTAAAAAATTACAGCCATGATCAAATGTAAGGCATTTTAAGAATGAACACTCACCTATTTCTGAAGCAGCGATTAACAACACAGAGAAATATGCTTCAGTGAATACTTTTACTTGAATCATAAAGTACTGTCTCTTGAAAGTCATGTGAGAGAAGGATGTTAAACAAAACCAAAGGTCTCATCCGGCCCATTTCCATTTTCTGAGTCTCAGCCTCCTTCTCACAAACTTTGTGTTGGTCTGCAGCTGTTAAAATATACATACTGGGTAGCTTAGTCAGCTGCCTCCCCTGTTCTTCCTTCTTCTAGGGTCCATATGATCAAATATTTAGAGCTGGAAGAGATCACAGAGAATCTAGTCAATTCTTCCCTCTTATTTTCTGGCTGAAGAAACTGAAGTGCAAAGAAGATAAGGGATTTGCACATGTCACTTAAATGGTAAATGTGAAGGCTAGAACTAAAGGGCCCTCACTCCTAATCCTATGCTCTTTCCATTGATTCTCAGCATGTAGATTTTTTTCAGTTGGCATTTCCCCCCTCCCCATTTCACAGGATAAGTTTTGTAATCTGAGTTAGTTAACAATTTAATTATTAATTTAAAAATTATTAATCACCTAGCTAATTAATCTAGCTAATAATTTAACTCAATTAAATAAATAATTAAATTTATTAACTAAAAATAAATTTCCCTTTTGAATTATTTTCTAAATTTTAGTTTTTTTTCCTCCTTTGTTACACTTGTTTCTGTCTAACGTTTGATCTGTGTTGTCCCACTAAGATTTTCTCCTTTCACTGAGAAAGTATTTTTACTGGTATTAATTTTTTGAATTTTCCATTTTGATTTTCATTTTATGATTTTTTTTAGAATTTTTCTTTTTCTCACTGGAAATTCATGATTTTAGTTTAAGATTTGATGTTTGTCTTTTCTATTGGGATTTCTTCTATTGACTAACCTAGTATGCCCCCAAGGATTCAAATTCATGATGTTTTGTGATGCCAGAGTGTTCTTGCTTAAAGTAGTATTGACTGCTCTTAATTAACACTGATTGAAGTTATGTGCTATTGAACACACTGCTACTTAATTGCTTGTGGCAATGAATTCATTGCTACTGCTTTCCTTCTCATATACTAATTGCTGGAATGCAATTTGTAGGTCATCTCTCATGACACTTTATATTGCTTATTTGCTTTCGCACTCAACTTAAGGAGGTACAATTTTTACCTAGAATTTGAACAAAATGGTGGCAGAAATTTTAGAAATGTGGGGCATAGTAATGGATATAGTAGATTTAATTCTACATGTAGAAACAAGAACATTATGAAATTTTGAAGAGATATAGGGGGAAAGTGCAGTAACCACTAATAAGGACAATAGGGAAGACAACATTCAGTCTGTTTTCTGTTACTTTGCAGGAGTGATTGATCATGCCAAAGTTTCTGATGGTCTTGGAGACCAGTTGCCAGGAATCACTCTGAGGAAAAAGGTTTGTAGAGAATGTTTGCCAATGAATGAACAGAAATGTTTGAATTAAGCTTAAAAAAGGCATTGTACCCACAGATGGTATTGGCACCAATAGATCTCTTGAGCCACAGGGAAATCACAGGCCTAAGTTAAGAATATTCCCAGGAAAAAAAGCTGGTGTCATCTTGAGGAAGAATCTGTAAAAGCTTGAATCTCTTCTAATACAGAGTTTACACACACTTAAGTTAGGAAAAGAGAATTAAGCTGCTCATACACAGTCAGGAGACTTCAAAATCTAAAATTACTTGACAAAAAAGGTGGCAAAGACAAGAGAGATACTTTGGCAGCTGTGGAATATGGTGACAAGCACATATTAAAGAAGTGTATGCTATCATTCAGCAAAAATGGGAAAAACTCTTAGACTTGGTGATGTGTGTGAATAGTTTTTCACGGAGGCTAATAGAGAGGAGTAGTAAAATCAGCATAGGTGGACAAGGTCAGATAGGAGCAAGTGTGCAAAGGTATGATTTATCAACAGGAGACAAAGGATCTAATTGCTTTGGGGTTATAAGGAAACCAATGAATATTTGATGTGTTGTTGTAATGGGCCTACGGACAGAAATTACCCTAGATTCCATGTTCTCAGCATCTAGACTTTTTCAATTGACATTTTCCCCCCATTTCACAGAATACGCTTTAAAAAATTCCCTTTGATTTATTTCTAAATTTTGAATTTTGATTTTTTTCTTCTTCACTACACTTGCTTTTGTCAAGTGAATAACAGGGGCAGTAGGGGCAAGGAGTTTTTCCAACTTCCCCTTCATGACCAGAAATTTGGGAGTATTAGTGAAAGTATAACCAGTGCTGGAAAGGAAAGCCAGGGAAGCTTTATGATCAGTCGGGTCTTAAAGAGTTGAGAAGATGGAGGGAGTGAAAAAAGGAAAATGTTTAAGATGAACTCAAATATCACCTCATTTTATATCATTCTCCATTTGGCTACTAAAGTGATTTTCCTAAAATACAACTCTGATTACACCATTCCCTCCTCTCCCTACTCAATAACTTCTAGTGGCCAGGCACCTTACTGTCTCGAGGTACAAATACTAAATGCTCTGGTATTCAAAACACTTCATAAGCTGCCTCCTTTTGCCTTTCCAGTATTCTTACACCTTATACCCCAAATGAATAACCTTCGATCCAGTGACACTATCTTCCTGGCTGTTTCATAAAAAAACACTCCAGTTCTGTTTATTATTTCCCATTTATCCTGTATGTGAGCTTGTTTCTTATGTGTTTGCATGTTGTTTCCCTCATTAGATTATAAGCTCCCTGAGAACAGGAAATGTCTTTTGCCTCTTTTCGTATGTCTGGTGCTTAGCACAGTGTGTGGGACATAGTAGGGATTTAATAAATGTTAACTTGATAGAAAAATTAAATTGAATTACCAGACATTCCAGAGAGCACAGTGGAATGGTTTTACAGTCAGATATTAGGAGTGGGGAATTGAAGGATTAAGACTATGAAAGTGGTTAGTGGGGAATGGAGAATGGGATTTGAAAAATGGCAGCTGGGGAATCAGAATCCCAGGAATGGAGAAGTTTAAAGTAGAAATATGTTAATTATTAAGGAATAAGTTCAGTTAGTTATTGTTGTCTGCAATGGTTATATGACTGGACAGGTGGGGAGGCAGGTGAGAGTAGGGAGGCCAGAAGGGGCAAGACAAGTTTTATGGGATTTTAAATGGCTAGAGAGGATACCTTAAGCATAATGGAATGGAATAGGTATGGCAAGCTTTGGTAGAGTTTAGGTGGATAGAGAGAAGAATAGATTGGAATGGTATGCCAGGAATGACCTGGATTTGAAGCTTGGCTATGACATTTACTATATGTTTGATCCTGGGCAAGACATTTAACATGAATCTCAGTTCCCTCATCTGTAAAATGTAGGTAGTAATACTTATATTACCAAAAACTAAGTTTATTGTGAAGAAAATGCTTTGTAAACCTTAAAGTGTTGTATAAATGTGAATTTTTTGTTATTATTATTCCCATCATCAAACTAGGGGAAAAAGAAGGGAATAAATTTTACATAACATCTACTATGTGTCAGTTACTGTGCTAATCACTTTATAAATATCCCTTTGATCTTCTCAACAACTCTGTGAGGTAGATATTGCTAATTTTATTTTACAGTAGAGGAAACTTAGGCAAAGTTTCTGTTACCTAGCTAGTAAGTGTTGGAATCAGATTTGAACTCAGATCTGCTTGAAGACTCTCTGAGGGCTTTGTGATATTCCTCCAAACTTAACATCCATTTCCTCCTTTTGACTAGATGGTCTGTAGTACAGCCCACTCCTATACTATACCATATAGTTGTCTCATGAGCATCCCATTTCCTTGGGAGAAGTAATTAAATTACTCTTATTCTTTCTTCTCCTTGCCTATGACTTCAGATGGAAGAATGAAAAAAGACTATTATTTCTTTTTTGGACACTATCATCTCTCTAAAAAAACAGGTTAATAACCTGCATTAAAAATCATTTTTGACTCAAAATGTTTCCTTTACCCACAAGAATTTTCCTTTAATGAGTCTGTTGCCAAATCTTTTTGGTCTATTTCTGCACCATCTTTTGAATACATCTCCTTTCAACCAGGCAACTATCTCCCTAACCCCTTACTTAAACTATTGTAAAAATCTCCTAATTGGTTGCCTCACTTTAAATCTTTCCCTTCTTTAGTTAACTATCCACATAACTGCCAAAATGATATTTCTAAAGCACTGACTGTCCCCCTCTAATAATAATTATATATATAATTAGAATCCTCTCATGCCTCAATTCTGCTTCCTAATTTCCATGGCTTTCTTTAAGTCCCAACTAAAATTCTCATCTNTTTTTTGGACACTATCATCTCTCTAAAAAAACAGGTTAATAACCTGCATTAAGAATCATTTTTGACTCAAAATGTTTCCTTTACCCACAAGAATTTTCCTTTAATGAGTCTGTTGCCAACTCTTTTTGGTCTATTTCTGCACCATCTTTTGAATACATCTCCTTTCAACCAGGCAACTATCTCCCTAACCCCTTACTTAAACTATTGTAAAAATCTCCTAATTGGTTGCCTCACTTTAAATCTTTCCCTTCTTTAGTTAACTATCCACATAACTGCCAAAATGATATTTCTAAAGCACTGACTGTCCCCCTCTAATAATAAATATATATATAATTAGAATCCTCTCATGCCTCAATTCTGCTTCCTAATTTCCATGGCTTTCTTTAAGTCCCAACTAAAATTCTCATCTTTTACAGGAAGCCTTTTCCAATACTTCTTAATTCTTTATTTTTAAACCCTTACCTTCCTTCTTAGAATTAATACTGTGTATTGGTTCCAAGGCAAAAAAGCAGGAAGGGCTAGGCGATGGGGGTTAAGTGACTTGCCTAGGGTCACACAGCTGAGAATTGTCTGAGGTTAGATTTGAACCCAGGACCTCCCCTCTCTGGGCCATGGTTCTCAATCCAGTGAGCCACCCAGCTGTCCCCATCTCTTAATTCTTTTGCCTTTGCTGTGTTAATTATATTACACTCATTCTGTAATTAGCTGGCTTTGTAGAAATTATTTTGTATGTTGGCTCCTCCATTAGATTATAAACTTCTTAAGAACAGGGACTGTCTTTTGCCTCTTTTTTTATTCCTGAAATTTAGCACTTGGCATATAGTAGCTGCTCAATAAATGATTATTGATTGACTGGTACAACTATGTCCCTCATTAGCACAAGAACTTCCAATTACTCCCTGGTTCTTCAAAATCAAATATAAATTCATCTTTTTGACACTTAAAGTCTTTCACAACCTTACTAATCTACCTTTCCAGGCTTGTTAAATATTATTCCTTTTTTAGGAGTGATATTTTTTAAGCTCCTTAAGACCCTAGCCCATGTAGGCTGTTATTTTTTTTTCTGAAAAAGTATTATAAACTTCACTCAAGAATTGATTGGCTCAAGAGTACTAAGATTTAGCCATTGAAGTAGCTTGCCAGTGGACTTAGTTTGAAAATAGCTCAGATACAATGTGGTGGGGGCTCCTTCTTTAGGGCTTTAACTTCAAATTGGCAGGATAATTAACACTGAACTCAACTGAATCAAGGCCACGTACTAGATAAATGTACTTTGTATGCTCTAAATGCTCTTCCTCTGAATATAGAACTAAATTTTCTTTTATGAAATATTAGATGGATTAGAAAAATCTCATTTCATTCCATTTTCAGGGATAATCTACCAGGGGATCAGCCTTACTGAGATCCAAAAGCTTATATTCTAGTAGGGAGGGATGACACAGTTAGGTGAGTGGCCAGAGGAAAAAAAAATCTTTTTGATTTAGAAAGTTACAGGGACTGTGCATAGAAGCATATGGGTATATAATTTTCCCCAGTAGAGAGTGAAGCACTGATTTGATCGTTGTTCCAGAACTATAAAGCTAGGTGGGGAATGGGGAAGAATAAGCAAGGAAGCAAGATGACAGTTGAGAAAATGTCCAGGAAATAAATTTAAGCTTGGATGGATCCTGGACTACATATAGGGGAGAGTGAAGCAATCACCAGCCAGGTCAGAAGAATTGCAAGGTGGGAATTCTTGTGAGTGAAAAGTTTAATTCCTCTGGGACATGATTTCTAGACTGATTGTCAAGGTAGCTGGTGAGAAGTTGGACAAGAAGTGAAGACATGATTATTACTGTCTTTCTTCCTGACTATTTTTTCATGAATTATGGGGAAGGAAACTTCTATTTTTATTCCTAAATTACAACTACTTCTCTCTTTGTTATCTAGTTTGCTAAATTTTCTTAAGCCTCCCTCCTCTCTCATTTTCAGCTTAAAGCTCTCTTGATCAGATCTACATCTCTCTTGGGAAATAAGTCATTCCAAAGCAAATTAGATGCACTCTATTTCTGGCCAAAAGCTTGTTTATTCTTGTTTTAAATGCTGATCAGAAATTCAAATATTCTTATTCAGCTATTAACTTCCTATATTTCCTACTATCTTCTAAAATCCTTACTTTCAAAGAGTAGAAATGATGAAAACATTACTTGTATGAATGTCCAGCACTTTTTAATTTTGAGTAACACTTTCTAGATATACAGGAAAGGCAATTCTCATAAAGACAATACTGTCAAAGAAAACTAAATATTAATAAAATGAAGGATTTAAAAAAATTTAGCCACATGTGTTTTATATATTGAGAAGAGAAATATCAAAGAAAGAATGAAATTGTGTCTTGGGATCAATAGTCAGTAGTGAAAATGAGACTATTGAGAGAAGGTAGAACTACTCAATTCTAATTCTGATTTTGTTTTTTTCTGCAAGAAGAGAATGGAAAATAAAGAACAAAAATGACTCATAAGGAGTTGAAACGCAAGGAGAATAGTAAGAGAGTTACTATTATACTACTATATATGACAATTTTAGGTCACTAGATTCAGAATAACGCAATATAACAAAGAAAATAGAAAGAACCAGTAGAAATAATTACTAAGCCTCTTGACAGTTATCTTTGAAAGGTCTTAGAAAATGGGAGAGATGCTGCAGGACTGAATAAAGAAAAATTTCATTTTCAAAAACAGAAAGAACACAATTTATAAACTTTGTGAGTTTGATTTCAATTCAACTCAGTGATCTTGATTTTACTTTTTGCAAAATTTCTAGAATGTTTTTTTAAAAGAATGTTTAAGGAATAACTAGAAAAAAGGAAGTAGTCATCTCATAGAGTCCACATAGTTCATCAGAAGGCAATTCAAGCAAATTTAACTCCATTCCCTTTAAAAATATATTATATTGGCAAATTGTACAATGCTATATAATTAAAGTGTTTTTTTAGTCTTACTTTCTGCCATAGTAAGAACTCTAAGACAGAAGGATAAGGACTAGGCACATGGGATTAAGTGACTTGCCCAGGATCATACAGCTAAAAAGTGTCTGAGACCAGATTTAAACATAGGTCCTTCTGACTCAAGGCCTGGCACTTTATATACTGTACCATTTAGCTATCCTCATAGTTATAGTTTTTGAGAAAGGTTTATACTTGTCCACTATTTTTGAGGAAAAGATAGAGATATTTGGCTTGTCAATAATATTGGTAGGAGGACTTGAAACTACTTTAATGGCCAGACTCAAAGACTATTCATTAATGTTTGACATCTATTTGGAAGTAGATTTCTAATGCAGAGTAAATATCCTTTTTAACTCTTTTATTAAAGACAAGTAAAATCATAAATCACTTAACAAATATGTAAATGAAACATTCATTGTTTTTACCTTTTCATGTTTCACTCATAATCTGTCCTTTTTCCTAATTATTATTCCCAAACCACTTTCTCTAAAACCACAATCCTCATCATTCTGAATTGCTTTGCCCTGTTTGACACTGGAGACCACCCATTTCTTCTGAATGCTTTTTCCTTCTTAGATCTTCATGATGGGTTATTGTTCTATTATGGTGTTCTTTCTACTTGCCAGTCTGATCTTTTTTCTCTGTCAAAGATTCATCATCCATACCTTGATTCTTTTGCATCAATATACTCTTAATCTTTTTCCCAGATCCACTTTTCTTTCCCAATAATTTCTTTCTTGAAGTGCTAACCAGTTTTCGTGGATTCCATGAATCCCATGGCTCATTTATATACAGATTATGCCTATATATTTATGTATATGGCCCTAATTTCTCTGCTGAGCCATAATACTGAATTTTCAATGTCCCACTTGACATTTCCACCTAGAGAGAGGGTTCAGAAAGAGAAGAAACCTTTGGAGAGAGCCTCAAGAAATCCATTCCCATCTCAGCACATAAAGTTAAGTGGGGAGGACATTCGTGATGAATGAAAAAAAGTGGAGATAGAAAGAGAAACAGAAGAGGACTACCATTAAAACCCAGGATAAAAGAATGGTCATCAATGTTAAATGGGTATAAAGCAGGCTATATGTAGTTGGACTGGAATTCAAGAAAAAGATTAGGGCTAGGGCTAAGTATATTGATAAAAGAATCATCTTTATAGAGATGATAATTAAACCCAGGGGAACGGAAGATTTTTTCAGGGAAAAAAATGTTCCAATTCTGTAGATTTGTTTCTGTGGTTTCATCATAATTTCCCCCAAATGCCCATTCATGGTATCTCCCTATCTTTCTCCCTATCTTTCACTTTCATTGTTTGTTCCAGTTCACCAGACCTGGATTCTGATGCACATATTTCTCATCACCCCTGTTTAGCTCAGTTCATCCTGCTTCTCTCCTCCAATATTTGTTGTCAATTCCTGCTGGAAGCCAGCAGCTCTAGGGATCTGGAAATGTGTACAGTTTAGATGAGAAAGAAGTCAGAGACACAGTGGATTTCCGGAAGCTGTTCTGAGAACTTCCTGTGAAATTTTTATTTTTATACTTTTCTCTCACAGTCTACACAGATGCTGGGAAAATTTACATTTTAAAATCAAAACATAGAACTCAAGGTTATACCTAGTTGCATGAGAATTGGCATACAAAACGTATCTCTACAATATAGGTTATATTTAGTCTAAGGCTACCAAAACCCTTCTTTATCTAAGTTTTATTTTTATAAAAAGAACCTTCAACAAATTTCAAAAGGTAGAGTTGGATGTGAGAACTCTTAAATTCAGGGGGACAAATCTAATATGGGAAAGTGGGGAAGTGTGAGAATATTTTGGTTTATTTATACTGTATCCGTCAAACTTTTAGACAGAAAGGGAAAGATTAGAGCAGCTTCTGCTATTTTTGAGGGTATGAACTATTAATTCATTAAATGCTGATTTATTATAGAGTATTAAGGTGAATTCTATAAAGGGATTTCTATGAATGAATTTCTATAAAAGGATTTTATATCTATACTATAAAACTTGAGGCTATCCTAAAATATAGATTATAATAATTTCAATAATAAAAAGTGTTGATCAGAAGAGAGTCACACAGAGGGTCTGATTGGGTATCCTATTGGCCTGATTTTGACAATAGGGATCAATGTAAGGCTTTTCTGTCTGCATTGACTCGATGGACCCTGATGGAGACACTTATTTCTCTGAGGGGCTCCTGGCAAATACCTATAGTTGCTCCTTTTCTCTTAGCTGCTTTATTTGCTACAAGAACAGTTTAGCTAGTAGTCCAAAGAATCATAATTGAGAAGTCATTTATTCAAAGACCAGAACTTATTGTAGAGAAGAAAGAGCTTGCTTCTTGCCAGACCCTATAAGATGATTGTTTTCATATTGTTGCTTAGCATAGTCTATTTTAATTGTTTATTTTTTTAATCTGAGTTACAGGGGGAAGCTAGGTGGCTCAGTGGATTGAGAGCCAGGCCTTGAGGTTGGAGGTCCAGGGATCAAATCTGGTCTCAGACACTTCCTAGCTGTGTGACCCTGGGCAAGTCACTTAACCCCCATTGCCTAGCCCTTTCCACTCTTCTGCCTTGGAACTAACACATAATTAATTCTAAGATGGAAAGTAAGGATTTAAAAAACATTTGAGTTAGGACTAGTTCCTAGTTGTTTTAGTTGATTCAGCATGCTTGAATGCATTTACAACCCACTTCCTTATGTTTTCTAGTTTTTCTTTTCTTTCTTTGAGCTGGGTGGGTGTGTTGCTCTTTAACCATTGCCCAGCATCAGTTTCCAGTCCCTTTAGCCAGAACAATACATGGTATAATAAAAGAGACTTGCATTGTAGGGATCAATAGTCAAACTGGTAACAAAGGTGGTTCAACTGAACTTTTTATACCAAGGAGATGACCATTCCAATAGTACCTCAAACAAGATCAAAACAAGAAATAATATAATGTTCAGAGAGCAACATCGTCCTCCCTAAGTCTTTTGTTCTCTAAGCTAGACATATGTAGTTCCTTTAACTGATAAGTTTATACTCTACCATGGTCTCTAGTGCTCTCACCAACCCTTTTGGAGGGGTGTGCTATATAACTTGTCAATGTTCTCTCTTAAAATATGATATTGAGAAGTAGGCATAATATTCCAGATGTAGTCTTTTGCTATTACTTCTCTCCCTCTGGTTATTTTCTTTAAAAATCCTTTGGCTTTTCAATGCTAAATTTACATTCACTTACACCACTACCCGGGTATTTTTATGTCTTTCTCAACCTGTACTCATTTTTTGGACCCAACTATGGAAATTTATATTTATTGGATTTCTTTTTTTTTTTTCATCTTCTTTGTTTCACCCTTTTTAAAAACAATTTGTTGACATTTTCCTTTATCCTTATTGTGTTAAGCGAATTTGCCCTCTTTGTCAGCTGTAGATTTTTTATAAATTTAATATTTGTTATCTATACCTTTGTAATATAAGTGATATGGCCTTTCCAAACTTTAAAGGAACCTTACACTACTCACATGGGCATATAACATTTACTTAATACCCGAGTTGGCTTACTCAGTTCAGTCTTCCCCCATTTCATCAGGTCCAGGCTCCCAGAGAAGGACACACATACAGTTACCTTCAAACTCTCTCCAGGTCTTATGGATAACCCCAGGGCTATGCTGGCAAATGTTTAACAATTATTTTTCCAAAAAAAAATATATGCATGGTACATTTAAAAGTTTAATTTGCATTAACAACTTATTTTCCATCACTCTTTTTAAT
Organism: Gracilinanus agilis; assembly: GCF_016433145.1. Lineage (NCBI taxonomy): Eukaryota > Metazoa > Chordata > Mammalia > Didelphimorphia > Didelphidae > Gracilinanus > Gracilinanus agilis. The sequence goes on along the minus strand of NC_058132.1, from coordinate 179,286,567 downwards.
GTCTAGACCAGTGGTTCCCAAACTTTTTTGGCCTACTGCCCCCTTTCCAGAAAAAATATTACTTAGTCCCCTGGAAATTAATTTTTTAAAAATTTTAATAGCAATTAATAGGAAAGATAAATCACCACTCCTCTGGATCGCTGCAGCACACAACAGGGGGCAGTAGTGCCCACTTTGGGACTCACTGGTCTAGACAATCAACATAATAAATCAAGCCCACATTTGTAGCCAGTTGCTGATTTTCAAAATGTAAAGGCTCATATTGAAAATTTAATAATGGATTCTCCATAGTTGGTTCGAAATGAGTCCCATACTCCCTCGATCCTGTTGTGAGAAATAAACCCCTACCAAGTCACTGTAGCTTTTGAGCCCCCAATCAGGCATTTCTATTTGTGTAATCAGAAACTCACAATAATACCATTTTTATATCTTAAGCACAACAATTTACATAACAATAAGGAAAAATAAATAATATTATTCTCATTGCAAATACTCACATATTAAACTGAGTACAAGGATGTATCTACATCACAATCTATACCTTTATAGACTATACTCTCCAAGCCTTGTTCTCTGTGTCTGTGAGAGAGAATAGGGTTACACTTACAGGAACCTAACAGAGAAGGGCATGAAGGAGAAAAACCCATGAGCTTAACTATAACTTGATTAAATGTTTCGATGTCATTTGTCCATTTAGAAACATCTACACCATACACAACAGCTACTCTACTGTTTGTTTATTGGTCCTCATTGCTCTTCAGATAGATAGCTTCTGTGTTTGAATATATCATCACAAGCTCATTAAGCTTTAAAAAAGGGCTTAGAAAAAGGTCCTTATTAATGAACATTTTGTTATCAAAAGAGAGGTGAGAAAGGAGTAAATTATAGGTTTCTGGGACAGTCTGTCTGAAGATGCAAAGAGAGGAGATGGCATGCCATTCATAGAGAACAGCCAGTGGGGTGGTGAGGCTAGAATGCCATGCATGAAGAAGAGTAATATATAATAAACTAGGAAAGGTAACTTGGAGATAGGTTGAGCAAGATGACAAAAGCCAAATGAATGAGTATTCTATCCCAAAGGAGAGAGGGAGAGTTACTTTAACTTCTCAAGAGAAGTATCATGATCCAACCCGAGCCATAGGCATAGTACTTTTGGAAAGTTATTAAGGACAGGTTGGAGAGAAGAGAGACTTGATTCAGGGAGTCTAATCAGGAATTCATGATGATTTTTCAGTTGAGATGTAGGTAATAAAGGTCTGAATGAGGTGTAGTGGTGATGTGAATGGAGAGAATGAAACGGCTATAAAATATGCTGAGGATGTTGACAAGACTTGGCAATTGATTGGAGGTGAGGGTAGAAAGAGAGAGACAAAGACAAACTGTGGCTTTGCCTGATTTGGATATTCTATAACATTTTTTCCATGTCACATATTTATATGTTGCCTACATTCCTGTCATCTCTCTTATAGGATTATAAACAACTTAAAGGAAAGAACTATATATAATTTAGACTCAGTTCTGTGACGCCAATACAAATAGTTGAAGAAGGAAGGATTTATTTAACCAACAAATTGTATCTATGTGCTTCCTAAAAAGAGTTTAATTTTTTTTATTAAATTAAAAAAAGAATCCTCATATTTAAATGGATATTTGGCACTGTGAAGCCCAGACTAAATGTAATTGAGAAGAGTGATGTTGGTTGAGTAATTGTTCTTAAAATCAATGACATTACTGTAGTTCAAGACCTAGACAACTGGGCAACCATAACAATCTCCTAACTGATATCCTTGACTCTAATCTTTGCCCCTTCCAGTTTATCCTTAATGTTACTGGCAGAACAACCATCTTAAACACATATCTAGCCTTACTAAGGAGAGAGAGAAAAGAAGGAGGAGAAGAGCAATGATAACAATAACAACAACAAAGACTTGTTATAGACCCACTATCCTGTTCCTAGTAACAGCCTGGATCCTTGCTTCCTTAGTCTTTTAGGCAGAAATATCTCATTATCAAACCTATCAACTCACTCTTCTCCCACAATCCAATGATGGAGTTCCCCATCTAAAAGCACATGCACATCAAACTTTCATTCCTAAATAATTTGGAGTAAGGAGGGGGTTGTTAGCTCTGCTTGTATTTTCAAAGATCCATATATGGAGCTCACCAGAAATATAGACTCAGGAAGAGAACAGGCCTGGCAAACCCCAGAGTTCAGGGTTTCTAAACATTGCTGCAAAGGAAGGGGTAATCCCAACAGTGGGGTGAGAAGGGATGGAAGAAGGCAAGTGAGAGTGACCTATCAGTCCTAGTCACTTCTTTGGCAATATCAAAATCTTTTCAAGTGAAAATTATAGACTCAGGGCTGGAAGGAGTTTTTGAGGTCATCTAGACCAAACCCCTCTCATTTTGCAGATGAGGAAAGTGGGTTTCAGACAAGTGATTTGCCCAAAGTTGGTTACACAAGTCACTGGACAGAAGCAGTGGAATGTCAGCCCATGTCTTCTGATCCTAAATCTAGAAATTTTTATGCTACCACAGTGGGTTTCTATCACATGGGGGTTGGGATAGTAGAATATAATTTTCTTAAGTGCCTACATGCACATACATTTCCTTTTCAAAGAGATTTCATTTTGAGGTTATATATGTGATCCATATTTGAACCCAGAACCATAGCATATATTAGAAATGCTATACAGATTAATTAAGAGTTAATGGACTGACACCAGAGGGAAAGACTTCCTAAAGGAAGAAGATATTAAAAGACTAGAAAAGTAAATGAGAACCTGCCTGTGGCTAATCTCTGAATTGTCTCCTGGCTCTAATTGTAGATAAAGACCTGTACTGCCACAATGAGGGAGGGTCCCCATGGAAATGAGCAGATGAGATATAATGTAAATGTTTTTTAATGACTTTAGAGATCTTATAACTGATGCTCTTATTAATAATGCTAACTGTATGGACTAATACATCTTGTCACATTCAACAAGATTAAAGTTCTATGAGGATTATTCCATTAAGCATGAGTCTATGTGGAATGAAATGGTTATGAAAATGAAATGTCACGCACTGTGACTTTGGCTTAAGTACTCTGGCTCTGGCACTCACAAAACACCCTCAGAAAAGGAACCATAAAAAGAAAAACCCATCCAGTGCTCTGATAGATCTGCACGTTTTTAAAGGTGAGCAAAGGAGAGATCTTGAGGAGCAATCATGCATCCTACGTCATGTTTGCAAATATAGGAGGTATGACTCAAAGGTAATGAGAAAAATGCTTCTACAAATACGCCAGGATTTGCATATCCAAATGAGCAGTTACCCTCTTTAAAGTACTCATCATTGCAGTCCCCCAAGAAGAATTGGAGCAGACCATTCAGCAAACCATGCCTCTGGGATCCAATGGCCTTAGATCTCTCATGACACTCCAGGGCTCACCTGACAGAGCAACTTGGAGTCTGTGTCTCATCGTAATAGGGCACATGATAGATAAAGTGTCAGCCAGGATTTTTAATTCATTATTTTGCCCTCTGGGCCTGTCATACAATTCATTTGAATGCCCAGAGTAGCATCTAGTAGCTGGTTAAAAGCTATTCTGTCACCTTGTGCTCTGGTATCCCTAACATGGATTCAGTCATAAAAGATTCCTTTTTTAATAAAATTTATCTGGCACAAGAGTCCTCTATTGTCAAATGAAATGGCACATACAGGAAAGAGCTAAGCTAGAACCCCTTGGGGTGGACATTCTCCAAGCAAGGCTATGATCCAGTCCTCTCCCTGGGGAACTGAGCTTCCCTGTGCTAAGAACGAGAACCTTTCAGGCAAGACAAAGCCTGGTTCACAGCTGTTGTTCTTAATATTGCATTAACAGAAAAATTGGAAAGCCACTGCCATTCAACAGCAAAATAGTGATGGGCCTTAGGAGAGTCAGCTTTCAGGAGTGCAGGGTGTTAAAATTAAAATTATCACAAGAAACTGATTTTGGAGTAAGAATAGAAGTTTATTGATTATACCAGATTTTTTGGTTAGGCCAGCATCATAACTGATAAAATGACACAAGTCTCCATGGTTGTCTCTTAAAATCCAGCAGACAAGCTGAGCTGCCTCAGGCAGTCTAGTAAATAGATTTTTAGAAGTTCATTATTCATCTCCTCCTTTGACCATCCCAAGACATCTTTAATTGTGATAATTAATTATGAGGTGGTCCATTATCCTATCCACCCTCTAGCCCTCCCCTTACCTGTACCATGGGAAGTATGTAGATGGGAAAAGTTCCTTTGTCCCCTTCAATAATTAAACAAATTCTGTTAGGAAGGAAGATATTCCTTTAGATTCCAAAAGACAAAGAAAATGCAAAAAGTAGTGGACTGGATGGTATCTCTGACCCGAATCCCAGACAGAGGAATACAGAGTAATTCTCCCTGATATTCAGGAATTTTATAGAGTATATGAAAAATAAATTCCCACAGCAGTCATCCAGATAGTTTGTTACCACATGGCCAAACAGCATATTAAGTCAGGCTATGGAGGTTATGAGTCAATAATATGCTGGGCTCATAAGTAGGGACTCTTGATTACCAAAGATAAGGCTGCTGAAGCTCATTCAGTTAGTCCGTTCGCCCATAGAAGTGGGCACACCTGTCACTTACCTGGGGAGATGCATAGACTGATAGACTAAGGACATTTGGTAGAGATTTACTGTTGATCCAGGTACCAAATTCTCTAATTGTGGTATTGCAGTCGTGGTCTCCTGAGCCAGATATCTCACTTGATGTCACCCAATATGTCATTGTGTGTTTTGGATACCTCAAGTCCATTTCTGATCACAGCATTCATTTCATGCCAAGAGAAGTCCAGGTCTAGATTCCAAAAACCATATTCAATGGAAATTTCATATCCTTTACTGACCTCAAATCACCAATATAGTAGAGTGATGGAATAGATTCCTTAAAGAGGAACTAACTACTCATTGCCTCTCCTAATCTAACTGTATTGGGAGACTACCTCCACACTTAAATCTTAATGCACAATAGCAGGAATATTGCACAAAGAGACACATCTCTGGTTTTTAATTGATAGGTCTGGAAATGAGAGAAATGAAAGGGGATTAATAATAAATATATATTTTTATGACAATACAATACACAAACATTTTTCATTCCTAGAACCACCATAAAAGAGGTGACAGGACAAAACCTGGGTTAGGATCAGCTTTACCAAGAGAAATCAAAAGAATTTCCTCTTAACTTATAACTAGAATTTTCACAGAAGATTTAGGCAATTCCAAACCAGATTTAGATTCTCATAACCTCCCAGTGTTGTTATGAGAATAAAATGAGAAAATATTTGAAAAGTGCTTTACAAATCTTAAAACACTATTAGATGCTGTTATTATTATTGAAGACAACAACAATAATAATAGTAATAATAATAATAATAGCATTTATACAGGGCTTTAAGGCTTGAAAAGTGCTTTAATAACATCTTATTTTATTCTCAGAAAACTCTGGTAGGTAAGTGCTATTATTATCTCCACTTTACAAATGAGAAAATGGGAGCAGAGAGTAACTAAATGACCTGGCCAGGATCACATAGCTAGTATGTGTCTGAAGTTGCATTTAAACTTAGGTCTTTTGGACCTAAAGCCCACCATTCTATCTAGAATTCCACCTAATTCCTTCTGTGTAGGAGATTGTGGGAGAGGTTCATCATTTTCCATTGATGGGGAGATTATCACTATAGGTAGGTAATCAGAGACAGGAAATCCCAAATTGTTGGGTTATCTCCATCCTATGGCTAAGGGAGAGAGGGTGGGAACAGGTAGGCAACTCAGAAATGGAGGAAACAGGGTTTTGGAAATATAAGCAAGATAATATGGGTCTGGTGAAACTATAGTTGAGGGGGAATTAGTAGCACCTGGACCTGAGAACATGGATGATTCTAAATGGATGCTGCAGTGGAGGGAGCAAAGAAGATGCCTTTGTTCCTTGAAATAAGTGACAAGCAACAGGGTGTAGACCCCTAGTAACATTACATGTGCCAACAAATGACCAACAAAAGTCATTGCTTAACTTTTGTTCTGCTCATTATTACCCTGAGAGGCCAAAACATTGGGAGCTAGTGCCCTTTGCATGGCAATACTTCTATTTCAAAGTAAATTTATCTGACCTCTAGATTTGCCTCTATTTGCTGGAGAATGGTGCAAAAAGGGATTCTCTGCCAAACTGTAAAAGCTTGAATTGCAAAAGTGACATAAGTAGTGTAGGATAGGGGGTTTGAGGAGTGATGATATACTGACTCTGCTTAATGAGTAAATAAAAGAAGGAAGAACTTCTATATTGTATGAGCACAAACAAAATGTTTTCCCATATTTGTCAAATTAAAAAAGGAATTTCTTATTCTGCCTACTAGTTAATATCTTTCTGTCACGAAGTGGTAGCATTCCTTAGTAGTCCTTTAGAATCATGGCTACTCTGTTGATCAAAGCTCTTAAGTTTTAAAAAATTGTTCATTTTGAATATTGAAATTAAATGATAAATTGTTCTGGTTCTGTTCAATTCACCCTGCATGAGTTCATGTAAGTTTCTCCATGTTTCTTTGAAAACATTTTCCCTTCTTGCTCATAGTGTAATAGTATTCCATTGCATTAATATGCCACAATTTCTTAAATTAGTCCTCAGTTGATAGGAATTTCTTTAGTTTACATATTTTTTACCAAAAAAAATAACTGCCTTAAATATTTTTATATTTTAAAGATTTCTCCCCCCTGTATAACCTGGCTCTTGTCTACCTTTTCAGCCTTTTTATACCTTACTCCCTGCCATGTACTCTTCAATTCAGTAACAATAACAAGGCTGTCTGTTTTCCCTCCAATCCAACAACATTTGTTATTTTTCTTTTTTGATCATCTTTTACCAATTTGACAAGTGTGAGATCAACTCTCAGAATTATTTTATTTTGCATTTCTTTATTAATGATTTGAAATATTTTAGTTTCTATTTTGTAGTTGAGGAAACTGAGGCTGACCAAGGTTAAGTGACTTGTCCAGGGTTCCATAGCTAGTAAGTGTCTTGAGGTCATATTTGAGATCAGATCTTCCTGATTCTTGGCCCAGCATTCTATCCTTTTCACCACCTAGCTGCCCTTTGGTAGAAGCAACCAGGCTATATTAGTTTAGCAAAGAGAACAGGTAGTAGGGACATGATATCTGTTTTCAGGTATTTGAAAGACTGTCATATAGGAGACTTTAATTTGTTTTATTTGGTAAGAGAGGGCAGAACTAGAAGCTTTGGGTAAAAACTGTAGCACGACATGTGGATGCTTTATAAAAGGGAAATTTTCCTGAAAGGGAAAGCTGTCTCAACGAAGCATGAGTTGGCTCAGGTGGATTGGATTTCCTCCCTCATGGAAGGTTTTTAAGCAATGACTGCATGGCCATTTGTTCATCATGTTGTGTAGAGGATTTTTATTTAGGCATGATTTAAAATAGGAAGTTAATGAAGTCTTAACTCAGAAGTTATAGTATTACTATAATGTATTTAAAAGAAATTACTTGTACATAGGTACAGTTGGTGGTACACTGGATATAGTGGAGTCAAGAAGTGGAATCAATGGAGTCAAGAAGGCCTGAGTTCCAATCTGGCCTCAGAAACTTACTGTTTGATCTTGGACAAGTCACTAATCTCTGTTTGCTTCAGTTTCCTCAATCAAAATGAGCTAGAAAAGAAAATAGCAAAACCAATATCTTTGCCAAGAAAACTCCAAAAGGGTCATAAAGAATCAGATGAGACTGAAAATGAATGAATAACATTTAAATACAAGATATTTATTAATTAATAGCCACTTATATTTTGAAGGGAGTCATCATATACCCAGATTCTCTTCTTTTGGTTTAATAATTTGTGACCACATAAACTACTGAAAACTGTAGGACACAAAACTATCCCACTTCTTCTTGTCTTTTGTTCTCTAAATTTTTGAAAAATTTGGAGCTGATAAAATATTACTGTCCGATTTGAGCTCTGTGATTTAATATGAACAAATTTCTCTCTACTGCTCAAGTCTAGAGCTAGAACCCATTCATAACTTCATCTCAGAAAAATTTAGGGTTTTTTTTGAGGGGGGTTTCCATTGTGGAATAGCAGAGATAATAGCTCCATTTTAGGCAAGGTTGAACCCAGTGCTTACACATACAAGAGGAGAACAGACTGAGGAAAGAAGAAATCTAATGAGGGACCCTGGAGGTGGGGAAGGGCAGTTATTCCTATCACTTCCTAAGATAGACTTGAAAGCAGGGATTGCTGTGGGAAGGAAGTATAAGTTTGTCATTACCTTGTGGAACAAAACCCAATTTGCCTTGTGCTTGCTAGCTCTTGGGTCTCTGGTACTAAGTTATTTGCCACAGGAGGGAGCCTCCCTCAACCATTAAGCCATGAACTCTAGCTACTATACTATCCTGGCTGCTTTGTATTGGAGGCAGCATCCTGTGCTAATGGCCTCCCAGTGCCCTGAAAGAGCAATTGTGTCTATCGTTCTGAGCCTGGGTGCCTGAGAGATAAGAGCCTGAAAAGCTCAGGTCCTGAGGGTGCTGCCTCCTAATCCATAGGTGGCCACACTTATGAATGGGAAGAATTGCTGTTATTTATCCAACTCCTCAGAGATTCCAGATTGTTTAGGTTGCAAGGGGCCAGAAAAATGAAAAAAACAATTATAATGCAGGCTCGAGGCCAGCGTAATTGGAAAAAAGCATCCTCATTTAATAAGATTGTCCAAAAGAAGAACTTTCCAAAAATATCCTTCATGTTGATATTGGCATTAGATGTTTAAAGGAATGATCACAAGCCAGCTGAGGACACAGAGATACATTCCCAGAATAGCTGTCTCTTCCTAATGCAGAAGTATAAGCTCATTGGAAAAGCTGCTGAGAAAGTGGGGTGGGTACTGAGTGTGGGCTCAGAAGACTGAGTTCCAGACCTACCTCAGATGCTCATTTAGCTATGTGAGACTTTGTTTTTCTATTTGAAAAAAAAAAAAAAAGCATAACTCTGCTAGCTCAAAGGGTTGTGAGAACCAAATGAGATCTTCCTGTAAATCATAGAATCCAGCAGTAGTTTCCAAACTTTTTTGGCCTACCACCCCCTTTCCAGAAAAAATATTACTTAGCACCCCCTTACAGTTTCACCTCCCCCAAATGTACCTGCGGCCATCACCGCTCCCCTGGATTGCTGCAGCATCCACCAGGGGGCGGTGGCACCCACTTTGGGAATCACTGCTACAGTGTGTACTTGAACACCATGAACCAGAGGGAACCTAATCCCTCCTCAGTCAGCCCACTCCACTTTGGGGCAGTTCTGCTTGGAAGTTTTCCTGATTCCACTAAATTTGCTTCTTTGCCATTTTAATCCATTGCTCTTGGTCAGCTCCCCCTGCCCACTTCAAATAGATTAAATCTATTCCCTTTTTCATGTGGCATCTTATCAAAAGCTTGGAGACAGCTCTTCTGTCCCCTCAATCTTCTCTAGGTGGAACATTCCTAATTCTTAGCTGATCTCTTATTTTATGTACTCCAGGCCCTTTAGCATCTTCTCTTTCTTCCCTAGATCCTCTTCTGATTATTAATCCTTCCTTCAATAAATAGAAATAATTTTTTCTCTCTTTTCCCAGAATAGAAAAAAGAAAAAAAAGATAAAAATAGGGGACACTATCCTTGTGGCATATATTCTTAGACAAACAAAACAAATTTCCATATTGGTCAAGTCCAAAAAAAACATGTCTCATACTGTACCCCGACCAACCTGTCTCTTTGATCCTAGAAAAGGAAGAAATGCTATTAATCTCAAAGTGATGTTAACTATATGCTAAAAATAACTTTAGCCCATTTGAAACAGTTAGGAAATTGTTTGAATGAAGTCTTCATGTCTGAACCAAATGTAACACTGGAAGAGAGAACTTTTTCAAAGGAATATTTACTTAAAAGATATATCAAGGACCAACATAGAAATATTTCCTCTAGTACCTCAGGGAGCATACTTCTATATTGCTTCAGTTTGGGGGCCATGGGAATAGATTAGACGCAATTCAGTTTCTAAATAACATTAGTCCCACCAAGTTAGTTCTGCTGGGTTGGAGTGCCAGAACCATGCTCCCTATTTGCTGCTGGGTCAGCTGCAACACCTGCCCTGGATTCCTGGGTTACTCTGGTTTCTAAATCTGAGGCCAGACTTCTTGGAATTAAAAAGGAAAAGGAATAAAGGAAGACGAGGCCCATTACTCAAGGCCTGGAAAGAGAGGGACACGTGAAATAGGAAGCACTCAGGTCCTCACTGCTTACTGAATGGAGTAAATGAAGAAGTCAATTTTACCTTCAGATACTAATAATATAGCCAAAAACCCTTGTAGATGCTGACTGAGGCTGTTTTAAAAAGACACGGGCAATTCTGGCTATGTGGCCAATACAAAAATGCTGTTCTTAGTTATGTGATAGACCAACAAAGAAAGTTCATGGATGTCTCACTTCCCAATTCCTAGAAGCAGTCTTTAGTTCTTGCATATGGATGATGACTATGTAGCCATAGGTGGCCAGGATCTGTGCCATGTCCCCATTACAATTATTTCAAATTATGTCTTGCTACAAGAAAAATATGTAGTTTAAAAAAAAAAGGAAAGAAAGAAATACAGGCAAGGACCAACTGAAATGTGATACTCAACAGGAAGCAGTACTGGAAGAAACCAGTTAATGTAATAAAATCCTCCCAATACATTGGTGGTCATATACTGCATATATATATATATTTATATTTATATTTATATATGTATATGTATCCTCAAAAAAGGGAGGAATGAGACAACAATGTAAAATTTAAAAAATTATGGATTAGAAAACTTTGGAAAAGCAATAAGATTAGATTGTTTTCCTCTAAAAAATATATTCAATTGGATTTCAAAATGTTTCTTAATGGGGTATAGAGGTCTTGAGTATATTTGGTAATAAGTAAATTAGATTGAAATTTTTACATATAAAATTGCATTAATAATTGTAAAGAATGAAAACATGCCTTTCTTTTCCTATTTTGAAGTACCTGTGTGATAATACAGAGTGAAAGGAGGACTCATTTCCAAGTGTCAGAATTTATTCTTCATGTACTGTATTAATTCTTATATCTGGGCCCTGGAGTAGAAAGGCCCCAATTTCTGTATATTAGAAAGGATTCCTGAATCAAGGTTTTGGATCAACAGCATCAGCAAGTCTGCAGATTTTTGCATTTCCTTTGTTCTCAGGAATGTCTTCATTTTTTAACAGGATTAGATGAATATATGAAGAGGACAAGGGTTCTTTTCTTGCATATGTGTTCCCCAGAACATTGGGATGGGGTGATATGGATAATTTGATGTAGTACCTCTTAATTAGATATTGGCCAATTAGAGAAGTCTTGGAATATTCAAGGGAAAGATGAATAATGAGCTCCTAACATTATTTATTGAGCTGTCTGACCAAGCATTTTTGGGTCTCTGGTTATTGAGAAAGGGCCACTGACCTTTCTCACTTTATTGGTTATGATGCTAGCCTAACCAATAAACTGATATGATCAATAAACTGACATTCATACCCCATAATTAGTCCCTCTAGATAATTGTAACACAAGTAAGGTCCTTTTCCTTCAGCCTGTCAATACCATTGCCCATATCAGGTACAGAGTTTGGATAAAGATAGTATGCAAGTAGTATGTAAAAATCAAAATTCTCTGAAGATTAAGGTAAATTATGGGTTTCTAATTTGTTGTCTTATAGCTCTGTTGTTATTAGGGTTAGATGCAAACAGTTTGAGTTAATTCCAGTCATGTGAAAGAATTATTAGAGAGCTAATTGGATTGCATTTTGTCACAGTTTACTAAATTATGCAGTTTTATTAGTAGCAGGACTTGGCAGCTTTATCTAGAAAAGAACTAGATGCTAGAGATGGTCAAGGGAAGGCCCCCACAAGGGAAGACCCACTGAGATCCATAAGCAGATGTCTGAGAGATGCACAGGAAATGTTTAGCAGATTTCTGAAAATCATGGAGGCTTGAAAAGAATATGACACTACTGAAACTACTGCTATATTATTTTTTTCATTCATATACTGTAACTATTCTTGTTGTGTCGGTCATAGGTTTGTATCTGGAACCGTTAGCTATTCTGGAAACTACTTATGATTTCTGCTTGCATTAATGCCACTGCAGGAACTGGGGACCTTGTTCTGCTTTTTTGCTAGTCATGGCTTGTCAATTGTATTTATGCAGAAGCCCAAGGACCTTCCTTCATGTAGTCTCTGGCTACCTCTCTGGTCAATAGGCCATCTCTTCTTGGAAGGAAGGCTTTGATTAAAGGAGGGTGAAAGTGGATGTCCCACCTTTTAAAAACACCTGCAGAGTTACTATAATGAAATGCCAGCGTCCATGGGCTACAGATACATTTTGAGTATGCAAAGCTTTCAGAGCTAAAATATGTATTTGTGGGGCTTCTCTGGTGTATCTTCATAGGCACTGTGTGCTGATTCCTATGCCAATTCTCAAATTACACACAATAGGGATTAGGATGACATAGCTGAGGACAGAGGAGCACTATGACTGTGGTGCTGCACCACTAAAATGGGTAGAACTGAATGGGAGAATTCTTGAACGATATTTCCCAGCTCCCTTTGACGGGTATACGTAACAAACCTTCCCATCATTAAGGAAGACAGTAGTATGTACCAAGTCTAGTAAGACAGTTGCTCCATGCTGCTTTGATTCTCTTTAGAAATTAGCATCCTATTTGGATTACAAACTTGCCTGTGAAACTCAACTTTCAATCCACTAGCACATCCACTTTCAGAAACGTGAGCCTATCAAGATTACCTTCTCTTGTTTTAAAAAGATTGTAATGAGAGGCTATTACAAGGCAAAGTCTGGATGATAGCCTTTTAGTGCAATGCAAGCTTTTATGGACAGGTAGGTGGCAGGGTGGATAGGGTAACCAGGCCAGAAGTCAGGAAGACTCATTTTATTGAATTCAAATCTGTCCTCAGACATTTACTAGCTCTGTGACTCGCGATAAGTCATGTTACCCTCTTTGCCTCAATTTCCTCATCTGTAAAATGAGTTGGAGTCAGAAATGGCAACTCGTTGGCAATATCTTTGCCAAGAAAACACCAAAGGGTAGCTGAGTGGCTCAGTGGATAGATGGAATGTCCTGGGTTCAAATACAGCCTCAGACACTTCCTAGATATGTAATCCTGGGCAAGTCACTTAGCCTTTCCTTTATCACTCTTTTGCCTTAGAACCAATAGTTAGTATTGATTCCAAAATGGCAGGTAAATGTTTGAAAAAAAAAAAAGAAAAGAAACCCCTAATTGGGGGTGGGGGGGAAGGCACAAAGTGTTGAACACAGCCAAACAACAACCACAGGCTTATCTCAAGGGTGACATCATTCATCAACATTTGAAGAAAGAAAAATCAAACCAAAATGATCAAAGGATAGTGGGCTCCATAAGGAGAGTCCAATCCTTCTTTGCTAGAGTAGGGAGTCTTCTCACTTTATTTCCATCTTCTGTTTTCTTCTTCATTTCCTTTTCAGCAACACCTGGTCTACTTCTTCTCTGAGGCTTATGGACAAAATGGGACTGGTTGGATTTAGTAGAAGAGAGAAGAATTCTGAGATTTTTTAGGCTTTCAGAGTGAGGACAAGAGTGGCAAGAGGAAAAACCCTGGAACTCCATAGTAGGCTTCTTCCTACCTTAACTCATGGGTCTTTCCACATAAAAATCAGAATGCTCTAATTTACACAATATCTTACTACCTAGTCGACAAGACCTGCCTGCACTATTATCTTTGGGTCCAATGAGAACTTAAGGAAATTTAAAATTTTATTTCCCATGGGATTTCACTTCAGGCACCCCAGAGCTGCATTCCTGATTGCTTTTTTCTCCAACGTAGCAGAGACCCCAATGGATCTAAAGCACCAAAGAGCACCTCATTCCTATTAGGCTCATCTTTACAAATGGAACATGTCCAAAATGAGCCAAAGGCCAGTTCCATCAAATAAGTATACCAAAGGCAAAGCAGATGATGACTCCCTTTCCTAGTGAAAAGTGCTTAACAGAGCAAAAGCCTGCCCCCTGCTTTCTCGGGAATCTGTGCCTGGCAATCTCTATGGTCTGGTGCTGGCAGGATCCCAGCTGGTGGGATGGCCCTGATAGAGTTGAAAAGTGACCTTCAGGGCCCCAAAGCTTGTATCAGTCCTTAAAGGAAGCCCAGCCAGAGTTGAATAGGAGGCAGGCACTTCTTGGGAGGTGTGTTATGCTAATCTCTGCTGGCAATCAGTTATTTATCATTCTGGCAGGCATTTTCCATTTTCGCTAACAGGGTGGTTGATTGGATTTTGTTCATTAAATGGGCAGAGTCAAACTAGGTCTCAGAAACTGCTGCTAGCAGTAATTGGCAAGACTTTCAGCTCTCTGAGTCAGAAAACTCAGGTCTAGAATGAAAACCTTCAGCCATGAGACATTCTTTCCCCATTAAGCCAGGCATTCTAGGAGCAGAGCTGCGTGAAGAAAAAACACTGCCTTTTCATTTATTTTTTTTTTTTTTATTCCTAGGTACCCTGGCACTCTCTCAAATGTTACTTATTTTCAAGAGTGAGATACTGATCTTGGTAAGCTGCTGTGAGCTTTGAGAGGGCAGAAAGCGTCTCTGCCTAAATCACTCTCTCCGGAAGAGAAAACAAGGCTACACACTCAGGCACCACATACTTGCAGTTAATGATGATGATGGTGATGAGAATGATTTGTTCCAGTGCCAGGCTAATGGCCCACTGTCACATGCTAACAAGCCGTGCCAGCCCAAAGAAAGCAGCTTTCTGTACCTGATCTCTTTGTCATGCAATGCTCAAGTAATAATAATAATAATTAGTGGTAATAATTAAATTAAGCATAATTATAATTTCATTAAAGAAATCAATATTCCCTGAACTGTGTACCACGTTTTTCTTAAAAGGACCCTCAACTCTAGCCAGAGGTTCCTGTGTGATGTAACAAAGGTGTCCCTGATGAGTGAAACAGACCATATCCATGGATGCATCCAGGTTGAAAATAGACCAAATAAGCACAGGTTATGGGTCTAAAGCACTGTGCTTATCACAGTGCCTGGTTCATAGAAGGCCCTAAATAAATATTGATTGTTATAATAATCTGATAAAAAACCATATATATCTCATTCTCTTCACATACTAGATTTGATTCAAAATTGAAAGCACTAAATTCAAAATTGAGAGCATTAGAGAGAAGTGAACTGAGACTGGAACATCTGGGTTTAAGGTTTTGCTTAGAACCATCATGTCTATTCGAGCCTGAGCAGGTCATTCAGTGTCGCTGTTGTTGAGTTGATTCAGTTCTGTCCATCTCTTTTGTGACCTCATTTGGGGTTTTCTTGGCACTGACATTGGAGTGATTTGCTCTTTCCTTCTCTAGTTCATCTTACAGATAAGAAAACTGAGGCAAACAGCGTTAATTGTCTTATCCCAGGTCACACAGCCAGTAAGTGTCTGAGGTCAGGTTCAAACTTAGGAACACGAGTTTTTCTGACTCCAGGTTCAGCACTCTATTTTATCAGGCCATTCTCTAAGATTATAAATTATACAATTTTGCTTATCTGTATTTTGGGGGGGGAACTTACTCATGAAGAGTTCCACTATAGCTCCAGAGATATATAGAAATACACACACACACACACACATTATTTGAATCCACTTTCAAAAATGACTTTGTCCTGAACTAGTAGGTACTGTTGAATAATAATGAATGAATAATAATAATAATGTTGAATAATAATGTTAGCATCTCCTTTCTTTCATGTGTTGCCAAGACCAGCCTACAATGGAAAATTTATCAATAAGTAATCATTACATCCCTAGAATGTACCAGCTACAACATCCCTGATAAGCAGCCACATCATCCTCTGACCAATGGCTGCTAGCAACAAGGAACTGACTACATTCTAAGGCAATCCATTCCATTTTGGGGATATCTTTAATTGATCTGGTAGTGAACTAAAATCTGTCTTCTTGTAACTTGATCATAAGAGATTCAAAGGATCTTAGAGATCACCTAGTCTAATATACCTCATTTAAAAAAAAAGACAACTGAATTCCAGAAATGTTCTGTGATTTGTGTAATAACTAAATAATTATAGATAAATATAAAATAATTATAAATATAAAATAATAATAAATACAAAGGTCGAGATAGCAGTATTGGGATCCAAACAGCTTCATATCCCATGCTTTTCCAGTGCTTAGCTCAGTTCCTGGCACATAGTACAATTAAGTTCACGTTAGTGCAAATAATAATTACCCTAAAGTGCTTATATTTGAATTCCCAGTATTTGAAGTAATAATCACTAAGCATGGTCATTGATTTAGATCCAATGGAAATATGTAATGTGGAGTCAAAGGATTTCCTATTTACATTATTTGGGGCCTGGTTGTAGGTCTGGAAATTTGCAGTTTATTATTTGTTATTGATTTATAATTCAAGATAATTAGGCCCTACTTGTAGGAACTAAATAAGTGGTAGTTGACTACCTGACTATTTTTTTTAACAGTATACTTTCTTCTCCATTGACCCTAGTTCTCTTTTCAGGATCCATGTAGAATATCCAATCCCTATTCTGCATGAGACCTTTATAAATAATTCAAGATGGTTATCATGCCTCCAAGTAATATCTTCTTTTTTTCCATGCCAAATATACTCAGCTCTTCTAAAGGATCCTTTTCCTATAACACTGACACTTAATTTATGGGACATCTGAATGTGATATAAAATGTAAGTAATAAGTTTCATAATTGGAGTTTCAGGTCAGCTTTAGGTCAATATAGCAATCTGTCATTTTATGAATTTTATTTCAAGTTGTCAAATTGTCATGTGGCATTATCAATGTATATTAAAGGTGCAACTTCATTATAGCAGAATTAGGAAACAAATGGTGAAATGCTTCAATGTAGTTTTTGATTAAGTGAATCATCTCTATGCTGAAGACTTCTAAACCTATATTTCTGCAAAATCTCTCCCAAGATTTCCAGACTTGCAATTTAAACTGCCAACTGGTGAGCTGCACTGGATGTCCTGATGCCACTTCAAAGTCAACATGTCTAAAAACTCAAGTTGCCATTTTGCCTTGTGGACTTCCTTATTTAAATGAATGATACTACCTTTTTTTTCAGGTATGAGGGATTATAACTTTGAAATATCCTTTGATTTTATTTTCTTTACTATAGTCCACATCTAGTCAAACTGTGATTTTTAATTTACACAATATTTCTTGCACCTGGCTCCTACTCTTTTCTTTGTATAGCCAACAATCCCAAGACTCCTGACCTCATTTGGGTCCTTATCTCTTTTTCGTTTTTTTTCTTTTAATTTTTTTCTAAAACTCTTACCTTCCATTTTGGAATTATTACTGAAGAATGGGAAAGTCTAGGCAACTGGAATTAGGTGACTTGTCCAGGGTCATATAGCTAGAAGTAGCTGAGGGCATATTTGAACTGAGGACCTCCTGTTTCTAGGTCTGACTTTCAACTCACTGAGTCACCTAGCTTCCCCATCCTCATCTCTCCTTATATAAACTACTGTAATTGGTAATTACTGGGCTCTCTGTCTGCAGTCTATCCCTATTTCAGTCCATTCTCTTTATTGTTATTTAAGTAATCTTTATGATTGTTACTCTTCTACTCCAAAAAATACATAGGTAACTCTCTATTGCCTACCAAATGAGGTTTAAATTCCTAAACTTGCCACTCAAGATACTTTAGTCATCTCTCATACAACTTTTTGTCTCCTCTTCTTTTCTTGCCCTTTCCTAATTCCAAGCTTTTGTTTATAATTTCATTATACTTGAAATAGACTGCCTCCCATTTCAATCTGTTGAAGTATTCCCAACCCTTGGCATTCTCTTTTTAAGAATTTGTTTCTTTTTTATTTTAAGCATCTTTCATTAATATATCCCTCCTACTCTTTCCTTCCCTACTGAGTAACTTTTTAAAAAAATTCATGCAACAAAAATAAATCCCTTAATACATATCTACATGTTTAGCAAAACAAATTCCCACATGAATCATGCCCCCAAATGTGTTTCTTTTTATCACCTCTTTTGTTTATTGGTATGTGCCTGACACTTTCTTTCAAAGCCCATTTTAGGTGCTACCTTCTTTATGAAGTCTTCTCTTATCTCCCAGTTGAACAAGATATCTCCCTTCTCAAATTTCTCAGAACTTTTGTCTATCTCTCCTTTGCCCCTTTCATATTCTATTTTGTGTCATATTGATATGTGAATGTGTAATATTTCTCTGGTAGAAACTCCTTGAAGGAAAAAATTGGGCTGTTTTTAATTTTTGCCTCCACAGGCTTAAATTAAATGTCTTGAGTCAAAGGAAATTGTTCAGGGTGATCTGATTCAAATACTTTTAAGTCTAATGCGATTTCTTTTTGATTTAGCTATTTTTTGGAAGACAGTCAAGGACAGTTCCTCTTAAATTCCCTTGTAAAGGTGATACTATTCACAAAATAGGTGAAACTAATGCTATTGGAATGATGTTATATGGAGGCATATGAGAATAACTCTAGAAGTTGGGACTACTTTCATGGATACTCCTATTTTCAGTTCTTTGAACAGAAAATAGTAGGCACCAACTGTAAATTTGTTCTAGTCGTGATGTACAGTTATATCTAGACCTTTCCATTATAGCCATGGGACCAGATTAATCCTATAAGATTAAACGTTAACTGTAAAATCCAAGTTCTATTTTACTTTTAAAAAATAACTTCTAAAAGATTCTATCTCTTCTTTTTCCTTTCAGAAACATTCTCAGTATAAAAAAGTTAATTGCTGTTTCATTGGTAAATAAATGGTAGTAGATTATAAGCATCTTGAGGAGAAGGAATATTTTGTCATTATCTTTATTGCCCAGAAACTAGCTTGGTTCCTGGCATAGAGTAAATATTTACTGAATGTTTGTATTTTTTTTATTAAGTTTTTTTTTTTATTTAAAAGGTATTCATTTAGTTCACTTAGCATTTAGTTCATTTGTTCATTTATTGTGAGGATCAAATGAGATAACACATACGGCTCTGAGAGGGAAATTTAAATATTATTGTTATTATATCTACTTTTATGAGATGAGAGGGTAGGGGAGCTACAAGTTCCATTTTTTTGGGGGAGGAAGGGAAAGGAAAGGAATGAGCGTTTATAGGGCACCTACTATGAACCAGGCACTGTGCAAAGTGCTTTACAGATACAATCTCATTTGAGTCTTACAATAACCCTGTCAGGTAGGTACCCCATTTGGTAATTGAAGAAATTGAAGTAAATAGAGATCAAGTGACTTGTTAGAGTCACACTGAACAGGGTCAAAGCCGGTATTTGAGGCCACATCTGACCCCAGGCCTTCCTCACTCCAGGTCCAGTGCTCTATCCACTGTGCCACCTCACCACCTCTTTGAAAAATTGATTCTATTGCATTTGTTGTGCTGTTGATATTTTTTTGACATGATTCAAAAATGGAAGTTGAAGTAGTACAATAAACTATGGCGAGGACCAATGAGGTAAATGAGGTAAATCAAACAGAACCAACGAGAATAAACATGATAATAACAAGAATATTCTTGTATGGGTCAGTGCCTCAAAAACCAGCATTTTCTTTATGAAAATGTCACAAAGAATGCGTTCATCACCTACATGCCTGCTGCAGTCTAAAGGAAATAAATAACACTCTTAAGGTAGCTGACAGGAGAGAAGATAAAAGTCAATAAAAAGAGAATTATTTATTAAAAAGATCTAATGTTACAAGAACAGTACACAGAACTATAATTTGACTGTGCCTTCCACATAGTATATACCATTATATATAGTATATATATATATACAGATTGTATACAATATATCTAACAGTTTGAAATGGGGCTCTATTGTACTTTCATTTTGGTATGCAAACATTTGCTTTCACAGAGTTTCAATTGACTAAGAGTAGTTTCTCAATAGCTCATATGACATTATACAAAAATACAGTCTCTTTCAGTGACAAAAAGACTGCACTGTTACAATCTCATCCAGGAAAAAGCTCAGTACCGAAGCTGGAAAATAATATAGGGAGATAGGGACCTTCGTCCTGTTTTCTACAAAGTAACAAACATAATACATAAGTCCATAAACATTTAAAACATGTTTTATTCATAGGTTGTAAATGCAAAATACATATTCTGTTCATGTTGAATAAAAACACCTAATCACTGCTCCCTGCAAGAATAGGACATCATCAGAAACTTAGTTCCATGTGTAAATACGATCTATCGCATATGCCCCCTATATTGGATTAATGGATGGAAAACTCAATTTGATTTTTGTGAGCATGAGGTTTTATTAGAATGTTCATTGGTAACGACTTGACTGTGAATGTGTCTGCTTGGCCAAGACTGGCAAAGGCTTCTATGGGAAATAAAGAAAAAGAGTTCAATTTAGCTGCTATTAAGGTAAAGATTATTATTGCCCTCTTTTTAATCAGTATGTTCCTGCCATGTGAATGGGGTGTATGTGTGTGTGTGTGTGTGTGTGTGTGTGTGTGTTTTAAACATAATTTGTTCCTGCAAGCTGCCTCATACAATGGGAAAGTTCCTGGTCCTCCAACCAAGAAGAGAGTGGCTCTCCTTTCATTTGCTTCATCAAACAATAGAATTGAAACTGATTGTTAGTACGTGCATCCCTCTACCCTGTCCTACTCTCCACCCTAAATGAGCATTAGCCTTTACAGAAAGAGGGCTTCCATGAGACCCTTTTGTCTTCTGATCACAAAGATCCTCAGAATGAAGCTCACCATCTGTCTTTGATCCACAGCAATCTGATGATTAACATATCTATTTTTTAAACGACTGTTTCCTTGATTGGGATTGGCTTAAATACAATCTTTAAAAAATCAAACCAAACCAAAGACACAACAATGAGTACCTGACACAAAGAATCAGACTGCTTTTTCTGGAAAAAAAAATTGTTCGAGAGACATGAGAGCACACATCCCCATTTTGTCCCTCTCCCTTTTTCTGATTCTTTATTGATCTCTTATCAGCTATTGCTCAGTGGAGATCAAACCCTTTTCTGGTTCTCTGTTTTTCACTTAAAGATATAAAAAAGATGGACATGTTTGTACTAGGCAAAAGTACCCTGAACTATCTTGGGGCTTCAAATCTTCATTAGCTATAAATAGTAGCTAACCCATGCCTGCTCTAGCACATTTATTAAGATTCACCTTCTCTTCTTGCTACTTTTTGGATGTAATCTCAACCTAGGCAAGTCTCCATGTGAATAGGACCAATCCACCATACTACTCCATAAGCAAAGAGAATATTTTCATCCAGTCTTCCTGTATAGTCTGGATGAGATGAATACTGAGGTCTCTTCTAGCTCTCAAATTCTGTGATTCAATGGTCCTATCATTACTAAGGAACATTTTTCATTATGTCTTGAAATGACAAAAAAACTCGAGATTTCAAATGCAAATTGCCTTCCCTTTCACCATCATAGAATAAAACAAAGTGGTTGACTGAAATTGTTGAATTTCCTGATGATGGCAATGGTCAGTGTTTGAAAAAAATGTTGTGTGAGCTCTAAGGAACAACTCAATAAGTCTTCCTAATTTGATTAATTGGCAGGCCTTGGCAAGTGCTATGTGGAGCACAGGTTTGTTCAAAAATAATATACATAGAGTTGGTGTATTCAAATTATTTTCTTCCATACAAAACATATATGCATCTATATTTGCTTGATAAATTTTAGTTGGCCAGAGAAAGATTGTCATGAGAAAACACAAATAAACCAAAAAAGGACTTAACGAGATTGAAAAAGAAAAAATTATACTGTATTCATTTAAATTTTTTTTCCAGTTAGCATCTATAGTACATATCAGTGTCTGTAGCTGTTGGCGTGTGTATTTTCTGTGAAGTTAAACTATATTTTTGCTATTAAAAATAAACTTTGACTTCATTTTCAGTTAAATAATACAGTACTTGATGAAAGACAATAGCACTTAAAACAATCCCTTCTTAGTCCCCCTTCAGTTTACCTTGTACTTATGTCAAGGCCCAACTCTGCTCTAATAGCTTGCTCTGGGAATGCTTGCAGAACAGCAGATTGACAAATTTGACTATTTCAATAAGCAATCATATACTTTTCCAGAAAATATTTCCTGTACTTATCCTGTAATGGGCAACATAACTGAACTATTTTTCTTCTCTCCCACTGGTTTGTCGATTGCAACAGCCAGCCTTCAGGGAAATGAGAAACACTAGATTCAGAGTCTTTACCACTCACCCTCAGCTTTTTTTATGTATTTTTTTCTTTTTTTTTTTAAACATATGTACTAGACACCACTGCTTTAACAAACGAATGGCACACACTCAGGGTCATTAGATACAAAATCAAATTCAAACCTATTAAAAAAGTAAAGAATACATTTGACAGAAATTACCTTTGCTTACAAAAGTTCATTACATACAATCTGCATATTTTTATTGGGCCAAGAACTGTCCTCTGCTATTTGAGGACATTTACAAAAACTGAAGAGAAAACCTGATGAATAAGTAACATTTCCCCCCCAACACTCCTCTAAGTGCACCATGGGTAGTTCTAGGATTTTTAAGCTTAGCTCAGGGTTCCAGCTTCTCCACTCACATAAAGCTCCATCCACAGATGTGATCAAGCTAAAGCAAAACAAAAACATTAAGTCTGTCATCTTCACCATGAGGTTGAAGGAACTATCAATGCCAAGAGCAATGTTAGTGACGATGAAGAAGTTGAGAAGGTATGGAGAGAAGACTGAGCACTTGTGATTTTCCCACCTGTGGAAACAAAAAGGCATCACAGGAATAAATTGTGGCTACTTTTATGGGCAGAAAAAGGTGCTTAATTCAGTAAACTCACTGAATGCAACTCCACCTCTAATATCTTCTGTGATGGGAAACTCCATGTTTGTCAGTCAACAAATATTTATTTAGTACCTACTATGGACCAAGACTGGGGATACAAGGGAAGGCAAAAACAGTTCCTATCCTCAAGGAGCTCACGTTGGGACAAAATTGTACCTGCTTCATCACAAAGAATGTTTTACAGGTCATTGAAACATGGTTTATTAAAAAGACTCAAATAATTTGGAAATACCAATTCAATTACACAAATAAGCATTTATTAATCATTTATCATGTGCTAGATACTGAGAATAAAAAGACAAAAAAGATTCCCAAAACATTCTCTGTTGTCAAAGAGCTTACAATCTCCTAAGAGACACAATACGTACACAGAGAAATAAATATGAGAAGTTTTGAACAATCATTGTAAGTCATTATTAGTAGGACTCTAGAAAAAGAATCAGGAGGTACTTGAGCTAAGGAAGAAGCTAAGGATTCTAAGAGATAAAATGAAGAGAGAAGGCATTTTAGGCATGAGGGACATTCTGTGCAAAGGGACGAATTTAGAAGCAAGAAGGCTCTCTCTTGAAAAGTTCCTGCCCCAACTTGAAAAGAAATCCTAAGCACAATTTAAAAAATGTAATTATGGCAATTCAGTGTTCAGGAGTTACAAGAAAAATGGTTGTCAAATAATCAGATAATTTAGCCAATTCAGTCAAGCAATTAGTTTGGTGGGTGAACAGTTACATAGATGCTTGAAGGAATGGAATTTTCCAATGCAATCAGTTTAAATGCTGCGTCCCCTTTAGGAAAAAGTATTTCCACAAGATCACAACTGCACGGGGCTTATACTATGGGTTGAATTGACTAATCAGTTCAAAGTATTTGAATTGCTAACCTAAACAGACATGATCTGTCTCCCTCTGAATCTCACTGTGAGTTATTAAATTCAGGAATATTTTCCAACCTACATACCTTCTAGGGCAGTCCCTAGCCTTGTTTAAAAAATAGCCTAAGCCCTCAGATCTGATTTACCAGATTCTTACTCTAATAAGAAAGAGCTTCTGGGGGCAGCTGGGTAGCTCAGTGGATTGAGAGCCAGGCTTAGAGACAGGAGGTCCTAGGTTCAAATCCGGCCTCAGACACTTCCCAGCTGTGTGACCTGGGCAAGTCACTTGACCCCCATTGCCTACCCTTACCAATCTTCCACCTATAAAGTCAATACACAGAAGTTAAGGGTTTAAAATAAAAAAAAATAAATAAAAAAAAAAAAGAAAGAGCTTCTGTCATGTTAAGCTAAGAACCTAGGAGCTCAAGTTTACAGAATTTGGCTAAGACTTTAATTGTACTCACATAGTTTAGCTTTATTTTTAGACGCATTTTTTCCATTTATTCAACTGAACAAGAAACAGGAAATCTGGGAAGCTTCTTTTATTTGAAATATCATTAATTAAAATAGCAAAGAAATACTATATTCAATTGGTGCAGAGATAGTGATGTTGTGGAGAGTTTGCTTAACATTGTGTGAAAAGAAAATCAAGAAGGCAAAGCCTCAAAGAAGTATTATTTTTCTTTTTCATAGGCTTAATAAATGAGAAATGGGAAGCAGTTATTTCCTATATTTGGCACTGGTGAGGTCCGTAGTAGATCATTTCAGGAGACAATTTAAAAATATTTCTCTCTGCCTTTCTCCCTGAATTTCAAGAAGTGAGTGTGCCTTCACACGCACATACTTCTATCTATCTATCCATCTATCTATCTGCCTATCTGTCTATTTATCTATCTATGTCTCTCTATCTACCTCTTGATCAATTGATCTATGTTTCTATCTATGTATCTATGCATCTATCTATCCATCTATCTTCCTTCCTTCCTTCCTTCCTTCCTTCCTTCCTTCCTTCCTTCCTTCCTTTCTTTCTTTCTTTCTTTCTTTCTTTCTTTCTTTCTTTCTTTCTTTCTTTCTTTCTTTTTCTTTCTTTCTTNATCCAATATACATATATACATTATACATATATGTTTAATCTGCTCTTAAATCATTATGTAGATATGCATATATATTCTTTCTCTATCCAATATACATATATACATTATACATATATGTTTAATCTGCTCTTAAATCATTATGTAGATATGCATATATATTCTTTCTCTATCCAATATACATATATACATTATACATATATGTTTAATCTGCTCTTAAATCATTATGTAGATATGCATATATGTATGTACACAAAAGTACACACAACTAAACATATTTTGTGCATATACACACAAACTGTATGTTTGTGTATATAGATATACATATACTGACCCATATGTGTGTGTATGAATAGAAGATAGAGAATAGATAAAGCAAGAGATCCAGGGTTTAGATGAAGGCTCTACTATATGAAAGGCATTGAAAGGCAATGCTGAAGAGTGGATAAAGAGTTGACCTGGAAATCAGGAAGACTCAGGTACAAGTTGCATCTGTGTCACAGGTAGGCTCAATGATCCCAGGCAAATCATGTTGATCTCTGTGTCCCAAGTGACTCTCTAAGACAATGAATTTTCAAGGAATATGTACACGTGCCTTTGTAAAGCATTGTGACTTTCCATCAATGATGAAATAAAATCACAGGTCTAGTTCAAACAAACAAATAAAATGACAAAAAAAAATCCCTAAACCATGCAAAGTGATGTGTTAAGCATAGGGGATACAAAGAGAATGAGAAAAGTCACTCAAAGAGTTTAAATTCTATTGGGGATACAACATCCATATATTTCAGTAATCACACCATGATTTGTGAAGCAAGGAAGCAGTAACACCCAGAGGGATAAATAAGGAGAGGTTCTGTTCAGAAGGTGGAACCTGAGATGAATCTTGAGGAGAGGTAAGACTTCTAAGAAGCAAAGGTGAGGCTAGGGCATATTTTAGACATACTGAACTGCCTGTGCAAAGGTGTCTAGGTGAGAAATGGAATGTTATGTGGTGGAAAGAACACCTTGGCTGCCAATTTGGCTGGAACAGGAGAGTACCGGGAATGGGGCAAAGTGAAATAAGAATGGAACGGGATACCAGTCAGACTGTGAAGGGCTTAAAAAAGATGATCAGAACAGTTGGTGTTTTATTTTAGAGACAATAGGGAGCCACTGAAGCTTTCCAGGAAATCTGGGTTCTAGCCTCAGCTCTGCTACTTTCTTGTCAAATCACTTAACATCTGTTAAATGAGGCAATTATACCCTCACATCTCTGAGGTCCTATCCTGCTCTAAAATTTCATGCTTCTAGCTGATCTAAGATGTTATGAGAATCTACATTATTTTGAGGAAAAATTGGAATGGATCCAAAATAGAAAAGTGCATATTTAGCTTCATCCTTATAATAGAGGAAGATTTCATCACTTACCCAATATAGGCAGGCAGTAGAATGCTTAGTATATGGGCCAACATAGTCTGCTAAGAGGGCATGGCTCAGAGGGTATTTAGGGCATATTGCTGACCTAAGCTCAATTACTAAAATTATTTTGAGGTTATAAATTAGTATCATAGTAAGTGGTGGTAATTATCAATGTTGACAAAACTTTGTTCTCCCAGACAGGAATTCTATAATTTTTAAAATATGAGAAAAATCTATAAGCCATGGAACTTTTTCAAATATTTCCTTGAAACCCAGAACTATAGACTCTAGGAGTGGAAAAGGAGGTTAAAAATGGCTAGCCCACCTAATCAAGGTACTCTCTTTGAAATATTCCTATTAGGGATGCTTGAATACTTCTAGTACTGGTGAACTCAATCTATTATAAGGTATCCTAAGACAACCTAGGACTTGGTTATGTAGGACTCAACACAAGCCACCTAACCACTCTATGTTTCTCTTTCTTCATCTGTCAAATGTGGAGATTAGATTTGATGATCTCTAATGTCCCTTCTAATTATGATCCTATTGGGGTCACAAATATCCAGGGGGTCATGAAAAGTCAGAAAGTATATGCCTGAACAACTGAACCACAAAAAATGATTGTATGAGCTTAGTTTTAAATAGTTCTAATGATTTGAAAGTTATTTCATAGGGAGTTTGGCTTAGCATTTAATGTCCTCCATAATGATTCTCACCTATCTCTCTAAGTTTATTTCATATTATTCTCCTTTACCAATTAACTCTCCTTTTCAGTCAAATTGGCCTACATACTGTCTCCTTGTGTACTCTTAAGAGAAGGCACTAGAAGGCACTTAATGAATACTAGTTGATTAGGTGACACACAATTCTATTTTGGACCTCCATGATTGTTTGCTTGGTTTTTCCCATGGAGAGGGGTTCTCCATCTCTGGAACACACATCCTTCTTACCTCTATCTCTGAATCCCTAGCACATGTAAGGCCTTCCCTTATCTATCTCCCAGTCACCTGCTCCTACCCCCACCCCACCCCCCAATTAGCTCTCTTTTCCTTTGGAATTACATTTTAATTATTTTGTATCTCCTTTATACTCATATATCATATGCCCATATCATAAACCCCTCCCTAATCCATCCCCTCTAGACTAGAATGTCAGCCAATTGAAGGCAGGTAATGATTGGTTCTCGTTTTCTTATTCATGGTATCTAGTAGAATGCCTTGAATTTAAATTTGTACTGAACATAGTAGGTGTTTAATAAATGTTTATTGAATTGAACTGAATGATATTAAGCTGACACTGGACTTCCTATAACTTCTGTACATTGATTCTAGTAATGCCCTCTGGATCTATGCCAATAAATTCTAATCACTCTTTTATTTGATAGTCCTTTAAATATTTGGAGGCAACTGCTATTTCTTAATCTATTTTTGAGGTTAACCATTGCCAGTTCTTTATTAATAGTATTATTGGCAGCTATAGCCAGAAGCAAATACCCAGGCCAACGCTAACAAGGTTTGAATGGATCTAAGCAAAAAAGCAGAAACTTAAATAGCTTACTTGAGAATGTATTAGCTTAGAAAAAAATGAATCATATATTGAGCTCTGGGAGTTAACAAAGTTGAACTGACCATAATAGTACTTACCTGAATATGATGGGACTCTGATTTGGGAGCTAGCTGTTCCATCACCTCCTTCACTGAATGCTCGAACTTCAATGATATAAACCCCAACATCAGGGAGAAGGACCACTGCTTGCGTTTTCTGTGTTTCAATGACCTGACTGTTGCTATGGCCTTCTTGTCTATAAAAAACCTGTAAATATAAACATAGGTTTCAGTGCCTAGAGGCAGGTAGGTGATTAAGTGGATAAAGTATAGAACTTGAAATCAGGAAGATCTGTGTTCAAATCATGCCTTAAAAATCCATGAGCTGTATGACTCAGCCTCAGTTTCCTCATCTGTAAAATGAAGGGATTGTAGTTGATGGCATCTAAAATCTTTTTCAGCTCTAAATCTATTAAGTTTTAAGCACCCAAGTGTATTGGTAGGCATTGGGATTCCAAAGACAAGAATGAAACAGTAAAACACGGCAGAAGACAGTCCCCGCTCTTGATGAGGTCACAGTCTAACAAGGATACAGCACACAAATAGCTATGTACAAACAGGTGAGATGTGGGCTAAATCAAGACTGGGAAGATTTGGGTATTTAAAGATATCTGGAAAGGCTTCTTGTGTGATTTTAAAAGGGACTTGAAAGAACTGGAGGAGTCAGGAGGTAGAGATGAGGATGGAGAGAATTCCAGGTGTGGGGGACAGTTAGTCAAAATACATGGACAGACAGATTGTCTTTTTCTAGGTATAGTAAGAAGTAAAATGTCATTGGATCATAGTAAGTTGTATGTGTGTAGGGAAAGGAGAGTAAGGTGTAAGAAGACTGAAAATGTTGGAGTGGCTAAATTATGAAGGATTTTGAATGATAAGAACTTAAATCATATGGTGGGGTAGAGAGGAGATGGAATGTGCATAGATACATAAATATGGAAATTTGATATGATTTTTGCCAATTTTTAAAGGTGTGCTAATTCTTGAAGAAAATGAGGCCATTTTTCTTTGGAGTGTCTCTACTCTTCTTTCTTCTTTACCCTTCACCTTTTTCCAATTTCCTCATCTCTTTCCACCAATCCCCCACTAAGGATTATTAAGAAATCCTAAAGAAAATCACATTTCTGATTTTTTTCTCCCTAGAGCTAAGATTGGATCTAGGTCACTGAGGATACTTTGTTATCTTCTCGGTAGGAGCCAACAACTTCTCTTTATCCCCTTCTTACTGTTGTTGATGCCTTCCTTCCTCTTTTTCCTGACCTCCAATACTTGGGAAGTTTTAGCTGGCTGGAGTAGGCACTCCAAATAGCTTTCTTTCAGAAACAATTTGCAGTTGATTATAGACAACAAATACTGAGAGTAGACAATTAGTCTATTCCCTCTCTCCAGACCATTCTTTTCTCACAAAAGCCATAAGACCTAAGTTTTTATCTGAGCAATAGTAAGAGGTTACCTCAAAAGCCTGAAGGGAAAAAGGCTTCTTACTGAGGAAGTACAACAAACAGCAATTTTTATTATGGAAGGCCTTTTTCTCTATTCTATCCTCTCTTGGAGAAGAAATAACTTTTTTTTAAGAGAAAAACTATAATGCATTATTCCTGCCTGTTGCTAAGGCTCCATGGAGGTTGAGTTTACCAGGGGAAGGGACTTAAGATGATACTAGGGGGCGAGAACAGCCACATAGAGCTTGAGTGAAAAGCAACTGAGGGAGGAAAATTGGAATAATTTTTTTGTATAGCTCGATTTTCTACTATTTACCCAGCACATAAATGCTGCTGCCTGAGCCCTGGATCTTGACTCTCCCTAATTCCTTCTCAGAGTTTTTGTAATTTTTGCTTCTAATCCCAGTTTATCTTCACTCATCTACTCTCATCTGTAACCCTCTCAGTTGGTGTTGGAGCTAGAAGAGACTTCAGGGGGTACTAGTCCAACCCTTTCATTTGATATATGAGGAAACTGAGGCCCAGGAAGGTAGTGACTCATTTGAAGTCACACAAGTAGCATCAGAGGGAGGATTTAAGCCTCCTTGACAAGGAGAAGAGAGGATTTGTAGAGTGTGAGAGGCACCTAGCTCTGGATCAGGGGATGAGTTTTAAATCCTATCTCTGATGCTAACGACTTGTGTGGGCTACGTTTCAACTCAGCTTTCCTGACTCCTACCAGATCTCCTCTGACTCCAGGTCCAGCTCTCTTATCTGCGAGCCATGTAGTTTCAAGGTCAGGTTTTATGACTAGAGTATAATAATGAAAAAAATAATCAATTGAAAAATATATACAAAGAAGATACAATGCAATTTAAGGAGAGAGGTCACTAGCAACTTGGGAAGTGGGGATTGGCTTCCTTTTGGGGATGACATTTAATCTGAGTTTAGGAAAAATCTAGAGATTCCATGAGAAGAGAGTGAATTCCAGACATAGAGGGCAGTCTGTACAAAGGAACAGAAGACAAGGAATGTGTTGTATCCCTTTTCTTGTATTATTCTTATTTATGTCCTTCCCCAAATCCTCCAAATAAGTCCATGCAATACGTTAGAAACTTTTCTCTAGATCTTGACATAATGAATCATTTCTTCATCTTTTCATCTGCTCTCTTTCATACTTACTAGGGAAACAACCCCTTTCCAGACATATTATTCTTCTTTGCATGCAATTTGCATGCAATTTGCATGTAATTTATTGTTGGTAACATGCTGCTGCCCATTTTGCATACCATGTGTTACTAATTGCCTTGTAGATGACTCAAATTTTGATTCCTCAGTGAACCATGGTATTTCCAATTCATGAATTGGATACACAGTATTATTGGAAGAATTCTAAAATGCTCAAATAAGTCTGTGATTTCATTGATGTGGGCTTTTCCCTATACTAATACAATTCTTAATCCAAGAGTGTCCATCTTACGCATCTCATCTATCACTTCCCCACATCTGTGTGCTTCTCTCTTCTGTGACTCTGATCTACCACTTCCCATAAGTTTACCACATCAGAGTACATCTAGCATGCTGGAGGACCTTCCCTACTCTTTCTCAATAGTGTGAGGAAACCAATGGAGCAGACATGCTTTTCTTGAGTCATCTTTAGCTTTTTCCACAGAACCAGATCATTTTCTTTTTAATTCATGCATTTCTTTTATGACATCCTTTCCTCTGCTTCCCTTTTAAAATGTCTTGTTTATAATGCATTGCTGCATTGTACCTCTCCATTGCCCTGTGGGTAATCTTCATTTTAAATTCTTAATTCATTTTTAATGCTTCAGAGATTATAGTATTCTGACTTACAACCATAAAGATGACATTGGAGTAATAATGGTACTAAAAAGAAGAGCCTTTTGTGAGGGAGGTATTTGAGTTCATTGAAGGAACTTTGAAATTTGCCAAAGGCAAGCTGGTTGGCTTTTCTCATTCTGTTTAAATTCTAGGCCAAACTACTCTATTGTCAATGTATGTACGTATGAACACTATATTTTAAATTGGTGTTTCTCTTGACTGTAATATCTCTTAAAGGTTTGTTAGGGCAGATTTTGGGCTCGTTTGATATTATGGTTATGACAATTGATGCCATTGGTTAGCCATCTAATGGTATTATTGTTATTAATATTAATGTCCTTCTCTTTATCTAAATCTCTTTATCATCAATAAATTATTTAAAGTTTTCTGAAGGTTGAAAGTATCTGAGGACAGATTTGAAACCAGGGCCTCTTCTCTCTAGGCTTGGCACTTTATCCACTGAACAACCTAGTGGCCCCATATTTAACTTTAAATAGGCAGCCAGGAAACTCAATTAGTTTAGAGCAAACACATTTACTAGAGTAGCATAATAAGAATTATATTAGCTCACTGTTCCATAAATTTAGGATATATTCTTCATCACTGAGTGCATATACACTACCAGTGAGAAGAGTGAGCAATTATAGAAATCATGTATGATCTCCCTACTTGTGGAGAAGACATGGAAACAACTCATATCTTCAAGGCTGCAGGTCCTCAGATAGGTTCTCATGATGTCTTTGTATTGTTCTTTGCAAAATGGGGCTTCTCATTTGAGTGTATCACTCTGGTGTGCACCCTAGGCCTGCTCTTGGGCCATTAGATCATGAGCATCTTGAGGGCAGGACTATATTTTACTTCTCTTTGTATCTTTATTGCTTATCACATTGCCTGGCACATACTAGGTGCTTAATTAAATGTGTATTAACAGTCTTCTTGATGATGCCATATATTTTCACTATTTGTTCATAATTTTTGATAGCTCTAGATTTAGTTCATATTTTGGTCTATTGTGATGATATGCTTTTTTGGGAAAGAGTTGAAATTCTTACCCTAGAATGAGTAGGACTAGCCTAGAATGAAAACTAAACTCCCTCGTTCTGTTTGCTTCCTTGAAGTCTTGGTTTTGAGCCTTACTATCCCTTGATCAGCAAGGTTCAGCAGGATCCCTATGCTAGAAGCCACGTTTCTTCTCTCTCAGCTTTGGAAATCAAGTAGAATTCTGTATGGTAACCATGTGTACTGTCTTTCTTAACCAAGAAGAAAGAATGATTCGGAAATCGTCTCTCTAAGAGATTCAGTGACTAGAACTCAAGCTTTTGGACTTGTAGTTACCAATGAGGTGACTCTCAAAGCTGCGCTGCCCTCAAAATCTCCCTTCTCTGTTGGAAGAGTTGCTTCTGGGACCACATTGTCTCAAGAATAGAAAGCTGAGATTTAGTAACTAATGTCATTTAATTCTCTCAGAGTTCATGCAAGTATAGGTCTCCTACGACCATGTGCTTCTGCTGTTAAGATTTTATTGCCATTTCCTTGAGTACCATTTCTACTTTTTTTTTGGTGAAGCATCACTATAATGTTGGAGCCCAAATATGGTAGACTTTCATTATCACTTATGGAGGAAAAAATATTTCATGTAGTTTGATATATCTTTTCCATTTCTTATATTTGTTATCTGCTTTAAGTTTTGTCTTTTAATGCTCTGTGTTGATGGTAAATAGAAGGTTTAGTAGATAGAGTGCTGGGCTTGAAGTCAGGAAGAAATAAGTTCAGATCTTGCCTGAGGCATTAGCTCTTTGAGTCTGTAAGATTAAAATTAATATCCAATAACTCCAAGTATTATATTTTATAAGATTTATTAATAATCACTTGAAGTAGGGGAAATAGAAGTAAAAGTAAAGCGTGAGTAAAGAGCAGTTTTTCCCATCATATTCCCATGAAGAGAGAGAGAGAATATGGGGTTACAGAAACTATCTCCAAAACGTAAGGCCATAACATGAGGAAAAAAGTGTGATTGTGGGAAATGGAGTCCTGGGGTATAAAATTCTCATTACACAAGTCTAAACATATCATTTGACATCTGTGCCTCAGTTTTCTTATCTATAAAATGAGGGAATCAATTCTATGACTTCCAAGGTTCTTTTCTGCCCTGTATATATGATCTCATGGCTGATAAGGGTTAATTGGGTCTCAGCAAACTTCCAGCAAATTTGTTTTTTCCTCCATTGATTCTCAATTTTTATGAGGTGATACTATTTATAATCTCAATCCTTCATAAGATTTTGCAAATGAGTTTATATTAGAAACTAAGTGTATAATGTACTATAAAAACAGGCTTTATCCTACTGTTGAAACAAATTCCTCATTTCATGAAGCTATATTAACTCTTTTATCTCATAATCTTTAGCGCAGTCTAATAGTTGTTTACTTCATGGCCACCAACAAATCAGTATACATTTATAAAAAAGAATTTGTATTCTATATCATACATAGAAGGGATTCATCACTGAGTAAAAAATCCACTAGATTACCTCTATAATGTCTTCCTAGGAATCTGTGAGGGAATTAACATGGTACAGTGGAAAGTACCTTTACTTGAAGTCAGAAGATGTAGGTTTGAGTCCCAGAATTTGAAAACTCTGATCTTCAAATTCCTTATCTATTAAATGGGAATACTAATATTGCTGTTGTTCAGTTGTGTCTGACTCTTTGTGATCCTCTGTGGGATTTTTTTGGCAATGATGCTGGAGTGGTTTGCCATTTCCTTCTTCAGTGGCAAAACAGGTTTAAGTGACTTGCTCAGGATCACACAACTTGTAAGTCTATGAGGCTAGATTTGAACTCAGATCTTTCCCGACTCTAGGTCCAGTGCTTTATCCACTGAGCCACCCAGTTGCCTTGGGAATAATGATATTTTGCATTATCTACCCCACAGAGTTGTTGTGATGGTTAAATTATGTTATAATGCTTATACTACTTATCTCACAAGGCTGGTATGAAGAGGATTAAGTGAGATAATTTTTGCAAAATGCTTTGAAAACTTTAAAGAGCTATGTAAATATGAGTGATCTGCATAAAAAGTGATTTACAAGAGTAAAGTGTTACACAAATAAAAGGAAATGCAGAGTTGTGGAAAAATTTGTCTTTTACATAGATGCCAAAGTGATTTTCCTAAAATGCAAATCTGATCATGCTATTCTTCCATTCAGTAAACTCCAATAGTACCCTATTGCCTCCAAAATCAAATATGAGCTCTTTTGTTTAGAGTAGTTTTTGAAAACCTTCCCAACCTGGCCCAACTTATCATTCCAACCTTATATAACATTCCACTTCCTCCATGCTTGTGATGTACTTCTACCTCATCTTCACCCCTCTGAATTCCTTTTAGTTAGGTAAATGTAGATGGAGAGCCAGATCTAGTCTTTAGACAGGAGGCCCTGTGTTCAAATCTGACCTCAGAAACTTCCTAGCTATGTGACCCTGGACAAGCCACTTAACTCCCATTGCCTAACCCTTACCACTCTTCTGCCATAGAACCAATATATTTATACATTGATTCTAAGATGGAAGGTAAAAAAATACCTTCAAAAAAGAACTTGTTCAGTCATGTCTGACTCTTTGTGACCTCAGTGACTTTACTCATGGGTTTTCTTGATGAACATCCTAGAGTGGTTTGCCATTTCCTTCTCTAAGCCATCCACACTTATAGAAGAGGAACAGAAGCAAATACAGGTTAAGTGACTTGCTCAGGTCACACAGCAAGTAAGTGTCTGAAGCTCTATTTAAATTCAGCTCTTTCTGATGCTTTATCCCTTGTACTGTAACAACAACTACATGAAGTCTTTCTGGATCCCTCATGATTCTAGAGTCCTTTCCAACAATATTTACCTTATATTTCATATATAGAGATATTTGTGTGTCTTTCTCTCTTTGTATGTATAGATATATTTATGTGTCTACACATATATATGTATATGTACATATACATATATGTATATATATATATATATTTATGTTCATGTCTCTACCTATAAGAGCTCCTTGAAGTCAGGGACTATTTGAGTTTTGTCTCTGTATGCCCAGCACCTAGCAGAATACCTAGAATGCCAGAATCCAGCAAAGCGTACCTCCTTACAGTTCCTGAAACACAACATTCCACTCCCATTTCTGTTGCTATCACTGGCTATCTCACACATCTGGAAGGCTCTCTCTCCTCGTCGCCACTTCTTAGTTTTCCTTTCTAACTTCAAGACTCACCTCAAGTTTCACCTTCTACAGGAAACTTCTGGGTCACCTCAGATATTAACGTCTTCTCCTCTCATGTTGTACATATCATACATGTCACTAGTTGTCAATTCCATTAAAATATATGTTCTTGGAGAAAAGGGGCTTCCTGCCTTGCTTTGCATCTCTAGTGTGGAGCACAGAGCCTGGCACAGATGCTTATTAATTGATTTAGTAGACACTTAAAAATGATTGGTGACTGAAAACCAACTAACAAAACACTGAGTTAGGAGCACAACCTCTGTTTGATATTTACTGGTTATACTACTTTGGAAAACCT
Organism: Gracilinanus agilis; assembly: GCF_016433145.1. NCBI lineage: Eukaryota > Metazoa > Chordata > Mammalia > Didelphimorphia > Didelphidae > Gracilinanus > Gracilinanus agilis. Next base: position 179,250,801 of record NC_058132.1, on the reverse strand, counting down.
TTCAGCTTTAGTTTCTTTATCTGTAAACTGAGGATAATAACACCTATAGTAGTTGTATCACTGGATTGTTATGAGGCTCAAATGTGGTAATTCATATTCATAGAATGTTCTGAGAAGCCTAAAATGGCATACAAATATTTTCTATTATTATTTAGTATTTTTCATCTCAAAATGGACAGAACTTCAGCTATCTCATGACTTAAATGGGTTTTGTGAGCAAGCTTGCCATCTAACCAACATTTATGAAAATATTTCATTAGGAAAATTGTTCTGAGACACAATCAATTTATAAATAGATGTTTGGAACACATTCTCTTTATAAACTGAGGACCATTTGTACTTGCCCTCCCCTCCCTTTGCTGTCCTGAGAACAGCTTTCCTATTATCCTTTTGTCCTTCTTCCCTTTTGTCCTTTGGATTTGAACTTCCATTAGTTCTAGGGAGAAAATAATTTCTCCAAGAAAGTATCAGGCACACAAGGATTTTATCTATTTTGATTTTCATTGGGAGAGAATAGAGATCAACATTTAACTTCCCTTCCCTAATATGCACTCCCTTCCCCCTGCCTTCAAAGCATACAAGAAGCTAAAGCAATTCTTTTTGCTGAAAGGGAGGAGCTGGTTAAACTGTGATCAGTGTGACAAGGTTGGGGCTTCTGATCTTCTGAACTGCAGCTGGGTAAGGAATTAGAATTTTGATGATCTACAATAAGGGGATGAGAAGGCACATTTGCAAGAATGAGAAAGTATGCAAATCTAGGCAGTGTTGGCATGGAAGTGACTGTTTCAGAGGACAGTGTAATTATGGTTCAATAAATTACAATTCTTATGACAGAGAAAAAATGTAGCCACCAATGCATAACTAATGTTTCCATGAAAACTGCTGTGAAAACCTGGACTGAAGTAAAACTAGCTCAAACTGAAATTTTGGAAGAAAAGGCAAGAACAGGAAAAAAACACACCCACAAACCTTGACAACACATGAATAAATGACATTGAAAAGAGTAGGTGATGATATAAACCTTTTACAAATTTACTCAAAGAAGCAGAGTTAAAATCAATGAGTTGGCGAAATAATAAGAGGGGAAGAAGTTTGAATTAACGGTCTTTCAAAAATGCCTTTGCCTTTGGACATGAACTTCTCTCTTAAAGAAGATAAGGAAGAGAATTATGGAAAGGTTCATACAATCATAGATTTACAGCTATAAAGGAATTTAGAGGGCATCTAGTATAATATGTTCATTTGATCTGTCTACCCATCTATCTATTGATTTATTGTTCTATCATTCTATTCATTTATTTTCAAAATCAATTCTCCTTATCTCTCACAGGCTAGAATTGAAATGACCCCTCATGAACTGACTCTACTACTGATCTACCTTGAAGCTTTGACCCATTTTGGTTCTAATCTGGGCTAGTTCTACCCTTCTTAGGTACCTTAGTGACTCCAAAATCCTGGAAGTTCACCATATTGGTGCTGAATTTAGTGAGGACACCTGGTTGGCGTTAGCCTAACTGCACCTCAGAACTCTCAAGATTGATTCACCAACCTCTTCCTCACAGGAGTGGGTATTATAAATATCCACTACCACCTACCTCACCCCCTCATTTCATAATTGAGGAATGTTAAGCCTAGAGAGGGGAAACAACTTGACCATAGTTATGCAGGTGGTAAATGGGTAGAATTTATTTGAATGTGATCCTATGACTCTATAACAAGCGCTTTCCCCCCTGAAGAACAAATCAAGACCTGTTGAAAATAGCTATTGACAGAAGGCAGGCAAGGGAAACCTTTGAAAATCTGAACATAGACAAATTGACAGGTTTACATGACAGTTATCTTCAGGCATGAAGGGAGTTTCTTGATGGATTGTCTGGCTTGTTTTCAATTACGGTAAAAATGGAGAAAAAATGTAGCACTGCTCCTCTTGAAAGTATAATCTGAAAATGATTGTTACAATATTGCCACTTCAACTCATTCAATTCAGCAGACATTTAGCAGTCACCTCTTATGGGCAAAGCACTCTTTTAGGCACAGAGATGAAAACATGACATAATTCCTGCCCTCCGTAATATTCCAGAGATGCACTGAAATATACACAGATCACTATAAAAGATGGTTTATTGTAAAAGGGCCAAGTCTCATAAATCCATAAATCATAGAGAGGTAGAGAAGTGCAGTAGAAAGAACACTGATTTTGGGAGTACCACATTTGGAATCATAGGACTTGAATTCAAATCCAAGCTCTTTTATTTGATATTTGTATGTCCTTAGTTATTGAATATCTCTTGACTCTGGCTTTCTCATCTTTAAAATGAGGGCTTGGACTTTATAACCTTTAAATTCCCTTCTAGGTTGAGATTATGATCCTATAATCCCAGAGTCAGAGGTAGAAGGAGAGAACTAAAGGCCAAGTTATCTAATGAAAAAACCAAACAAAAGAACAAGGAGGGAGAGATTACTTTTAACTGGAGATTTTAGAGAGGGCTTCATGGAAGAGGTGGCACATGAGTTTTCTCAAAATAGGAGAAAGTGGGGGTGTGGAGTGATTGTGTTCCAGTTATGAAGCAACATTTCTGTATGTTTGGAGATGGCAGGATAGGATTAGGGAATAGTGAGCAGTACAGTTTGACTAGACCATGAGTGTATAAAGAGTTAAGGTATGTAATAATATGAAAAGGAGGGATGGAGTCAAACTATGTAAAGCTTTAAATAGCAGAAAAAATGTGTATCCTAAAGGTAACAGATAGGAAGATATTTAAAACACAGAATAATGAGAGTAGTGTGAATGTGTGTGTGAGAGAAAGACCGAGAGAGACAGCCAGACAGCCAGACAGAGAGATAGACAGAGACAGAGAGACAGAGACAAAGACAGAGAGACAGATATAAAAATAGAGAGAAGAAAAGAGAGATAGGAAGATCCAGTCAAGAAGAGAAGCTTGACAGACAGGAAGATAGAGTGAAAGACAGAGAGGCTAATATATTGGAAACATGAGCACTGAGTTTATTTTTTTCTACTGCCATCTCCTTGGAAGGATGGGAGATATGGGATTCTGGGAGGCACTTTCCAAAGGTACAGGGAAAGTCTAGGATGTATATTGACAGGAAAGGCTGAGCACTGGGAGGCATTTATGGGGACTAGCTCCAGATTCTGATTGTCTGTTTCTTTTTCTAAGGAAAAGAAAATATAAGTTCCAGAAGAGGGTCACAGGGAATAGCTTTTTAAGGCAAGAAGCACAGTTCTTATACAAGCCAGGAGGTATGCTTCTTCACTTGGGCATGAGCCTGTGCAAAGAGGAAAAGGTGGAGGTGGGAGTGTTTCATTAAGATGATCACCCCCCTCCCCCAACTTTCTATACTCAGTGACTAACTTCTGTGGAACAAAGGAGAGAACCAGATTCATTTTGGGGATTATTAAGAAACAGGTTCATGCCAAATAGACAAATCTTTCTGTAAAAGTATGTACCACTGCTGGAAGGTAAACTCTTATAGAACTCCAGAAATGATGTATCTATATCTATATTGACATATGTATATTATATATTTTAGCATTGGTTTGAGGCAACATCCTTTCTTTCCTTGTCAAAACTGGATGGCATGAGGACATTCTCATGATCTTAAAGTTTGGGGAATATACTCAAGAAAAGGGGCTCCACCACTTTAAGCATTTTTTAGATGAAATAAATCAGATCAGGTACTTATATTTGATGTTTTTATTCCATCCTCATGATCATTTGTAAGCATGGCATTAATAAAATATGTAGTTGGTTCTAATTTGGGAGATGCAAAAAAGAGCAATAAGGGCTAGGACTTAATATTAATTGACCTGAACAGTTTATAAATATTCACAGCAAATTGCCAAATGTGATTCAGTTTCTAAAAATGAAAGCTATTAAATTTGGGGAAAAGCAATCTGAGACCATGGCCTACACACCAGGCATACCATTTGCATTCTTAACTGTTGCTACTTATTGGCAGGGGCTGGGTCTGTGTGGGTGTTCTTGCTGATAAAAGAGGAATTTTTAATAAAGATTGCAGGAAGTCCAGATCTTCCAAACAGCATATCAATTTAAGTGAAGAAAGAGAAATATTGCCTTCTAGGGAAGTTAGTGAAATTAGATAGAACCTACTCATCTTACTGGGGTTGTCATTGAGGTAGACCTTTCTCCCATGATTTTCTCTGGCCCTTTCTAGAAAGCAGATCTGAGTGGGAAAGAAAGTTCCCTTTTTCTCTTAGGGGTTCTTTAGCAGAATTTTTGTTTTTGCTTAATTTATTCTTACTCCATTGATTCTTTTTTCCTATGTAATTTTTGGAGCCTTCTGTCACTTCTTAATCTGGATAAAGATGCAAACTTTGGAATAAAAGCCTGCATTTCTTTTCTTAAGGTAAAAGAGACTGACTTGCAATTGAAATTCTGTTGGTTTATCTTGTATAGCTGAGGCTTCCATTTCCTTGTGCTGATTAATTCAAGATTGATTTAGGGCCTTTATACATTTTCTTAATCTTGGTCAAAAAAGAAGCAATAGCTTAAATCACTCCAGGGAAGTAGCACTCTTCTTATTATCATCTAAAAGGGAGAAGTCTGAATTACCTTACTTAGAAAGCTGTTTCCTCTATCCTTGGTATTATTACTTGAGAACCTCAGATTTCAGACTTGAAATTCTGACTCAGTTCTTATTTTCAGACCCCACAAAGAACCATTAAAAAAAACTAATCTCCATGGGCAAACAAGGAGTAGGAAATACCATGAACTAAACAATATAAAATGTTCCTAGCTAGGTAAGAAGGTAGCTTTCCTTATGTGCTGCTTGAGGTCTTGGACCTCCATATAAATTTTTCTATCTCAGGCCAAAGAGCAGTTCTTTTTATCCAAGCAGGATGTGTCCAAGAATTAGCATTTATGTTCTCAGGTCACAGTAAGTTCTTCACATTCTCTGCTGCCTCATAACTTATACTCTCCTGTGAAGAAGGGTATCTCATAATCCTGGTTAACTGAATTTTTACATTGTACACATGATGGAATAACAACATTTAAACCAAATTGCTCTCCTTAATTTTATAGCATATTCTGGTCTGAAAGGACTGTTTACCCATTAATGACTTTATGGGAATGAAGAAACTAATGGAAGGTGGAGAAGGAAAGGACTGAGTGTTGAATGTGATGGATTCTGAGGATACCTTATCTTCTTTCTCTAAAATGAAAGAAATCAGTTCAATTAGATGATCAGAGATTTAGAGCTGAAAGAAACCTTAGAAGCCAGAAAGTCCAACCTTCTCATTCTACAGATGAGGAAGTTTGGTCCTTGAGAGTTTAAAACATGATTTACCCAAGATCATATAGCTGCTAGCTTCCAAATTCATACCCAGGTGTTCTAACTTTATTTTTTTAAACCCTTAACTTCTGTGTATTGGCTCCTTGGTGGAAGAGTGGTAAGGGTGGGCAATGGGGGTCAAGTGACTTGCCCAGGCAGCTGGGAAGTGTCTGAGGCTGGATTTGAACCTAGGACCTCCCATCTCTAGGCCTGACTGTCAATCCACTGAGCTACATAGTTGCCCCTGTTCTAGCTTAAAATCCAAAGCTCTTTCCACTTTCAACCATGCTGCCTCCTTATCGTAGGCTAAGGAGAAGACTCAAATTAATCAGTCTAAATATTTACTGTTTGTCTGCTACATGCCAGGAACTGGGCTATGTATTGAGGATTCAAAGAAAGGTAAAAGACAGTCTTTATTCTCAAGTTGCTGACAGCCTGAAGGAGGGGACAATATGTCAACAACTATGTATGAACAAGCTATATACAAAGGGAATTTCTCTATACTAGATATCACCAGCAGAAGAAATTGAGAGTTTGAGAAGGCTTCCTAAAGAAGGTGAGATTTTAGAAACCAAGGAAGCCAGCAAGTGGAGCTGAGGAAGGAGAACCTTCCATGCACTGGTGATAGCCAATGAAAATGTCTTGTGTTTGAAGATTGAGCAAGGGTCAAAGAATAGTAAGGAAGCAAGCATCACTAGATCATTGTGTGTGGGTGTAAGAGGAGTATAAAGGGGAAAAAAGATTTAAGATGCGTGTGTGTGTGTGTGTGTGTGTAAGGGCAGGTTATGAAGGGCTTTGAAACCTAACAAAGATTTTTACATTTAATCTTGAAAGTAATAAGAAGCCACTAGAATTTATTGTTCTAGTCTAATTATAGAATATGATGAATTTAAGTTAAATGAATACTCATAAGGAATTCCTTCAGAGTTTAGTACTTAAAATTTCAGTACTTAGTCTCGAATTGCTTCATTACACTCTTTAATAGTGGAACATTCCCTAGTTTCTGTGATCATGCTTTTGTCTAATAAAATAATTGTCAAATAATTTTATGATGATGGATTAACTAATACCTTTATAAATCCTATGATAAACATTATTAAACTGATGATATAATATTGGCGTTTAAGGCATGATGATCTTACTAATGGCCAGGTATTACAGAAAAAAAGAATTTTGAGTCCTTTCTGATGAATTCACAGAACATATATCTATATATATAGCTATATGGTTATGTAGATATAGCTATATATAGTGTAGCAATTAGGGGCATCTGAAGGTGAAATTTGTAAACATTTTTGCGCTTATACATATTATAACATGAGATGACTATATACGAAGATGCTGCCACAAAGGGGAGCTATCTTTGTGTATGCAATGAAGAAGACAAACAGTCCCTACAGTCTTTTCCTCATGAATGGTCCACCAATTTTTAGGACACCTGCAATGCTTTTAATCAGCTCTTCAAAAATTTACATTTTGTTGAAATGAAACCTCATTTATTGAAATGATACTCTCAAGACAACTCCAAGGGATTCATGACAGAAAAAGATCTCCATTGCTATAGAAGGAACTGATGTAGTCTGAATGTAGATTAAAACATACCATTTTTCACTTCATTTCCTTTGTGAGTTTTTTTCTAGTATAAGTGATATGTGTCTTCTCACTATAGACAAATGTAGAAATATATATTGCATGATAGCAGACATATAACCTATATCTGTGTTGGCGAACCTATGGCATGTATGCCAGAAGGAGAAGCTCTTCCCCGTCTCCATGCAAGCCTGAGGACATTTCTCCCATATCTGCACCTCTGCTCAGCAGCCCAATGGGAGTGCTTTTCCCCTCCCCTTTCTGGGGTAAGGCGGGGGGCTCACACATTGGGTGAGGGTTGCAGTTTGGGCACTGAGTCTCTAAAAGGTTCACTATCACTGATCTATGTCATATTGCCTACCACTTCAAGGGGAAAGGGCAGAGGGAAAGAAGGAGATAACATGGACTGTAAAATATTAGAAAATTATTATTAAAAACTATATCTATATGTAACTTGGAAAAAAGGAGAACATAAAAAAATTAAGCCATTTTGTGTCTGCATGCCACATGCTGCCATTATTTGTTCATTTCTATGGCATCCCAGTAATTGATGATCACATTTCACTGGCCTGGAAGATATCTTCCACTGCCTCTTCTTTCTTCCATGATGTGATAGTTTTTGCTTTGCTCTCTTCTTCTGACTCAACCACTTTATGTACTCTGTCCAGTGAAGGTGATTTGGACAGAACTGACTTTCTTGCTCAAAGGAAAGATCCCTTTACAAATATAATTTGAAAAATGCTGAGAAAAAAATAAAATCATGGTCTATTTTTTGATAACTAAGGTTAAGAGAAAAGAAACTTTTTGAGAAATAACTATCTTATAGGAGAGTAGAGAAATACTAACCTTGTAACCCACTACTTCTGATTCATTTGCTAATGGTCTGACAGGCTCCCAACCAAGAGAAACCTGAGAGCCTTGCTGCTCCCACATAATGTTGCTTGGTGCTTGACTAGGAGCTGAAAAATAAAAGCAGAAGTAAGTTGACAGGATGCATTAAAACACATTTCTTCATTTTAATTTTGCTATTTCAATCTTTTATTGTGCTTATGGTTGGCTGGCATTATAGGCTGCCTTCCAGCTGGAGTCAGATAAGGTGTTTTCTTTTTTGCTCCAGGAGTGTCATTTTAATAGCTACTCTGCTGAGCTTATGAACCTGAATCCTTTTATCTCCCTTCTGTGTCAAAACCGCTTAGCCTTGTTTCACAGGAAGATAACCTTTGTCTATTGTGAATGCAAAATTTCCTGTTCTTCTTTTGGAATTCAGATCTAAGCGTCAAGGCAAGGCTATGAATCAAAATGACCTTCCAACCCTGTTTAGTATGTGGCCCATGTGGAATCCAGAACTGTTGAAGATGTTTTCCCTTTTTCTGAAAAGAACAAGGAGTCCAGGTCACTCACGGGATTTCTTGGTGGCTGCACGCACTTCACTGCTAGGTGGTCCATATCCAGCACCATTGTATGCCCTCACTGTCAGATGATATAATGTATTTCCTTCTAATCCCGTCAGAATGATAGATGACTCATTACCCCCAGTTTTGACTGTTTCAGCTGCTTCTTCTTGTTCCATGTCTTTCCAGTAACCCACCTGTTGAGAAAACATGATGAGACAGATTAACTTATTAACATTTCCCCTCTGCTTGGGAGGGCTTGCATCTTTTTTGATATTGCTGAATAGCCATATATTGCAAAATCTCTTCTGTCACAACACACACACACACACACACACACACACACACACACACACACACACACAAAACGAGAAAAGTCATTGAAATCATAACCTTTGCTGTTCCTTTTCTGGAAGCATGCACGCCTGCCTCTCTCACACATGTGGGGAGCCATTATGTCACCCAAGTGCTGAGCAGATCAATGAAATATATGGCCCTGCAGCCTGCTGGCATAAGGTGCTGGGACCAGCTATGTGGAACAGCAAAGGATAAATGCTGACAGGAAATCAAAAGAACTTCAAAGAAATCCAAGGCGAGCTCACCTCTCACAGGTCATCAAGACCATTTACCATGCAAAGCCAAGAGACTTTGAATGAATCAACTGGGAAAGGGGCATAAGCAATGTTTCCTTTCAGGCTTTGACTAAAGAACAGTCCCCAAATCTGTGTCAGGATAATGAATAAGAGCTGACAGAATATCCTCAGATACCCTGTAGTGGGTCAGTCTTATAGAAATAGCATTGCTACCTGACAGAGAAAGGGAAGGATATTTACTTGCTAGCCTTCTAGAACACGTTTCTGTCAAGTACAATTTGTCACAAACACCTTGTTCTTTTCTTTACCCCAAAGTCATGTTGACCTCTTTGGGAAACAAGTTCTTGATTGCTGGTGCTTGTACTAAATTTGCTCTCTTTGTGATACCAAATTACTGGTCTCTAATGAACAAAGTCTTACCCTTCTTCAGACAAAAAAAAAAAGTTTACCTCATAAAAGAGAGATCATTTTTCTAGCTGACCTGCCAAAGCACTGAACCTAAACCAATGCAAATGAGATAACCTAATTCATACATGAATGGCTCCCCAGGCTAAATGGAAAGCTCTGACCCTCTCTTGAACTAAGACCTGTTTTTCCCAGGTACCTGCTGGACAGTTCCACTTGGAAGTCCCAAATAACTCACATTTTGTTCACTCTTTCAGGTTTGCAAAGGCACCTCCAACTCAGCATCCCTGAAGTCATACTGTTCACAGGCTCCCAATGAGCTCCTCCTCCTGACTTCCATAGTTACAGGGTATCGCCACTGACTTATCCTAGATTCAAGCTTTCTTGAGTCACCTTGGATTCCTTTATTTCTCTTGTTAGAGAGTGTGTGGTATTACAGAATGAGCTCATGGAATTATCAAGGACTTGATATCTAATTCTGGCTCTGACACTTAATGGCTGTGTGATTTTTGCAAGTTATTTCTCTTCTCTAAATTTCAGTTTTCTTATCTGTAAACTGGGAATAATAGTACTTATACTACCTATCTCCTAGGCTTGTCATGAGGAAGGTGTTTTGCAAGCCTTAAAGAACTTTACAAAAGTGACAAGATGGCATTATCATTATCGCAATCTTGATTTTGATTGATGGTAGATCAATCACAAAATCCTACTTATTTGCCTTTTCTACTTGTTTACATTTCATCTTTTTCATTTCTCAAAACAAAAATCTCAGTTAATGTTCTTTTTACATCTTTAGAGAATAATAAATGCTCCCTAACTGGGCTCCCCACTACAAGTCATCTTAAATCCTGTTGTCCAGATTAAATATGCTAAAGTATCATTTCTAAATGCATCAGTTCTCTGTTAAAAAATTCCATGGTTATTTTTTCCTACCTACCTAAAGTATATACTCTTTATCTGGTCACTAAAGTTGCTTCACAATCTGGCCACAAGGACCTTTCTAAGTATTATATAATTCTTGTTAACATATCCTACAGTGCAGTCACATTTGACTGTTCCTCATTCCCCCCAAATATTAGTGCTTTATACTCTCCATGCATTGCACACATTCTTTCCTATATTTGGAATAACTGTTGGACATCTCCAATTATTGAAATCTTTCTTATCTTTTATGGGTCAACCCCTAATCCACCTGCTTTATTAAATCTTCCCTGATTTCTCCGTTCTTCATTCTCTCATAGAACTGCATACCAAATCCTCTCATAGCCTTAATATACTTTCCATAAAGATTCTTATTTTTCTTTTTCCCTTAGATGCTTTACTCAGAGTATGTATTCAATAAATATTTGTTATTATTGACAATATTGACACAAATATATCTCAATCCTATTACTACTTTGAATAGAAGGGGAATACAATTATTTATTTATTTATTTTAGAGCCCTTACCTTCCACCTTGGAGTCAAATAGTATTGACTCCAAGGCAAAAGAGTGGTAAAGGCTAGGCAATGGGGGTTAAGTGACTTGCCCAGGGTCACACCGCTAGGAAGTGTCTGAGACCAGGTTTGAACCTAGGACCTCCCGTCTCTAGGCCTGACTCTCACTCCACTGAGCTACCCAGCTGTCCCCTTGGGAATATAATTATAAAAAGGAGTAAGCAAATTAATTAAGGACTTACCATGTGCTAGGTATTGTACTAAGCATTGAGGATATAAAGAAAAGCAAAAAATACTGTTTATAAGGAGCTTATACTCTAAAGTGTGAGATAACATGGATGTAAATAGGTACACATAAGATATAGCAAGAATAGAAAAAATGGTTAGTTTATAGAGCAGTGTTGGTAAATGTCTTCAAGACTGTGTGTCCAAACTGCACCTTCAAGCTGCCTGCCACATTATCCCATACAGCAGAGGGAGGAAGCGCTCACATTGGGGGGGCTGGACAGAGGGGTGAGACATGCAAAAATGTCCTTGGGCACTGTGGAGAGGGGGACTGGTATGCTCCCCACCCAGCCACCCCAGTACCTGTGCCATACCTTCACCAACACAGTTATAGAGGAAGACACTAGCAACTGGGACATCAGGAAAAGCCTCCTCTAAATAATAGCATTTGAGTTGAGCATACATATGCCTGACCTAACTTGAGAATCTGGTAATGCCGAAATCACTTACATTTGTTTCTTTTTATTCCTTGGTTTTATTATCTCACATTAGGAGAGTAGATTCCTTCCCTGACTTTCATTGATTTCCAGGCAAATTATTAACTAGTAAAAAATTGGACCAACAGTGAACTTGTAGGTTCTGGGCAGTCTGAGAATTCACTTAGTCCATGAACAAACACATTATTTCTTTCCTTAGTGGCATGCTCTATTTCCTCTGTTGTTTATTTTTTTAAATGGGTCAGGCTATCTGGAAAAATATTAAATATATATTTTGGATAGCTAGAACATGATTAAATGTAATATTCAACAGTCTATATTTAGCTACAAACACAGACTTTTGCCTTCTGGCCCTCTTTTGCTATTGAACATTTAACATACTGATTAATCACTACAAATCTAAGCCTCTTAAGCTAAAAAAATGTTTTGTAATATCTGTTTTTCATGGGATAAAAATCCAGGTTACAGGAGAGGAAACCTGGGGGAAAACTCAAGAATCTACAAATTATTTCTCTTTGTATTAGAGTGGAATGACATATGAGAAACTTTAACTTCAATGCTAAAGGATGAACTAAGATTTTTTAAAATAAAGACCCAACCTTGGAATGGTCTAGTCTATGATACACACTGTTTTTGAGATCTTGGGAAAGCATTAAACTTCTCATTTTCGCAAGCAATTCTCTGGCTGTAGGCATGATAGTTGTCTGTTAATAAAGGGAGTTTAACTTATACCAGTGAAATAAAAGAATCACTTGTCCTTAGAAGAAGAAATTGAGGGAGCCGCTGGGTAGTTCAGTGGATTGAGAGCCAGGCCTAGAGATGGGAGGTCCTAGGTTCAAATCTGGCCTCAGACACTTCCCAGCTGTGTGACCCTGGGCACGTCATTTGACCCCCATTGCCTACCCTTACCACTCTTCTGCATATTGACTCCAAGATGGAAGGTAAGGGTTTTTAAAAAATTTAAAAAATAAAAATAAAATAAAAAAGAATAAGAAATTGAAGGAATTAGAATAGGCAATAAGGAAATAAGACCATTACTTTTTTCATAGCTAGAGAATGTATAATTAGAGAATGTATACTCAGAGAATCCTAGAGAATCAATCAAAAAACTAATTGAAACAATTAACTTTAGCAAAATTCAGTATGTAAAACAAATCTACACAAATAACCAGGATTTCTCTATACTACCAATTAAGCCAAACGGCAAGAGACAGAAAGAAAAAAAACCATTTAAAATAACTGTAGACAATATAAAGTATCTGGGACTCTACCTGCTAAGATAAACCCAGGAACTATGTCATTATAATTACAAAACACTTTTCATAAAAATAAAGTCAGATCTAAACAACTGCAAAAACCTTAATTGGTCATGGGGAGGCAGAGCCAATATTATAAAAGTGACAATTCTACTTGTTCGTTCCATGCTGTGCCAATCAAATTACACAAAATGATTACATAGAGCTAGAAAAAATAGTAACATAATTTATTTGGAAGAACAAAAGACCTAGAATATCAAGGGAATTAATGAAAATAATATGCATGAAGATAGTTTAGTTGTAATGGATCTCTTTATTATGAAGTGTATTATACTTTGTATTATATTATAAACATATATATGTATAATATGAACTGCATTATAAAGTGGCAACCAATATGGTACTGGCTAAGAAAGAGAGTAGTGGACCAGTGGAATAGATTAGGTACTCAACATGCAATAGTAAATGACCAAAATAACATATTGTTAGACAAACTCAAATATCCAACCTTTTGGAAGAAAGGGTCACTATTTGACAAAAACTGCTGGGAAAATTTAAAAATATTATACTAGAAATTAGGCACAGATCAATATCTCACACCATATACCAAGGTAAAATCAAAATAGATACATGATTTGGAAAGAAAGGATAGTACCATAAACAGATTAAGGAAGCAGAAAAGAGTTTAACTGTAGACTTATGGATAAGGGTAGAATTTCCAAAAAAGACATAAAGGACATTTCAAGATATAAAATAGATAACTTTGACCACATCAAATTATAATGGTGTTGCACAAATAAAATCAATGCAACCAAGATTAAAAGGCAGACAACAAACTGGGAAAAAATATAACAAATCTCTAACAAATCTTCATGTCTCAAATATATAGAGAAATGAGTCAAATTTATAAGAATACAAAGCATTCTCCAATTTACAAATGGTCAACATATATGAACAGGCAATTCCAAGATAAAGAAATTTAAAAAACTTTAGTCATGAAAAAATTCTCTAAATTAATGAAAGAAATGTAAATTAAAACAAGTCTGAAATACCACTTCATATCCACTAGACAGGTTAACATAAAAAAAAGGAAAATTATAAATGTTGTAGGGCTGTTGAAAAATTGGGATATTAATACAATGTTGATGGAACAGTCAACTGATACAAGCATTCTAGAGAGCAATTTGGAACTATGCCCAAGGGGACATAAAACTATGCATACCACTGTGTAGATCACTGTATTTGGTCTGTTTCTCAAAGAGATTAAATATATCAAAGAGATATAAGAACCTACCTATACAAAATATTTATACAGCTCTTTTTTTGTAATGGCAAAGGAGTAGAATTTGAAGGGATTTCTATCAATTGGAGGAATAGCTGAACAAGTTGTGGCATATGCTTGTAAAGGAATATGATTTTGCCATAATAAGTGAAGAACAAGATGATCACAAAAAAAAACCTGGAAAGATTTTTATGAAGTGATGCAAAATGAAGTGAGCAGAACCAGAAGAGTATTGTAGACAGTAACAACAATAATTTTATGATGATCAACTGTGGATGATTTAACTATTATCAATAAGGCAAGGCTCCAGGATAACTCCAAGGGACTCATGATATTCACTACCATAAGGAAGAGCCAGAGTCTGAATACAGATTGAAACATACCATTCACTTAATTTCCTCCACGGATTTTCTCTAAAATCAACATATGTCTTGCTCATAACATGATGAACATGGAAATATATTTCATGTAATACTATTTGTGCAACCTATATCATATTACCTGTCATCTTTTGTGGGATGGAAGGGAGAACATGAAAAAACAAATATTGAAAATTGCATTGGCTGTAATTTGGAAAAAATAAAAATTTAAAAAAATGCTTATTTTCTTTTCCCTCCATTTATCAAAGAAAAATAGGAACTAATTTCCACTGAGGAGGACACCAGCAACTGAGAAGATCAGGATGGACTTTGTGTAGGAAGTGGGAGTTCAGTCAAGCTTTGAAGAAAGTAATGATTTCCATGAGGTAAGTGGGGAGTACAATCCAGTGGGGGAAGGGTTAAAAGACAGGAGGAATTTTATGTAAGGAAGACATAGTTTGCTTTACTCAAACTAGCTTCCTCTTATCTTCCTTAGATGACATTCCTCCTCTAGGTATAAAGTCTGCAGTTTCTTCATATGTAAACTGATCTTCCTCCTAGAATGGATGCTCTTTCAGACTGAGCTCTGAACAGGGAGCAGTTCAAACATGTGCCTCATGATGGGTATCAACAAATTTCTTTCATTAGAACTCTTTGTTCCACAGGTTTTTTGGCATAGGTGAGGTAACACATTCTGGAGATAATAGCAATGGATAACCTTTAAAAATATTTACCTTCTTTCTTAGAATCCATACTAAGCATTGTCTCCAAGGCAGAAGAGCAGTAAAGGCTAGGCAATTGGGGTTAAATGACCTGCCTGGTCATATCACCAGGAAATGTCTGAGGCCAGATTTGAAGCTATCTATGACTTCTAGTCTCTAGATCTGGCTCTCTATCCACTGAGCCACTTTGTTTCTCCTAGCAACTGATATCTTTCATAGTGGTTCAGCTACTTTTTATCTCTCCATCTATATTCTAATTGTTGAGTCATCCTTGTGAGTCCTCTCTCAGTTGTAGAGGAAGGTTGATTTTTGGATTTTCAATTTCAAAATCAACCAATCTCCTCCTCTTTATCCCCAATCAATAAAACTCACTGTTTTGGTATATCAGATAAATTTGATATGTCATGTAAGTAAACAAGCATTCTTTCCTCTCTTTCCCTAAATAAAGGGGTTGACACTCCAATAATTATGAGTTCTGTGTCTCCTATACACCTATACACACCACATAACCTTTCCTTTTAGCTAACGGACTTGTCATCACCATTCATAGTGTCTGCCCCTTTCATTCACTTTAGTGAACTTTATATGAGCCCAACCTTAAAGAGAATCCATTAGAATATAAACTTCTTGAGAGCAGGGATTATTTTTGCTTTCCCTCTCTATTCCAAGTACTTGACTCAGTGCCTAGCAAATGGAGGCTGGAGGCTGGAGGAGTTGAAACTTTAGCAGCACAAATATGGTGACTCAAATTCTAATTGGCCTGAATACTTCCAGAAACATACTCTACCAGTGGTCTTGTTTGGGAATTAATCACTTTATTTCTAGTGCATTTTAGGATTAATAAACCCAAAAAAGGCAACTAGGTGTCATAGAGGTTAGAGTACCAGTCCTAGAAGTCAAGAAGACTCATCTCCATGAATTCAAATCTAGTCTCAAATACTTATTAGTTGTGCAATCCTAGGCAAGTTTTTAAAACTCTTTTAACTCTGTTTGCCTCAGTTTCTTTACCTGTAAAATGAGCTGGAGAAGGAATGGTGAACCATTCCAGTGTCTTTACCAAGAAAACTCAAAATGAGGTTAAGAGTTGGGCATAACTGAAATGACTGAACACCAATAAAAATCCTAAGAATTGGAACCCTGAGTTCTCTCCTCTAGCCTCCTTACTCATACAACATTTAAGATCAATTCATCTCTCTCAATGAGGATTTGAAAATATTACCATCATTTGGAGGCAGGACATTTTATTAGTGAGGATATTCCCTGCTTGTTTTGATTAGGCAGAACCCCAGTCTCCAGAGTTTTTGAATGCTGTGTTTGTCACATTTCTCAATATGTACCTTGTGATTGGTATTTGCTGGTACACATGAACATGATGTTTCATGTATTCTATTGTTTTGTGACTCATATATGAACATACTCTGAAGGGTGGAATTTCAAAAATTCCAATTAGGTAAATAAACAATGCTTAGTCATTCTTTTTAATATTGATGAGGCTGTGAAACATTGGATTTGGAGATTTGAAATAAAATAAATATATTTAGAGTAGAGGAAGAACATCATGATGAGATTAATTTTTTGAATTGTTTATATTTATTTATCCCAGAAGATGTCACTACTGTCCAAAGAAGATAATATGAAAGAGGTCTGGAACTACAACAGGGTTTCTTATTTTGGTTTTAGGGTTCATTCCTACCTTTTCCCCACGTGTCCCATAGGGGTGACTTGTAGAGGGAGAAACATTTATGAGAATATATTATTATATATTATGGGAAATAATTAATTTACATGAATGGGTTGTGAGGTTCTTAAAATTCTTTTAATTAGAAGAATAAAATGCAAAATACTGTTTTAGAATATACCTTCATTAACAGCTTAAGGAAACTCCTTCAACCTAGCTGTCTTTTTCACCTGATACAATGATATAGTGATAGAAAAGAAGGAAATTCATTTGAGATGATGACTCTAAAATGACTTAGTCTCTGATGTCATGAAAATTTGGAGGCAACATGGCACAGAGGAGAGTGTGCTAAGCTTAGAATCAGAAAGACTCGAGTTAAAAATCCCACCTTTTTAAGCTGTGTAGCCCTAGGTGTTTTAAGCATGTTCCTAAGATTTATCTACTAAATCAGAGACTGGTTATAAGTTGACAGAAGTAACTCCATGAAGTTATGAAGAATGAAATGAGCAGAACCAAGAGAACATTATATATAGTGACAGAAATATTGTTTGAAGTATGACTTGTGTATATCTACCTCCAGAGAAAGAATTAATATATAGAAATAAGCAAGACATCATTTATATATAAAAATTAATATATAGTAATATATAAATGATGTCTTGCTTATTTCTATATATAAATATATGTATATAAATATAAATATGTATAAATATAAATATATATAAATACATCTATAAATATAAAAATATATTTATAAAACCCTTACCTTCCATCTTAGAATCAATACTGGATATTGGTTCAAAGGCGGAAGAGTGGTAAGGACTAGGCAATAGGGGTTGTGACTTGCCCAAGGTCACACAGCTGGAAGTGGCTGAGGCCATATTTGAACCCAGGACCTCCTGTCTCTGGGCTTGGCTCTCAATCCACTGAGTCACCCAGCTGCCCCCGACATCATTTATATATAAATACATCAAATGATGCCTTCTCTAATGGGAGGGAGGAGAAGAAGGGAAAGTATTACTTATGTATTTTAATGTAACAAATAAATGAATATTGTTTTAAAAGAGTGCATAGATCCTTTAAGCATTCTGTTAAATAAAAAATAACATGAACATCTCTGGAAGTCAGTGCTCCAAAGTGGGTGATGTTTGGAGAATGGCAAAAGAAGTATATGCAATTCTTAACAGAATAAAGCATTATAATGGTATGCTTTCCCTTTGATATAAAGAGAAGTAATTTACTTTAAAAATACATTATTTCAATCTTAATTTGAAATTAAAATAAAATAGAAGGTCTTGAATGACTTTATCACTTTGTAGCAGGCCATTAGTGTAATCCATGACTATGTGGTCTTATCTCCATTGGTAATGAATGGAATAGTGTGTACCTGGGGACCTATAATCATAGTAGCTTGAAATTCATCTGCTGTTGTAACCCAGTGGAACTCTAAAACTTGCTTAAGGATAGAAATACTGTATTTTAAAACCATTCCCGTAACTTCTGTAACTGGGAATTGGTACATAAGTCTCCTTATGTATGGAAAACTAATTGGAGACAAGGGCTTGAAATTGCTGACCACTAAGTCACCGGGAGGGACTCGTATTTAATAACTAGACACAGTCAGGACAAGGCATTTATTTGTGTGTTGTTGGAAAAGTTTGAAGCATATGGTCCCTGTCCATTATTGTCCACTGGAGGATTGGAGCTGTCTACTTCTAGGCTTCACTTTAAAGGACCAAGATCTTCTGTAAAATAGATCATCTAAGTTAACTAGAACTCCCAAACACATAGGGTCACTTTGAACTTACTTTCTTCTCCTAGCAGGATGAGCTCTTCAAGGAAAACAAGTACACCCTATATGTATATGCATGCATACATACATATATGTATAAATGTCTGTATCTACGTATATATATGAGAATACACGTCACACAGTAGTGTATATATATATATATATATATTATATATTATATACAAATTACTATATAACATCCACTCCTAGGTGGTAGCAGATAGATTGCCAGTCTGGAGTCAGGAAGATTCATCTTCCTAAGTTCAAATCTTCATATGACTATACAAAATATATTGTATTCTGATACGTTATTGTTTAGTCATTTTCAATCTTGTTGACTCTCCATGATCCATTTTTGGATTTCATTTGGCAAAGATATTGGAGTGATTTTTTCCTTTTCTCTCTAACTGATTTTACAGATGAAGAAACTGAGGTAAACAGGGTTGTGACTTTCCCAGGGTCACACAGCTATTAAGTGTCTGACGTTATATTTGAACTCAAGTCTTCCTAATCCCAGGCACAATGCTGTACCCCTTGAGCCATCTAGCAGCCTTTACTAATATATAGTAATATAAAGTATTAATATAGAGTACTTTACTAATATATACTACTATAGGTAATAGCGTATATAATATAGTGCATGCATATATACTATTATTGTTATTATTTTAAATATGGAAGGCTGAGTTCTGAGAATATGATTTCTAGCAATAGAGTTATTACTAAAAATTTCTAAAAAACTCATAACAAATGAATAATTTGTTTGGCTTTTGTTGTTCAGTAAAAAAATTACTTAAAACTCATACATAGGGCAGCTCAAAGTCTGGAAAGTTGTTCATGTACACTTACATACAGACACAGGCAAACACACATACACATGCAGAGGAATTTAGGCCAAAAGGGTAAAAAATAATGTCTTCGTCCTCTCGTCTGGATTTTTCTGCTTCCTTGGCTTCATTTACCCAAAGAGACTCAGGGTGCTGAGTAAAATCAATGCCTCAGACCTTGACAGCTTTTGCAATTTATTGGAAGGTAGCTCTTGAAATGATTTGAGGACTATTCAGTTTGGAAATTAAGAATTTAGTATAGTCAAAGAAGCTTTATTTTTTGGTTTGTTTGTTTGTTTTTTGCTCTAAGCAAAATAATAGCTTGTGACAAAGAAGCTGGTCCTGGTAAGAGAAGAAAGTGGGTTCAAAGTGAGACTAAATGTTAGGGGGTTCTAACTAACTTAGATGATCTATTTCACAGAAGAGCTTGTTCCTTTGAACTGAAGTCTGGAAGTAAACAGATCTCAGTTCTTATGGAGAAAATCAACCAGTCTTCTTGTGTGAAGCCTGGTTTTTTTTCCTTTCTTTTAAAACAAATTTTATGTCTCCTTGTTTTTAACTTCAACAAAATTTCCCCCAGTACTTCTCTCTCTTCGGCCTCCCAGAGAATTATCCCATATGCCTTTTTCACTAAAAGTACTGAGGCTTAGACTCTGGGGTCTAAGAAGAGAGAGAGATGATTGAATTCAGCTAAGGATTGCAGCTAAAAAGTGGCAGGAAAGAAAGATAAAGGAGAATAGCAGAGGTTACAAGCTCAGTAGAACTACAAGACCAGAGGGGATCAATGCCTCAAAGAAACTATACTCCATGCTCACCAGAAAGCAGGTCCAATATAATAATATTTCCAGAAGATATTGGTAATCTTTCCACACTGGTGGCCACCTTTCCACATATATGCTTAGGTTATACATTTCTTCCTACCTGTATATTGCTCCCATGTAGTTCTCTTGTCTTGACCCCTACCTATATATGTTCGGTCTTCCCAGGAACAGTGTGTTAAATTGTGGGAGACCAAGTCCAAGGTATATGAGAAGACAGAATAATCTACTGCTATTTTTCTGATTTTGTTATTTCAGTAAATGCTTCTTTTGGAATGACTTGTAAAAAGAGGAGACTCAACTATGGTTTTGAGTGGATTGTAGACCCACAGGCAACTTTGAACTTAGAATAGAGTTTCTAATTTACATGTGAGAGGCAGACTCCCCAAGGGGCTACAAAAATATGCAGAAAACTTTTGGAATTTGGTAAGAGATGGTATAGACTTAAGATAAAACTGGTCCAAAGAGTCTTTAAAATCTCTTTAATAATAATAAATATCAATAATATATGTATATGCATAAATAAAATATATTAATAATTAATACTATAGAGATATTTTAAATATTTAAATTTAAATTATAATCTATAACAAATATATATTATTAAATATTAAAAAATAATCTATAGAAACAAAGTATATAAAATTTATCATGAAATATAATAGAATGACATATAATAATGATAACTAACATTTATATAGTACTTTAAGATTTATAAAATACTTTTAAAATATCTCATTTTATCTTCAGAACAATCCTGGAAAGCAGCTATTATCCTGGCAGGAAATATTACTATCCTCATTTTACAGATAAGGAAATTGAGTTAGACAAAGGCAAAGTGACTTACTCAGAGTCACAAAGTAAGTAACTGAGGCATGATAACCTTTCTGACTTCATGTCCACCCCAGAGGCCACTATGAAAATGTAAGAATTAAATTAATATCCAGTAACTCCAAGTATTACATTTTATAAGATTTATTAATAATCACTTGAAGAAGAGGAAATAAAAAGACAAAAGTAAAAGCCTGAGTAAAGAGAAGTTTTCCTGACAAGTTTAGCGGGAGAAGAGAGAGAGGAGTGGGGTCCCAGAAAACTTTATCTTCAGAACGTAAGGACATAATGTGAGAATGAAAGTGGGATGCTGGGAATTGGAGTACTGGGGAGCAGATTCTAATTTCACAATAGATAGCTGCCTGATACACTCATTTTCGGACAGCTAAGCAAAATGAAGCCCAGATAAGGTTAAATGGTCACAGATTAGTAAACTGCAGAGGCAGAACTTAAACCCAGATTTTCTGACTCTTCATGTTCTTCTCATAATATCCTGCTGCCTTCTAATGATAGGTTTTTATTAAAGGAGGCTGCAGCTGCTTGAGGGATATAGCAGATAACACAGAACTTGGAATCAAGAAGACTCATCTTCCTGTGTTCAAATCCAGCCTCAGATACTTACTAGCTGTGTGAGCCTGGGCAAGTCACTTCACCCTCTTTGTCTCAGTTTCTTCATCTGTAAAATGAGCTGAAGCAAGAAATGGCAAACCACTTCAGTATTTTTGCCAAGAAAACCCCAAATGAGGTCACAGAGAATGAAAAAGACTGAATAACAATAGTAACAATACCATTAAAATAGCTTTTTGAGATAGTTCTCTTTTTGAGGTTCCTGGCATAAAAAGACGGTGACTGCTCCCTTTTCTCTTTCCCAAAGGAGTTAGTGTGTTCTTTCTCCAAAGTCCTATCATAATAGAAGGCAGAATCTTCTAGGGAGCTCTGAGGTTCAGTCCCACCTATACCTCTAATTAATTTAAGGATGTGCTCTTAGACAAGTCATTTAACATCTTTAGTTTTCAATTTCCTCATCTGCAAAATGAGATCAGACTAATTGATCTCTGAAGTCCTTCTCAGGGATTAATAAATCTAGAGCAGAATCCACTCATGGCCCTTTCCTGCATTCTATTCAGTCCAACAAGATTGGATGTAAGGAGGAAATGGGAGCCCCCATCCCATCTGTGTCTTCCTTGTACTCTCTAACTCAGGATCTGCTGATTTAGTACATGACAGGAGTCACCTAGACCTCCCTCCTTTTTCTGCCAAGGGCCAATTTAACACACAGAAGGAACCATTTACTCTCTTTTGCCTCTGCTATAAGGAACCTTCACTGTCAATCAACCTGGTTGCTACTGACAGTAATTGCTTTTTAAAGGAGCTAAAGCCCCTTATAGACAATTTCGGATATGTTTTGAACATAAGGCAAGATTTAAAAATATTATAAGACCTTATTTTCTACACTCCATGGTCACCAGGGCTGCCTTCATTTTAATAATGTTTCTCAGAGTAAATGAGCAATTAGTCTTCTTATGCTACCCAGCATGTCTCCCTTCCTTTAAACTTCTAGTCCTTTTTGGGGGGGTCTCAAATATCAAGTACTAGTCTGCAAAAAAACAGTCAACTTCTTGGGAAGAAATACAATAGTAATTTCAGTAGTAGTTTGCTTTAGTTTTTATTTATTTTTTTAAGTGACCAGCCCATGGAATACTTAATCAAAATATTAGTTTCAATTTAGTGCACTCTGCCAGAATGACAATAAAACCAACGAACCATATAAAATCTTGCAGTTTACATAACACTTCACAACAAAACAATGAGGTAGGGAGGCCAGGTATAAATGATTACATCCATTTTACAAATAAGGAAATAGTACCTCAGAGAGGTAAAAAGATTTGTCTATGGTCACAAGTGGTAGCCCCTGTACTAGAATGCAGGCTTCCAAAATCCTAGTATTAAAAAAAATGAGACTTTAATATTTTTTGTTTTAATATTGACTTCACTGCTTTTCCCCCTACACAGTGAATGATTCCAGTAATGGTGATTAGAAAACAAAGTGGAAAAAAAATTCATAAAATCTTACCAATAATCCATTTATAACGTATGCATATTGTATGTAAATTGTAAAGGGTTTCCCTAATGATCATTCCACTCTGACAGTCTAATGAACTGAGAGTAACATGGCTTTTTAGAAAGAATGTTTTCCTGTGAGCTAGAGTTTTATTTAATATAATTGACATATATAATGATGTAGTATAATATATCAACATAATAAATTATGTTGATATATTATAATACATTTTATTATGCATTGATATATTATAATACATTATAACATTATATTATAATTTATTTTATATATAATTTAAATTACATTAATTAATTTTAATTTAATTTTTAAAATTAAAATTAAAATGTTAAATTAATTTTAAATATTATTTACTTATTTGTTTTGTGTTAGTGTGTGTTGGTTTTATTGATGGCAGAAATAACACATTGCTTTTTTTTTTTAAACCCTTACCTTACAATACTGTGTATTGGCTCCAAGGTAGAAGAATAGTAAGAGTAGCCAATGGGGGTCAAGTGACTTGCCCAGGGTCACACAGCTAGGAAATGTCTGAGGCCAGATTTAGACAGGATGATTTTGAAGGTCACTTCAAACACTATCTCACTTCTTTAATTCACCTTAATTGTCCCTTTTCAATAAGAGGCACGTGAGGAAGTCTACTGTTTCTTTATTCTCCTTTACCAACTTATGAGTGGCGTAGGAAGCATGGAGGGTAAAGGGGGGATTGTAGCAGAGAGAGATTGCTATTTTTTAAAATAAATTATAAAATGTGGTTATGGATGAAGGCATTGTTAGAGAAATAATTGTACTAATGGGTACTTGGATGTACATGGACACAAGAGAATACATAAATTGGGTAGACAGGAAACAGAGAAGGGCCAATAGGAATGCTTCCCCTTAGGGAAAGAACCAAAGGGAATGCTCCCCTAAAGTGTACTGGTTCTTGTTTTATTCATACCTATTGCAACGAGTGAGAAGTAACAGTATTGTAATTGTTTATTGACAATTGTTTATTAGCTTAAACAAAATTGGGGGATATGGCTACAAATGATAAACATAATCTGGGCACAGTTCTGGTCAGGTTGTATTAAGGAGAATGCTTGATTCCAAAAAGACACTGTAGCAGACAAGGATATGATATATTCAAAATTTGGGGAAGGAAAAACAAAATTTGGGGAAGGAAAAAAATTGGCTAGAGGAATAGTGCTATATCTCTTTAGATAGATGACATAAAACTCCACTTCACTTATGAATCCTTGTCTGAGAACACTAAGGAAACATTCCTGACTGGACAAGGGAATGAATAGTTAATAATATTTCAGAGATAACCAAATCTAAAAATGGCAGTCCCTCAACTTTTGTATGATGAGCTGATGTCTGAAAAGCTGAAATTGTTTCTGTAAGCTACATAATCGTATGAAAACAACCCATGAAGTAAATCTAATGAAACTGGCATAATAGCCATTTGATTTAAATGAGAATCCCTAGCCTCTCAGAAAGGAAAGGATAGAAATGGTATATTATTTTGATATGCTTATTTGTTTTGTTTTTTATATTTAAGCTTTTATATAGCTACAGTGGAAAACAAAATGATTTTGTAAAACAGCTGTTATCCGCATACCATATGGAAAATAAAATGGGCTTTGTTCTAGCCTTTTGGTTATTTTGGCTATATTTATTTTTTTTTTCCTTTTCCATTTCTATCTGAGGTTCTCTAAAACACAGACACAAATTTTGAAAAAGCTTCCTGGAATGCCATAAGTTATTGTAGGAAAAAACTAAGTTAATCATTGGTATTTGTGTTTTCAATACAATTCATAAAGCAAAATCCACTCAATGATCATTCCCTCACTTCTCCCTTTTCACTCACCCTCCTTAAGAAATTCTCTTAGGAGCAGTTGGGTGGCTCAGTGGTTTGAAAGCCAGGCCTAGAGATGGGAGGTCCCAGGTTCAAATTTGGTCCCAGACACTTCCTAGCTATGTGACCCTGGGCAAGTCATTTAACCCCCATTGACTAACCCTTACCACTCTTTTGCCTTGGAACCAATACACACTATTGATTCTAAGATGGAAGGTAAGGGTTTAAAAAAATTCTCTTTATGAATTATTTTATTTCTCAAAGTAAAACTGGTTGCATTTTGAGGGCAAACAATTGACAGACATAGCTCCAGTGACATTTAAAGTGGAATTCCAAGGAAGATGTGTTTTGGAAGATGCAAAATGAACACCTGAAAACTTTGCACAAAATCTGAGAAACAGAGCTGTTAGGGCAGCCTTTTAAGTGATGACACTGAAAAATGGAACGAGTTCTTTTATATTTTATTACACCTCAATAATAAGTGCTAACAAGTCTAAGGTTGAAAGTAGGACAGTGTTGCTGACTTGTCCATCGCTATAAAAATACCTTGTCACTTACTGTTGAGATGAGGCCAGGCTATCAAAAAGTTAAAATATAGTTAATAACAGGGTTACAAAAAGGCCAGAAAAATGCAAGGACCAAATAATTGGCTGTCATTGTGACAGTATTCTAGGGACAGAATTTAAATTGTGATATTGAAAAGTTAACATCTAGTAAAGAATTATTTTTCTTCTTTTGTTAAATTCACCTTATTGGTACTTTAGCGGAATTGAAGAAATTGCATAGACAGACAGAAACTCCCAGCCTTAGAACATATTCAGTAACTATTTCTCCCCGAATTAAAACAAAAGTATATGGCATCTATATAGTGATATAATATTTACATACTGTTTTGCTTTCAGTAATTTATTTAATTCTTCCAGTGACCTTGTGATATTGGTACTATAGAAAGTTTTCTCCATTTTATATTGGAGGAAACTGAGGCTTCAAGAAGAAAAATGAGTTTTCTGTAATTATGTATCTACAGGAAATTTTGTTATAATTCTTTACAAAATTTTTAATGTTCTTTTATTTTTATATTTTGAGTTCCAAATTCTCTTCCTGGCTTCTACCCCTCTCCTACTCACTGAGAAAGCTAGCAAAATATCAATTATACATTTGTGAAATAATTTAAAACATATTTCCATATTAGCCATGTTGCAAAAAGGCAAAAAAAATAAAAAAGCAAGAAAATTATATTTCAAATTTCTCTCAGAGTTCATTACTTCTCTCTCTGGAAATAGCATTTCTTTCTCCCAGTGAGTCCTTTGGAATTGTCTTATATAATCATATTGATCAAGTCTTTGTAACCAAGGCTTTCATAGTTATCAGTATTACAACTTTGCTCGTACTATGCATAGTCATATTTTGGTTCTTCTTATTTCACTTTATATCAATTCATAGAGGTCTTGCCATGTTTTTTTTCTAAAATCATACCCTTTATCATTTCTTATTGCGTAGAAGTATTTCATTAATCATATGTCACAACTAGTTCAGACTTTCCCCAATTGATGAGCATGTCCTCAATGTCCAATACTATTTCCACCATAAAAAGAGCTGCTATATGTGTGTATGTATATATTTACAAATAGGTTGTTTTTCTTTTTCTTTGATTTATTTAGGGTACAGACCTAGTAGCAATATTGCTGGGTCAATGGGTAAGCACAGTTTCATAAATCTTTAAGCATAGTTCCAAATTGTTCTCCAGAATAACTGGACCCATTCATACAACTCCACCAACAGTTTATTAGTGTACCTATTTTCCCTCATCTCATCCAACATTTGTCATTTCTGATAGGTATGAGGTATTACCTGATTAATTTTAATTTGCATTTTTGATTGAATAGAGATTTAGAACTTTTTTTGTATAACTATAGATTGCTTTGATTTCATTTTCTGAATACTTACTATTCTTTTCCCATGGCCATCTATCAATTGGATGATGATATTTTTGTTCATGATAATGCATAAAACAATGAAAAAAATGGACCTCAGTTCTGTATAACTCTCTTCTGGGAATGGCAGAAAAGAGCAGAGGATGTTCAGTCACTTAATATTTTAGTTTTTAGACATTTAACTTCCATGTCTGTTAATGGACAGCTAAAAAGAATGGAGACTTCTTGAATTTAGTATGTAGTAGGGGAAAACCAGTAGTTTTTCTGGTTATCATTTAGGAATGTATGGGGCCAATCTTTATGAGATGAGGTATAGCTCTAAATTAAAATTATCCAAACACTTATTAAACCTTTCCTATATATGTAAGACATTATATTTATAATTGGTAAGTGGATGAATAGAAACAATCATTTATTGAGCACTTACTGTGTACTGAGCACTATGCTAAGTGCTTTACTTTTTACACTAGGAATATAGAAATGAAAAACAAAATAGTCTTCATTTTCAAGGAACTTATAGTTTGGATTATATGGGTGATGGATGAAAGATAGTTACATAAAATTTTATGAAAGAGCTTAGACTATAATTCAGTGCACAAGACAAGTAAACTATAAGTTGAGAAGGATTTACTTTTAATTGGTGAGACCAAGGTCAATTTTATGGTATCTGAATTGGAACTTGAAAGAGAAAAGAAGGATTTTTAAGAGCAAAGATATGAATGGAGACTATTTCTGGAAAGGAGTTGATCTATGTGTATCCACAATGATATATAATGAATTTAGTGGTATGGTTGGAAATGTATGTTATAGAGTCATATCATAGAAAGCATTGAATAGCATACTAAGGAAGTAAGAATTTTATTAAATAGGAAATGAGAAGCAACTAACAGTTTTTGGCAGTGGAGTGATAAGACCAGACATCTCTTCTAGAAGGATTATTTGGCATCTATATGATAAGTATATTGGAAGAAGAAGCAGAAAGAACCAAACAAGTATAGGGGAAGCAACAAAGGAGTGAAGGGAATACAAGTAATATTATGAAAGTAGAATTATCAAGGCTTGGTGACTAGCTGAATGTGAAGGATAGAGGCTGATCTTTCATCAAAAGGAACAGTAATGGGACAGTAGATAGAGAATCTAGCCTAGAGATGGGAGATCCTGATTTTGAATCAGGCCTCAGGCACTTACTTCCTAGGTATGTGACCCTAGGGAAGTTATTTACCCCTCTTCTGCTTTGGATGAACAATACTTAGTTTTGATTCTAAGGCAGGAGGTAAGGATTTTTAAAAAGAGGAATAGTGAGGTTAGACAGAGTTGTGGGGAATGGGAAATGGTGAATTCTGTTTTTGTTTTGAGTTTGAAATATTGGTAATATATATTCAGGTATGGATCTTCAGCAATTAGTGTAGGGTTTGAGCCTGGCAGTCAGAGAAGAAGAACCTGAATCATCTGTAGTCCAGGACTCAAGGAAGTCATCTGCCAGAAATCTAACTCTAGAACCTCTAGGCCCAAAGGAAGTCCCTCTTCCATTGGAACTTTGGACAGGGCATCCTGCATGAATTCCAGTTATTTTTCAGTACTGCCTAATCTTTCATGACTTCATTTGGGGTTTTCTTGAAAAGAATACTGGAATGGTTCCCTAGCTCATTTTACATGGGTGAAAATGAAGGCAAACAGGGTTGAGTGACTTGGGTCACACAGCTGGAAAGTATCTGAGGTCAGAGATGAACTCAATAAAATGAATCATTCTGATTCTAGACCTGGTCCTCTAGCTACTGAGCCACTGAGCTGTCCATCATATATGACTGTGGTCAACTATTTGGAGGTGCATATTTCTCTTCTTGATAACTTTACTTGATCACAAAATTCTAGAGAAGTAGAAAAAGTTGGAGTGACTTTTGATGCCATTGAGTCCCATCCATGCTTAAAAAATTTACTTACACTTTCATGAAGGGGTATCACCTAGTTTATGTTTGAAAATATCCACAATAGTCCTATGAAACTGGAAATGCATTATTTGTTCTTTCCAGAAGAGCAAACAGGCATAGGGAGCTGAAGTCAGTTGATCATTCAATCAGTCAACAAGAATTGAATAATCACTTACTTTGTGCCAGAACAGTGGTAAACACTGGAAGTACAATGAACCCCCCCACCCACTCACATATATCCTAAACCCTCCCTGCCAACAAACAAACTAACCATCCTTGTCTCTGCCCTCAAAAACTCACACCCTAACAGAGGAAACAATATGTAACATGAATGAAAATATGAGATGTACGCAGAGAAGATAATTTCAAAGAAAAGGCATGGAGAAGGAAAGGTCTCTTGGGAAAGGTGGAATTTGTGCTGTTTATTGAAGAAAGCCAGACAAGGTTGGGAGGTGGTGATATGACAGAGGCACAAATGTAGGACAGTCAATGCAAAAGGCATTTGTAGTGTGGTGTTGTGAGGAACATTAAATGAGCCAGTATGGCTGGATTATAGATTATAGAGGGCATCCAGGATTGCAAATTGTAAGAAGACTAGAAAAATAAAAAAAGAACCAGGTTAGAAAGAGCTTTAAATGCCAAATATAGAGCCTTCTTTTTGATCTTGAAATTAATAGGGAGAGACCCCACTGTGATTAATTAATAACGGAGTTGATATGGCCAAATTTTCTCTTTAAGAAAATTACCTATACAGCAGAGTAGAGGTTGGATTGTGTAGAAGAGACATGAGGAGGTAAGACTAACTGGAATACTATTTCAGCAGTCTAGGCAAGGGGCAGTGAGGGCTTGTATTAGGGTAGTGGTTATAAGACTAGAAAGAAGGGGTCTTATATGAGATGTCATTAAGGTAGAAATGACTAGATTTGCAAAATACTGAATATGTAGAATGAGTGAGAGTAGGGATCAGGACAAGAGCCAGGTTGGTACTGTACTTTATAGTAATAAGAAATTTTGTTGGAGGGAATTATCTGTAAGAAAAGATAATAAGTTCTATGTTGAGCATATTGAATTGTATATACCTATGAGATATCCAATTTGAGATGTCCAAAAAGTAGGTAGTTATATGGGATTAGCACTCGGGAGAAATACTGGGGCTGGATATATCAATCTGGAAATCAGTTGTCCAGATATGATAAATGAACTTATGTGAGATGATGAGATCAACTAATGAGATATTATCAAGGGAAAATATAAGAGAGCCTAAGAGAGAGCCTTGGAGGATACCCAAGAGTAGAGAGAACTTGCTAAAAATCTAGCAAGGGAAATCCAGTGGTCATACAGGTAGGAGAACCAGTAGTGAATAGTGTCCTGATCTTTTTTGATGAGTAAGTATCTATAGAAGAAGATTAACAGAATCAGAGGCTTCAGAGATGTCAATAAAGTTAAAGATTGAGAAATGGACCCTAAATGTCTTCTGATATCTTTATAGTTCTTGGGTAGAAGGAATTAAATTTAATCTCAAAGAGCAAAGCTAGGGATAGTGGGTGAAGGATACAGGGATACAAATTTTAAGTCACTGTATAGAAAAACTTTCAATTAGAATTGTCCTGAAATATATTGAGCTTCCTGGCTTTTGAATAAAGGCACTGGTCACTTCTCCATTAGAGGTTTTCAATTAGAAATCAGATATAAGGATATTGTAGGTTGGCTTCATAACTTGGTTTAGATCAGATGATATCCAAGATTCCTTCCATCTCTAATTTATTTGATTTGGTTTGATTTCTGAATGTAACTGATTCATAATTTCTAAACTGAGGCATTCTGTAAGATTTGTGATTTGCATAATCACAAATGTGATAGCTGATGTTATGAATGTCTTATAGACAGCTTTTTATGTGGTTTAATTTTAAGGGCACAGAGAGTTGTGTGTTCTTCAAAATATCTCCCCTTCTTCCATTGCCATCTGTAGAAATTTCTGCCTCTGATTCCTAGACTGGTTCTCTGTTAAGATATTCTTAAAGTCTGGACAGCTAGGTAGCACAGTGGATAAAATGCTAGGCTTAGTGTCAGGAAGACTCATTTTCTAGATTCAAATATGGCCTCAGGTACTTACTAGCTGTGTGACCCTGGGCATGTCACTTAATTGATTGCCTCAGTTCCTCATCTGTAAAATGAGATGAAGAAAGAGATAGCAAATCACTGCAGTATCTTTGCCAAGAAAACCCCAAATGAGATCATGAAGAATTGGACATGACTCAACCACAGTAACAAACTAGCAGTTCTGACACCTTTGGCAAGCACCAGAAAATGATCTGGGACAAGCAAAGGAAAAACATCTTCAAGTCTAAAAAGTGCTCCCTTCGTCAGCACATATATTAAAATTGGAATGCTACAGAGAAGATTAGCAGGCCTCCTGAACAAGGATGACATGTGTATTTGTAAAGCATCCCATTTTATTAAAAAGAAAAGATAACACATTAACTGTTATTATTCAAATAGACCTCAGTGAAATAAAATTTGGAGATCATTTGGCCCATTTTACAGATGAAGAAAATAAAACTCAGAGAAGAGATGTGACTTGCTTAAGGCAAAACAGATAGTAAATGGCAGAACTTGAACTTCAAATGTCCTTTGTGCCCAGGAATCAATTTTTTTTGAGAATTACTTTTAATAATGTAGACATGATGCATGTGTTAGGTATTAGGGGAGGGGAATATAGAAAAAAAGAACAGAAGGGGGACACTGAAATTAACTTTATTATTTTGCCCAACAAAGGTCCTGATTAAAATTAGTTTCCTGTCATATGTTCCAAAGTAAATAGTATTTGGTTATAAACTTTCACTTAAAATAGTATTTGTCATATGTGTGAGGCATTATGCATTTGGTCAACATTGTTGTCTCTAATAATATTTTGTTGTTCAGCCTCTAACACATCGATATTTTGTACTTTCACTAATTATGTCCTATAGTCCCAGAATTCTGTTCATTTCAGTTAGTTTGTGTTCATTCCTTGAGGCTGTTTTACCTTTGCTTGGGATAAGTTGTCAGTTTGATACATGTCCAACAGAAATATTCCCAGAATGGATTCTTTTCTGAAAGGTGCCAGCTAGTGGTCATGAAGATGATAAGGGAAAGCAAGAGTCTGGGTGTCCAAAATAAGTGTAGTGTCTGAGATAAACAAAATAGAACATACTATCCAATTACTGGAGACAGTGGGCTGAGGCAGGATTTAATAAATCATAACACATGGTTCAGCCATTTAACTGCCTCCTAAAAGTCTTGCAATGAAAGTATGAGCAATCACATCCAATATTCATGGCTGCCATTGTCAAAGATGACTGACTGCATATTAATCAAAAATTAATTTACAATCATCTTAATGAGAATATATTAGTATATAATGCATATATATTTTTCTAGGATATAATTAAATATAATGAAAATTATGATAAATATAATTTACATTTTCCAGACAGATATATTTTATCTATCAATCTATCAATCAATCTATTATCTATCTATCTATCTATCTATCTATCTATCTATCTATCTATCTATCTATCTATCTATCTATGTATCTATCAAAATGATCTATTTTCCATCTTGTAATGTTCTCTTCTCTTTTTGGTTATAAATTCAGCCCTTATCTTTAGATCTGATAGGTAAACTATTTCATGCTCTCCTAATATGCTTAGAGTGTCATCCATTATGCCTAAATCAAGTACCCATTTTGACCTCATTTCAGTATGGGCAAATGTAGGCATTGGAGGGCATGAGTTGTGGATGTGTCTGAATGCATGCTTCCATGCAAAAATGTGCCAGAAATTCCTCTTTATCTATCTATCTATCTATCTATCTATCTATCTATCTATCTATCTATCTATCTATCTATCTATGTATCTATCAAAATGATCTATTTTCCATCTTGTAATGTTCTCTTCTCTTTTTGGTTATAAATTCAGCCCTTATCTTTAGATCTGATAGGTAAACTATTTCATGCTCTCCTAATATGCTTAGAGTGTCATCCATTATGCCTAAATCAAGTACCCATTTTGACCTCATTTCAGTATGGGCAAATGTAGGCATTGGAGGGCATGAGTTGTGGATGTGTCTGAATGCATGCTTCCATGCAAAAATGTGCCAGAAATTCCTCTTTATCTATCTATCTATCTATCTATCTATCTATCTATCTATCTATCTATCTATCTATCTATCTATTTCTATCTATATATAATGATATATATGAAGTTTCCAAGATGCATATATCCTAGCAACTAATGTAGAAGAAGAGCAGAGCAAATATTGGATAGTTTGTATAAAAAGAAAGTTATTCATTGGTATCATTGAAAAAAATGAGAAATTGAAATTAAATCATATTTTAAAATTGAAGGTAACTAAAATCTTTGGTGGGAGGATCATTATTTTATTCCTTCCTTTATTTTTGTGGAATATTAATAATATGATTTTCTCACATTTGTATACTATGTTTGCAGTTTATAAAGGTAACTTCATGCTCTTTCTATAATTTGACTTTTACAACAACACTGAAGTAAACAGGGCAGATAGTATTGTCCCAGTTTTATAATAATAACTGATATTTACACAGGACTTTAAAGTTGGCAAAACATGTCACTGACATTATCTAATTTGTGTATCCCAACAATCCTATGAATTAGACACTAGAGAATAAGTGATTATTTCCATTTTATCCGTAAAGAAACAAAGTTTGAGATGAGTCTTGATGACCACGCATGTTGGAAACGGAAATGGAAGTCATCTTTTTGACTCCAGCACACAGTTACAGCGCGTGCTATCCCGTGATTCCTCGTGGTCATAGAGCTAATTAGGCTGTTTCCTCTTGCCCAGGGCTACTCAGCTTTCATGCCTGACTTTGATTTCACAAGGCAAGTTGATGGATGCATTGTCTGTTTATAAATATTCTGTAGATAACTGAAGAGGAATTGTACTATTGATGATGATAGTAGAAGTTCTTTAAGGGCAGGGACTGTTTCAGATCATTACAATAAAGCAAATATTGCAATAAAGTGAGATATATGAAGTTTTTGGTTTCTCAGTGCATATGAAGGTTATATTTATACTATACTACAATCTATTAAGTACATAGTAGTATTAGATCTCAAAAAAAGTGTACATATCTTAATTAAAAATATCTTATTGCTAAAAATGCTAATTATCCCTAGGACCTTTAGCAAATTGTAATCTTTATTCTGTGGATGGTCTTGCCTCCATGAATGATCAGGGTGGTGGCGGCTATTATTATTATTATTATTATTATTATTATTATTATTATTATTATTATTAAAATAAGGTAGCAATGGAGTTGGCTGTTGATTAATCCTTCCCTTCCCTTGATCACATAGAGGCTATTGTAGGTTTATTAACTGGCCTTATTTCAATATATAATTGTGCCTCAGGTAATAGAAAGGTCCAAGGAGAGGGAGAAGGGTGAAAGGAAAGGAAGGTCTGTGGAGCAATCAGAACACACACCACATTTATCAATGAAGTTTCACTGTCTTCCATGGGCATGACATGGTGCCTCAAAAACATTTTCAATAACAACATCAAAGGTCACTGACCACAGATCACCATAATAGATATGATAACAATAAAAAATTTTATAATATTGGGAGAATTGCCAAAATACGACAGAGATATGATCTGAACACATGTTGTTGGAAAAATGTTTCCCAATAGACTTGCTGAAACTAGTGTTGCCACAAACTTTTAATTTGTAAAGAATGCAATTAAGCAAAACACACACAAAAAACAAAGTATGTCCATCTAAAGCTTCCAATTCAGAGTTGGCACATAGTAGGTGCTTAACATGTCTATATACATATATAAAATATTTTAGTTTTTGTGATGACTGACTTTTATTGAGTTCATTGAACTTACAAACAACATATTTTGAGATGAGCATAATCATTTTAAAGAAAGTAGAAGGATTCATGAGAATAAAATATCCATTTGAATTCCATAAAAATATTGATCTCTCAAATTTCCATGCCACTATTAGGAATTCAGTTTAAAGTGAAATTTACTAAAACAATGAGAGAAGATAATTTTGTACTTTTAAATTTTATTTAATGGAAGCTCTGACATTAGGGCATTTTAATCATCTCCACCAATCTTTATACCACTGGCAGCAACATAAGTAATTATGCCACCTCTTTTAATGATGCTTTGGACTTTGTTGAGTTTTTTTCATAATAATTTACATAATCTGTATGATATTAGTTTTGATGTGAGCCATATTGTCTATATCGACAGAATAGGTACATTTTTCCTAGGAGTAATTTTTTTACATATACCCATATTATATGAGGAATGCAATTTTGTTGAAGTTTAATAAAATCACTCTTACAGAAGAATGCCATACTAGTAAAAACAACAAAGCTTATTATTCTGGTAGTCTGTTCATACCTCAAATCCCTGTGGTCTTCCTAGACTCTCTTTAATATGTTTCCATGCAACAAGAATCTCTGATACAGACAAACTTGTAGCCTTGACATCTGTGGGAGCAGCACTGGGTTCTGTATTAAGAAAAATGGAAATAATAAAACTCCATTGGAACAAGTCATCTCTGTCACAATACTGCAAGGAAACCTGTCAATGACTTTTTGCATTTTACTATATTCCTTGAAATAAAATACTGTAGTTATTACAAAAACAAACAAACAAAACCCCCATGAGATTAAAAGAATCTTTACTGGATTTCTCCATCTGTGTCATGTTTCATCAATATCTTCTTACTGGAAACTCTAGGAAGGCAAACAAAAGATCTCATTTCCTTGGATTGACTGATGAATTACTCATTGAACAAACCAAACTAATTGCTGAACTCATTATCTATATTGTGGAAAGTGTATTTTTGCCAGCAGATTTTTCTTAGTGCAGGAAATAGTATTCTCCCTGTGGTCCTTAATTTATGCACACAGTTCATTATTTTGCACCTGAAAATTACCACTAGAGGTCTTATTATCAGAAAATCAAAATGGTGCCATACTTTTATGGGTTTTTTTCTTCTGAAGAATTAGGCATGAATATCAATAGGAAGATTTTGAAATCTCTAATTAATTAATTATTGCAACATCCCTGTGAAATAGGAAGCTTTGAAAATTATCTTACTTTACAAGTGGAGAACCCGAGACTCAAGTTGTTTCTTTTTACACTTAAACCTTTTAATGGAACTCACCAGTCAAACGCCTGGTTAGGTCAGTCATATAATCAGTTTGAATGATACTTTTGGACTGAGAGCATGATTTCTTTGGAGTTTTGATTTTTTAGTTATACTATAATTGCTTGCTTTACATAAACCTGAAAAATAGTAACCTAGGTATATACTAAAAATTAATTAGTCATTAATAAATATGAAGGATCATAAGATTATGGACTTGGCTAAGATCATAAGATTATCAAATCATGGAGCTAAAAAGAACATTTGAGCTCAACTGAGCCAACTTCTATATCACACTACCAAAGATGCCATACCTCATTGAGGGGAAGTGACTTGACCAAGGTCACAGAAAGAGCAAGGAATAGGTCTAGGATTCAAATCCAGGTATTCCGAATTCTATTCCAGCACAAAACCATCCGGTTTTTAATTAAAATTATTCATACAAATTGTCTTTTATTAAATAATAAAATGCTCTAATACTTTAGAATTGATCTATTTTATAAAAAGTAACAGACAATTCACAACTTCATACAGGAAGACATTAATGCTGTGAAATAACACCTCCTTTGCTGATTTGTACATGTCAGTATAGTCATCCAGAGTATGCTAAATTCAAGGAGCCACATCACAGAGAATTACAGTACTCATTCATTGAAGTAACAATAAATATTTGTGAACTTGGATTGAATTGTGTTAGGCAGTGATTTGACTGGTTTGAAAGTAAACAATTCAGTTAGTTATTCAATCACTCTCTCCACATGATACAATGGGGAAAAAAAAGGTTTGACTGTCTTTTTCCAACGATTAGTTGTTTATTTTTGGCATGGTATAGAATGCATAACTTAGCAGATGGGTCTACATTGGAAATAATTATTGTGGTTTTTCAGTGTCTTGCCCAGTAAATTTTTTCTTCATATAAGACTCAAAGAAATATGTCATGAATCTTGATATTTTAAATCTTGGCACTGACTTTTAAGACATGGCAATGGTGAGAGGGAAATAATCCCAAAGGTCTCAGTGCAGCTGTATAGATCTATCCTTTCATTTCTTCTTACATTAAATGACATTTCTCAATAATTTCAGAAGGAGAACCTTGTTTTCTGATTGGCATCCATCAGTGAGTGCATTTTGGTTTTAGTTGTAACTCTCTATGAGGAACATTGAATTTCTGATTCTGCCACTGCTACAATGGTTGCCAAGTACATTACAAACATGGGTCAGATTGAAATGAGAGAATAAAGGCCAAATTTTAGTTCTGCCAACACTGAGTCAAAAATAACTCAAAACTGTGTGAAAATCTAGTAACCAGTGAAAATATCGATGACCCCCAGATACCACTGAGGAGAGCTCAGGCTGCTCTTTGGAAAATCTGTGTGGACCACTTGGGATTAGTGATCTCTAAATTAAATGGTAATGTTTCATTATTAACCTCAAACAATAGCTTTCTGTGATTTTTCTCTTTTCTACAGATTGATCTGGAAGTTCTGTGGAAAATCTACAGTTTTCTGTATCATCATTGTCATCATCATCATTGATTTAGACTGATGAAGAGAAACTTTGGTGAAGATCTCCTTCCACCAGTATAGATGGGCTCCTCCTTAGCAACTTGTTAGAGAGTTGTCTGACAGCAAAAATGACTTATTTATGGCCACACAACCTTTATAAATCTGTATGTACTCTACTTTCTGACCCTAAGGTGGCTGATTCTCTACTACTTTACTTTGCAATGTTTGGTTTTCTACCTTATTTATCATAAAAAAGTATGACTTAAATTTAGACCACACAAAGAATCCAGTTAAAGAGATTTTTAAAAGCAGATATTGAGGTATTTGAGATTACGGAATAGGAATTTCCTTCTGGCAAAGTCAAAATCAAAATTCTTTGGCAAACACATTCTCATGGATATCATGTGTCCTGTGCCTTGGAGAGTGGTTTCTACTTTGGAATAACTGTAATTATATTTTCTTCTCTCCTTGGAATGTGTTAATATTGCCACTGTTTTCATGCTTTTCCCCCTGTACTCTTTGTACATCTATTGACAGAAAAAGCACCTATAGGGAGTTTCTACTAGTTCTTTAAAATTCTTATCAGGAGACCTGTAATGTTCCTTTTGAAAAAATAAAAAACCCCTGTAATTTAATCACTTCTAGATTATTCTAACTCACTAGTAACTGAAAGGAAATGTTGGATTTTAAAATGAGTATCTGCTGATCCACAGGATTTAAGGTCTCATTCTTTCTAATAGGAATCCTATTTTGAATATAATTGTCTATTCTATAGCTGTATTCTTTTTTTTCAGACTATAGTGCTAAGATATGTGTATTTAATGCTTCCCTTAGTTTTTATATTTTACAGAAGCAACCATGTCCTTGTCAGAGAAGATTGTAGAGGGACTGATAATTTTAGAAGTACAAAATGGGTAGTTGGGTGGTTGTTCTTTTTTATTTCTTTTTTTTTTCTATAAAGGTGGGAAGGATTTCTCCCTTAGAGTTTTCACTAATGAAAATTTAAGTAATTCTCAAACTGAAGCAAAGGGGTGTGTGTGTGTGTGTGTGTGTGTGTGTGTGTGTGTGTGTGTGTATTGGTTAAACTATTTTCAGAAAAAAGCAACCAATTAGTTTAGGGATCCTGGGCTCCCTATTTGGAACAGGTGCTTGCTAATCAGTTCTCCCAAAAGGAATTTCTACTGTCCCTCAAGCTTCCTGGCAGGGTCTAAATAAGCTGACTCAATGAAGAAACAATAGAAATGTAGTTTTTATTTGGTCAGCCTTTCCTTATTAAACAGAACTATTTTTCCCCGAATTAGAATACAAATAGCACTAAACATGCTGCTTTCTGAAATTTCAGTTGTGCCTCTCTGGCAAACAGGGGAGGTAGGTGGCATAGTGCATAGAACCCTGGACGGGGAATGAGGAAGATTCATCTTCATGAGTTCAAATCTGGCCTTAGACATTACTAGTTGCGTGACCCTGGGCAAATCACTTAACCCAATTTGCCTCAGTTCCTCATCTGTAAAGTGAACTGGAGAAAGACATGGCAAACCACTCCAGTATCTTTGCCAAAAAAACCTCGAATGGGTCATGGAGAGTCAGACAGGTCTGAAAAACAACAGAACAAACAACTACTTTGGTAAATGGCAGAATAGTCTTATCTGAATAGAATTAACCAAAGAGCACCCCAAGTTTTGTTATTGCTTTGGACTAGATTTACTTGTTCTGTGAAGCTGAACAGAGAGGATGAAGAATGATCTCTTACCCTGTCTGAGTACTAAGAGAAGCATATTGAATATTTCTTACTTTCATTACCCAGCCTTTTCTCAATAACCGATAGAGGAAAAAGCAGGATAGAGGAAGAGAAAAGAAAGGAGAACGAATGTCTTAGCTATATAATGCTTTATCTTTTTCTCCTACTATTTCCTTTTTTCTTTCCTTTTTCATTCTATCCTTCTTAACCCTTGAGATTTCTTAGTCTTTTTAATGAAATTTTTTTTCCTTCTAGCCTTCTAACTAATACTAACTCTAGATTTTGTCGTGAATTGTTGAAACAACAGTAGTCTAGGCCAGTAGTCTAGTCTGTATCAAATCATTCACACATCTTTGGGGATCCCATCATCTTATTTTGCTGTTATTTTCTGGTCTATTTCATCATTCTGAACCAAGTTGGCATTCTGTAGTTTTCTTAAAGCTCACTCATGCAAGTTTTCCTTCCATGCATAGAATCATCGATTTAAAGCTGAGAGAGATTTTAGAGCACATCAAGACTATTTTAGACCCTAAAGACAAAGGCTACCCTCTCATTTTACAGAAGAGGAAATTCAGACCCAAACAAGTCCAGTAACTTGCCTTTGGTCATATAGGTAATAAGAGTTCAGAAGTGGGATTTAAACTCAGGTTCCCTGACTCCAAAGACACTTTGGTTTTTATTACTCCATGGAGGAAAGCATTGACACACAGTCATTATTATGGGTCCCATCTACTTTATTACTCTTGCTGTTAAATAAAAAACATTTCAGCATGTTGGTACAAGTTTGGGAGTATATTTCTTAGAATATATCGTGTATAATAATACATATATTCTGTCTTAGAGAGGGAGGAGGGGTTGGAGGGAGACAGAGAATATGAATCATAAAATGTCAGAAAATGATTATTAAAAATTGTATTGACATATAATTTGGAAAAAAGATTACATAGATATGACACTTTAAAAGGACAGTGGAACATAAACTCTGGTAGTTCTTATTAAGCTAAAAAGCTTTAAGCGTGAACATGGTAGCAAAATCTCTTCGTTGTCTAAAGAACTAGCTAGCTTTTGAGAGGATTATCATCCTTAGTTAGGTCACTGGGTGATGAAATATTCGCTGCATCAATTTTTGAAACTATATACAAAGGAGTGAAGGAGTTGCTATTTGCATGGGTAGAAGGACAGTTCTAATTGATGAAATCAGGTTTTTAAAAAAAGTACTGAAATATGAAGATATTAATTATCTGGTAGATGGCTCTTCCACTTCATTTTAGGATTTAGAGTGGACAGGCTGATTGATAGAATTCAGATTCTGTTAGATTAAAAGTTTTAAGCAGCATTACCATGCTCATGAATATAAATGATACATTTGTAATAAGTGACCTAGCAGCTGGAGTTCTCCAAATAATATGGGGGGATGTGCTTGCAATATTGATTATACATCTGACTTCCCATGGGGGGGTTAGCAGCATTAATCAAAGGAGAGTTTAATAAACTTCTTAGTAGAAGGGTTATGATTTCATTATTTAAAAATTCAGTGAAGACAGCTGTAGTTGAACTTTTACAGGCACTAATCCAGATGGATCATCTGGCAAAGACAGGAAATTTATTCCTTGTATTTTACAACTAATATGCCAATTTATTAATTTTCAGGTTCACATAAATCCCACTGAGCCTAGTTTCAGCTAAAAGCTGATCCAGAGAATAACACCTCATGAATGTGTGGTTTTAATATGAGCTGCAGAGGCTCTATTTATGAGGATGTAATTGCGTACCATTTTTCCTAAATGAGGAACTATGCTTTTTAGTTTAAATAAAAAAGAAAAGCAGCTATGCTCCTATGCACCAGAAAAGAAAAAGATTAAGCATAAAAACTCAGAATGTCAGAAATAAATTCAGAGGGTCAGAAGATATTTCGATCTACGGCACCTTCAATTCACTGGAATCTTTTTTCCCTCTTTTCTCATTAGCCCTAGTCTGAGCCTGTATTGTTTTTCCTGTCAAAAGACACAGTTACACAAACTATGTAAAAACTGTGACTTAAGTTTGACTTTTTTGTATTCTGAAACACAGAAGTATATGTAGGTTTGGCCTTCTATTTTGAAATACAGACCCCTGTTGAGTAATTCAGCCATTTTTATTGTTTGCATGCAGAGCTTTTGCTTTTAGAAAAAGAGAATGAAGAAAAAAGATCAGTTCTCTTAGGATCCAAATCAAGGTACTGTGAATTGGCATTAAACAAGTTTCGTTCTGGCTTGGTAT
This sequence comes from Gracilinanus agilis, assembly GCF_016433145.1. Lineage (NCBI taxonomy): Eukaryota > Metazoa > Chordata > Mammalia > Didelphimorphia > Didelphidae > Gracilinanus > Gracilinanus agilis. The sequence goes on along the minus strand of NC_058132.1, from coordinate 179,209,307 downwards.
AGTTTGATGTGTTCAGATCTTTTGTCCAAAAGCAGAGAAAGCAACATGTGGTAAAAGTTGCAGGGTAGAATGTCTCTTTTGCTATAGTTAGACATGGTACTGCTGGAGGGTGATTTGACCTGGCATAAAAGCATCGCTTTGTTTTTTGTCACCACAGTAGGGTGTGTTGGACATACTTTTCAATGTCTAAGATATGTGTACTGATGGACTGTCTTTATCAACAGTCCATCTGAATATATGTTACGGTATGAATAATAGGCACTGTGTTTCTACTTGGTTTTTCCTATTAGGCAGAATTCTATTCATTGCTTTAGATGGTAGAACTTAGGATGTCCAAGGGCTTAATGCAATCGGAGTAATGTTGTCTTCAAACAGGAGCAGTTGGAACTTATCATCTCTAGGGAATCTCATTTCCATTTGGACTTGTTCTGGATATTCTCCTTAATGATGATGAACACTGTTGGAAATCATAGTCTTCATGTTTTATTATTTATTTGGTAATAATAATCAAAATAAATGCTTCTTTCAAGGAAGTCTGTGTAATTTAAAAATATGCAGGGTTGGGAGGAAAGTCTTTAAGAAGGTTTTTATTCTCATGAATCTCATTCTTTCTCATAGCCAAAAAAAATCCAAAACAAGACAAATGTAGGAACCTTTTATTTCTATAGCTCGTATAGTTAGTTGTGTTATTATAAAGGTGGGATCTGTTGGAAAATATAATGTGCAAAAGTCTATTTCTTCCCTTCTTGTGTCTTAGTTATGGATTACCTTAACATATGTTTGGATTATTTTCTTTTAAAATTGCTTATTTATTTTAAACAGAATTTATTCTCAAGACTCTCAACCCCTCCCCCTCCATACCACAGAAGGCATCAGCCCCTAACAAGATATGTGCATATAAATTCATGTTTCTGTCTATCAGATTTTTCTCTGGAGGTAGACATTCATAAATGATTCTTCAAATATTAATTCTCTAGCTATGCAGAATATTCTCCTGGTTCTACTCCTTTTGCTCTTTATTGTTTTGTATTTACATTTTTATGAAGATTTTGTATTTAAGTTATTGATCTGAAGTTACTGATTGATTTTTTCAGTCCTTTTTCATTAGAAATAACATCCACAATATCTTGTAAGCATTTATTATCCTCTTGTATTTCAAATGTCTTTAAAATTGATTTCTCAATAGTCTCAAAATTGTGAGGCAGCTAACGTGAACTTCATTGATGTATACTTCTGATATGGATCCTCTTCTTGTCTTTGTTTCCTTTAGTACTGTTTCTACTGCTGGTGTCATGATATTAATGTTCAAATGTGATGGGAAAATAATTTGCTGATTTTACAAACTTTACCAATTTTTATCAATTTTTTCTTCTTTCCGTTTCATCTTTAAATGTCCTTAAGATGATTTGACTTAATAAAGTCCCCTGCCACAGTTTTTGTCAACTTGATCTTCCTTTCACCACTGCTTGTTATTTTAGGATAACGTAGTGTTCATAATCCTCCTGGGAAACATTTCTGTGCTTGACTTCCATGTCTTTCTGGTTGGCAAGAGGATCAAGTGTTTTCTGGCCAAGGTTTCTCACCACCTCTCTTGATTTTTTTTATTGTGAGGATTGATTTGTATCCATTAAACTATCTTAAGAAATGATGATCATCTGAGGTCAATATATATACTTTTAAATATTTACTTTTTGGAAGGATCATTATTTGCTAAAATGGTTCAGGTTGGAATTTGTTTAATTGAATCCCATAAGTTCTTATATTAATTTTTAAAAATTTGGCATTAAAGTTTAATCTTTGCTCTAACAACATGATGGTCAAACTATGTTCAGAAAGCTTATTTGAAAATGGTTCCACATTATTAACCAGTCTTTTCCTGTTTAAAAATTTTTTTGATTACTCAATTCTGAGTAGTGTTACGAGATTCAGATTGCTAGAGGCTTCAGTGGTCTAGTCCAACTCCCCTCATTTGTCTTGACCCCAGTAACAGAAAAATGATTTTAACTCATGGCCTCTGACTTTGAGTTCAGTTCATATTATCAATTTCTTGTGTATGTATACATATATGTGTATTTGAGATGTGAAATATCTGCCAGCTCTCTTAAAAGAAAAAAAAGTGTTAAAAAAAACAGAAATATAAGGTATTCATGCAACTTACAAGCATTTGGTGAATTTCATTTCCTGTTCCTGAACTATATCTTCAAATTCACTTTTTCCTGACTCCCCTGTGTCCAATTTGACATAAAAAATCAGGTATTAAAATATATGTTCACTTAAATTAGAGGATTTTATTGAATTTTCATGGAATTTATCTTCTTCATTAGGCTCTGTAATGAATATTGCTGTGATGTCATTATGTTCATGTTCTTTTTTTACAAATGCTTGTCACAAGCAGTGAAAGATGAAACAACAAAATATTCCTTGATGTGGGGCTTATTATTGCCTTTACAATAAAACCAATTCTGTCAATACATTTATTTATATCTCCAAGAAGATATGTTAATCTTTTAATTTCTTTTTATCTTCTAGCTTTGTTTGTAGTAAGACTATCATTACTAATTCAGTAATTCACTAATCACTAATTCTGTCATCAAATAGTACTTGGAAAATGATTTCACATATCAAGTACCAACAGCTAAATTATTACATATGGACAGTCTAAGGAGTGTGAAACTAGCAACTTCGACTCCTTTTCTGCCATCTTGCCTCTATTATTCCAGAAGCTATATAGGCCTGAAGATCACCTTTGTATTTTTATTTGTTCCAGGGGCATCCTTGACTAAAGAATTCATCCCCTAGAGTTAAGTTAGACTGCTGGGGGAGCTCCCTCCCCAGGCTTAGAAAATAGACACAGTCTACTGCTAGGACTATGCCTGAAAGATTCCCAAAGTGGTAGAGCCTGCCAGAGTTGGTACTTCAAAGAATAGTCTGTGTGGACAGAAGGCCCATTGCATGCCAAGAAGAGTTATAAGAAGTTTTCTGTGGAGCAATCCTGGAAATAATTATTCATGTTATGAGTTGGAAATTTCTACCAACTAAATAATTAGGTTCAATTTCTTCATTTCAATAGGAAATGTATATATTTTCTTCATATATATGAAAAAAAAACCTCTCCAAATGCCAGTTGATTCCAGTTTAAGGAGGCATGGCATTGAAATCATGAATATTAAAGTCATTCATTTTTAAAGTAAATTTTTTGAAAGGAATTTGCAATTCTAGAATTGCATGATTTCAGAGGAACCACTCTCATGTGTGTTCATCAAAGCCCCTGGCTTCATCTCACATGACCCTAGGTGGTATAGGTATGAGAAGTAAGAAAAAATATACTACTTGGGGAAAACACAGACCTCAAGCAAGTAACAGGATTTTTTTTCTTTGAATTTTGTCAAGCTCAACAATATTAGATATTATTGATGTATTTCTACCTTGGAGATCTCTGGATTATATAACTGTAATATTGCTTTCTTGGACTTTCCTTTTAAACTACCCAGAAACCTGAGGAGGTGAAAAGTGCAAGGCAACAGGATATCTGAGGGGCATGTCTCCCATAAGTCCCATATCCTTCAGATGCAAATCAAACTGATTAAGTCCACAGTGGTTCTTGGTCCTGATTACTCTACTTCTCATCTCTTCATGTAGCTTCACAGCAGCAATGCTCTTATTAATAAGCTTCCTGTTTCTGCCTCTAAGTGTTGCTATATTTTACGAAAATGAAAGACAAAGCTTATATAGATGAAAAATTACATCTGACCCAAAACTGAAACTACTTTTATTTCCAAAAATAAGCTCATTTTGTTTGGGAAAATTCAGAGTGTTGTTGATTCTTCTATTTTCCATTACAGAGGAAAAAAACAAACTATTTTTGTTGAAGACAAATAATCTCTTGAGCAACTCAAGTTGTATACGTGTGCATTTATGTTCTGTGATTGGAGACATAAATAAGCTCAGATAGCATTTCCTATTCACACATGAACAAATAATGGCTAAAGCTAAATTTCAAAGGTTTTCATTTTTTCACTTTCTCAAACAGGACAGGTATAGGTAAAATAAAATTTTTATTTCATCTCTAACCTTTTTAGAAGAGGGCAAGTATCCCTTTTTATTTTGTAGACTGATACCACTGTGGTTTTCTTGAGTAGAAAAGGAATCAGTTTTCTCTTTGCTGGTATGCTAAATTCTCTGATATAAAAATTATGGTCTGAGCTATGGTTTTGCCATCTCTCCTCCTCCCAGCTGCCCTCAAAAATTACACAGGCTTTAGTGTCACAAAAGGGAAAGTTCTGAAGGGAGAAGTGGAAATCACTCCACCTGTGCTGAGAAAAGGCAAACAGGGAGAGTATCAAATTTGTCTCCCATCCATTTTATCAGTTCAGGAATACTTACTGAAAACTGTCTAGTACATACTTGATCGTATGCTAGACATTAGTGTTACTATGGAAAGAACACCCCAATTCACTAATTCTTTTTAATTTACTATGGCATATTCATGATCTTGGTGGAGGAAGTACCCAGATCAAGGAGTTATGGATTATTTTAAGTCTTCTAAATGTAATTATTTCATACTAAAAAACCTGGTGTGATAGATGACTATTCATTTCTCCACTATTTCTGATCAGTTGCCAAGCTATGTTCATTCTTTCTTTATAATCTCTTCTATCCACCTCTTTTCCCTGGCAACTCTGTCGTTTAATCCCTCATCACCTTATGCTCATGTCTCTCTATTTTCAATGATATCCCATATCCTAGGGAGTAACATCCAAATAACCTGGCACTCAAGGACTTCCACACTCTGGTCCCAATTTACCTTTCAAATTAACCGCTTATATGACTGACCCATTTTAATCAAACTGTTTTATCCATTGGTTTACCTAATGGCTTTGAATTTTCCTGCTTTGTTGCCTTTGCTTATGACATCCCTTTGGCCTAGAATGATCTCACTTTTCTTACTCATCTAAATTCCACTCATCACCTTAGGGCTCAGTCTATGCTTCACCTCTTCCAAGAAGGTTTTATGAGCATCTGAACCTAAAGGACTCCTATTCGGGACTTATTAACTGTTACATTCACCTAACACTAATTTTATGATATAATTTTACCATTAGTTACTTTTGGGGAGTGTTTATCTTTTCAGATTATTAACTTCTTAAAGACAAAGATTACATTTTATAATTCTTTGTATTTCTCTGATGATACTGGGATAGCATCTTAAATAAAGTAGCATTCAGTAAATAATAATATTAATATGCTTTAATGAAGCCCTTTAGGTATATTATTTCATTATATACTTATAAAATCTCTGAGAAGTAGCTATTGTTATTACCTGTATTTTGCAGATGAGAAAACTGAGTTTGAGAAAGATTAAATGACATGCCCAGGGTCACATAGCCAAAAGTGTCTAGACCAAATTTGTACTTAAGGCATCCTAAACTTTGTCATCTACCTGTCACTGGTCTGGTCTGTCTAATTCTCTGTTATAAAAGTTGTAATCCCATGCATTTTTGCTATTGCTTGAAAGGAGAATTTGTTTTTGACTGATATTAGGCAGCATTCTTTTGTGGTGAAAAAAATTGCAAGAGAAATATAGAAACTGACCTCCCTCTGCTGAACAGATGACCACAATATTGCTGAAAGGTCCATCTCCTTTGTTATTGTATACTCCAACTTTCACCTCAAAGGGAGTGAGTGGAGGCACACTTTCATCTCTGTATATGAACTTTGAAGCATCTGATGAAGTGACCATTTTTTCTTTCCAACCACGGGTTCCATTTGGTCTGAATGCCACAATGTAGCCAAATCCTTCTCCATTCTGAAATTCTTCTGACACTGGCTGAAGAAGAAAAGTGCGATTAATTATCAGAAACATTCAATACTTTAATCAACACATTTGAGACTTGCCACAAATTTTCCTAAATTAATGACTTTTGATAAAGAGAGAAACTAGAGCCTTGTAGCTCCCTGGATGCCTAGCATGATGCAATGCACATACTGCAAAAATATGTAAAATGAATGAGAAACATGGAGGAAGAACAAAATGCAAAATCAAGGCCTTTGAAAATAACATCTGAAAATTTTAAATTAAAATACATCTATTAATCCTTTACCAAAATAAGTCATTGTTTTGATAGCATTTAATTTTTCTTTTTTCTTTTTAACTATCTAGAGAGTATTGATATATCGTCAATTAAGATAGGATTTTCTCCAAATTAGTTGTGTCATAACATAAAATAAATTGTTCCAGTGGGCAAAATTAGATGGTCATTGAGTTGGGAAAAATCTGTTTATAATCATATCTTTCTAGTGTTGAACTTGTGTGCTTTATGGCAATATGTACAGAATTGTATTTATTTTAGAATTTTGTTATGTTCAAATGAAATTTTGCTCTCTAAAAAAATTATATGTAAATGATTCAATCAGCCCAAAAACTGAGTAAAGAATACGGCTAAAAGTGACATGTCTGTGGAAGAGATTTCCTAGTTAATACAGGAGAGGTACTCTCTATATGGAGAGGTGAATTCTTATTGGGGTTAAAGAAATACCATCTTTTCACTTTTAAGTTCAGTTTGAATGGCAAATAAGTACTTACTTGATCAGTTTTGTTTAGATTTACAGTTCATACCCAGTTGGTTAAGAAGTTTCCATTTTGATAAGTTTCAGAGGCAAACTTCAAAATTCCTGAGCTCAAAGAAAGTAGAGACTGAAGTGCTGGGAAAAGAGAGGTGGTTTGTGGAAAGATTCTTTTTTTTATTTTTTTTAAACCCTTAACTTCTGTGTATTGGCTCCTAGGTGGAAGAGTGGTAAGGGTGGGCAATAGGGGTCAAGTGACTTGCCCAGGGTCACACAGCTGGGAAGTGTCTGAGGCCAGATTTGAACCTAGGACCTCCTGTCTCTAGGCTGACTCTCAATCCACTGAGCTACCCAGCTGCCCCCTGTGGAAAGATTCTTAAGAGAAGATGTTCTAGTATAAGTTGGACTAACAGACTATTAGGATATAAGATCAATTAATTTTTTTAGAAAATTATAATGCTTCTAACTTAGCCTGGATTTTTTATGTTCCCTTTCATTTTACTTCCAAGAGAAGTTGATATAGTTTGTCCAATAACCATTTTGCATTATATATTTTGATAAAAATACTTTTACATATAATTGACTAAATAAAGTGTGTTTCCTGTTAAGGGGTACCTGAAGAGACACATCAATGAGAGGATACATTTAGAAGGAAAAAGGTGGCAAAATCAATAAATAATAGACCATATTGATTAAAGGTCTGGACAAATCACTGAGGAGCTTTGCTCAGCTAGTTCCAAGTGATAACATGTCACAGTCTTGGAGAAAAGTTACCTGGGGAACTGCAGCGAAAAAAAAAGAAAAGCTCATTTTGGACATCATAACTGAGATGAAGACTCCGAACGCTTAACTCCCTCATTTGAAGAAAGGAAAAATCAGAAGCTTTTTAGGGCCACTTTTTGGTGGGGGGAAAACTTTTTGTTCTTTAAAAGTTCAAGATAAAGTCCAGTGCTGGAGTATCAAACTTCCTTACCTCCCAGGCTATCACTAATTCATGCCTTCTTCCACTTCTGCCACTTACATTAGCAGGAGCTGTCTTTGGAACTACAAATAAAAAAGGGTGGGGATGGGGAGAAAGAATATTGGTGTTATTGAACTTGTCTACAATAAAAATTCTGTGGCACTGTTCAAGTTGAGCCCAAACAACAACAATAACATGCATTTATTTCTATTTCTACTTGAAGTGATTTAAAGTTTATTATCAGTGAGCATTTATTAAGCATCCACTGTGTGCAGACATTGTGCTAGGTGTTAGGAAAAAGAGAAAATTAGATGAAACTTCTCTCTGACCTCAAGGAACTTTCAATCCAGTAAAGTTATAAGATATCAGTTAGTGCTATAAAGAAAAGGAAATTAGAAAATCACAAATTGCCATGAAGGAAAAAAGATCATTAACAAGTTAGTGGATTCTTGGAGATTTCCTGAGGAAGACAAGAATTCCACAAATAAAAATAGTTATGAAGCCTCTTCCTCACAACTCTGAAAGGTAGGTAATGCAAATGTTAATACCTATATTCTAAAGAAAATCAGGTTCAGAGAGGTTAGTTAATTTTCTGTGATAAAGAGCTTGTAATTGTTTGACTTGAGATTCAAGCCAAAATCTCCATTATGCTATTGCCTATCAAGTACAAAATATTCTTTTTCTGAACTTAAAATAAATGTTACAGCAATATATTTGTTTATAGTACTTCATTAATGAGATAAAATTCATATTATAATATTCACCTGGACAAGTCTGCTTAATTCTGTTCCTAAAAGTGATTTCATTCCTAAGCCCACCATCTTGCAAATAGTTGACCACAGAGAGAATCTGGTAGGATAGCGTGTAGGACAGTGCTAAGGCAAACTTGAAATGAAAAGGACAACTTATTTCTCAGGCCCCACCACCAGTGAATAAACAGTTTGAATTTCATGTATGAAGAGCATCAAATACATTTGCTCTGTACCCAAAGAGAGTTGGAGAAATATGTGGCAGTTATAAGAAAGGTGTATAGTGCATTATCACTGATATTTCTGATGTATGAAACAGAGAAAAGGATAGAATAAGAACCAATCTATGATTTGAAAAGATGGTGAACTGATCATGTTGTAAGAATAAGAGATTAAAAACTGGATAGCCTGAGTGTTGACTCAGCATCTTTGAAATATTGAAAGATATAGAGAAGACTTCCAATACATAGACTAGATGCTTTCTGGAGAGTTTATTACACGGGCATACATTATGCAGGTAGACTGCAACCTGCCTCAGTGGAGGGACTATTCACATAGATGGCATCACAGAGCCACTGAAATAATAAAGTGTCTATCATATATAAATAGAATGAACAAATATCTGGAATCCTTGTAGTTTTTTGTTAGTTACTTCCATTGATCCATTTAATATCTCGGGCTATGATTTGAAGGATATTTAAAATTTATAAGTAGAAATTAGTTATTGTTCTTTTGGAATGGTAGAATGGTTCTTCGTTATCATTTATTAGGGCTTTAGGACTATTAGAGAGAGAGAGGCATAGAGGAAAATTTTTCTTCCCATTGTATAGTGAAAATATAGCCAATATTAAGCAGCTGATGTAATTTTAAGTTAGGAAAAAAAACCATATTTATTAAATGCCCTCTATGTACCAGACAAAGTGAGAGTTCTTTACAAATATTATCTAATTTGATCTCCATAGCAATCTTTGGAGGTAAGCTATTATTATACTCATTTTATAGATGAGGCGAAATAAGGATAAATAACTTTCCTAGAACAGTTAGTGTCTGAGGTAGACCCAGCATTCTGTCCACTGTGCTACCTACATGTCTAATTTTAAGAGATGTGCTATATAGCTTACAATTTCTGTTAGTAAACATTTTCAAAGTTATATTTATAGAAAGTCTTTTAAGATATCCTAAGGAACATTAACTATTAGAATATTTAATTTTCTACTTAGCATATTTGTACTATATTTTGTCTTATGCCCTCACTAAAGAAAACTTAAGGTATGTGTGTATATAAACACCAAAATACCTATAGGTATATATATATATATACATATATATATATATATATATATGTGTGTGTGTGTGTGTGTGTTTGTGTGTGTGTGTGTATAGACAAATGCATAAATATATATAGGTGTATATATATATATATATTAATTTTATCAGTTAAGAGAATATTTGGAATGACAACTTCTGTATCTTTGAGTTTTAGAAAAGTTGCATAAACACCAGAAGTTAAATGATTGGTTAATAATTGCAAAACTAGCATGTTTTGGAGGCTAGACTTGAGCTCAGATCTTTCTGACATTGAGAATTGCCCTCTAAACCACCTGCCTCCTATGTAATATAGCCCTCTTCTCAACCAACACCAAACCTGGTGAGACTTCATGATTGAAAAATCTATATGTAAGACTTTCAATAGACTTCCAGTGAAAATAAAAATGGAATATTCAATTTAAAATCTATTTTNAGGTATATATATATATATACATATATATATATATATATATGTGTGTGTGTGTGTGTGTATAGACAAATGCATAAATATATATAGGTGTATATATATATATATATATATATTAATTTTATCAGTTAAGAGAATATTTGGAATGACAACTTCTGTATCTTTGAGTTTTAGAAAAGTTGCATAAACACCAGAAGTTAAATGATTGGTTAATAATTGCAAAACTAGCATGTTTTGGAGGCTAGACTTGAGCTCAGATCTTTCTGACATTGAGAATTGCCCTCTAAACCACCTGCCTCCTATGTAATATAGCCCTCTTCTCAACCAACACCAAACCTGGTGAGACTTCATGATTGAAAAATCTATATGTAAGACTTTCAATAGACTTCCAGTGAAAATAAAAATGGAATATTCAATTTAAAATCTATTTTTTGTAGGCAATTGCAATTCATTTAATTAACTCTAAATATTCATGCTCAAAACATAACGTTCAGTAATAAATGTGTCATAGTAAGAGGGCTAATTTTTACAGTGTTCGTATCCATACCAACATCTCCCAAGGCACTTGCTTAAATAAAAGTTTGTGCCTTGATTAGAACCTGTAATAAATTAAAATGTTTTTTAATTTTCTAGAAATTTTACATTTTACCCAAGAAGTTAGGCCTATCATATATTTATCTGTGTTAAAATCTCTAATCAAGGTGTTATGCTTTAAACAAGCAAATAATTACCCTTAAAATAGAAATGTAAATAGAATTATAATTTCTAAATCTGCTAATTGTGCTTCCCTTATTTAGATGTTAAGCAGCATTTAGTCATTAGTAGTAAAACATGAGGCAAAATTTGATTTATTTTTGTCCTACCTATAATGAAAGTTTAGTAAAAAATGATAGTTTTTATGAACATTTTAGAAAGAAAAGGATTAAGTATCTGACTAAATTTCTCTGGTTTCCCTGATTCTTAGAGAATGAGTTGAAAATATGGAGAATATATTAATTTATGTGTTATAGCATGTTATTAATAATGGTAAGTGGACAATAAAAGACCAAACAAAAGACATCAATAATATGTACAAGTATAAATCAAGGTGGTCCAATTCTGTATCATGTATGAGCATATAAATGGTTAATCCAATTGGAATATAGATATGGATATGCATAGATTTGGAAGAGAGACACAAAAAAATCTCTTCTGTGGTGATAAGGGGAGCTCCTTCATGGAGGATATGCTAAAAGTGACATTTAATTTTTCTCAGTGTATTTCCCCTTTTATTTAATCAATTTCATAAATCAATCTTTTGCCTTTGCTCTCACAATCTAGTGTTCTCAGATGTATCAATATTTCCCACTTAGTTGCACTCTTTTTGTACTTCTTTGACCATTCCTATGTTTCACTCCTGCCCTTGCTGGGCACCTCCTCCTCACCTCCTTCTTCTTTCCCTTCTATTTCAGATTTCTTTTTGTGCTCTATCAATTGTCTTTCTTTTTCATATTTGCATCTTCAGTGCTTAGCACACTGAATGTTGGAGGAATAAAATATTACAGGTTAATAAAAGAAAGTAAACTTTTAATTGACTAATGTATATGGAGTAAAAGATTAGATCTGAACATTTTTTATTTAAAACATTGGCCAAATAGACAATCAGAATCAGAGGAAACTCATTTGTTTTAATACCTCTCCATAGTAAATATATCTATATATATGGTAGAAGAGAGAAATGGCGGGAGAGGGAGAACTAGAGGGAGAGGGATAGAGAGGAAGGGAGAGAGATAGTAAAAGCAGCTACTTTGTGCCAAGAATTGTGCTAATTGCTGGGGATATAAAGAAAGAAAATAGACTGTATTCCCCAACAAGTTCACAGATTAAACGGAAACCAGTTTGCTATAGAATTACTAGGGGATTGGGAGAGGTGGCAGTAATTGCACATAATTATGTGAAACTGGCCTTTCTTAAGAGAATCTGAGAATGAAAAGAATGATATAGACCATGTGATTGTCAGCTGAGGACTAATATAGCTTAATAAGGAGATATTTATTATCAAAATATTGATGAATGGATGAAAATATTTTTTTGGCCGCATCAATTCATGAAATTATCTTCCCTGCCTCTATTTTACAATATATGTCAGTAGAGGGAGGAATCACACAAATTATGTGTGGATCCTCAGAATAATGGAGTGGGAGTTCCATTCAAGTGAGAGAAAAGGGAAGGCTGATTGGAGCTTGGGTTGGAGTTGCTCTGCTTTTCACCCATATGGCCATGGGCATTCATGAACTTTTTGCTAAGGGATGGTCAATTCAATTACATTTAATTCAACTAACAGTTTAAGTGTCTCCTTGTTCTCTAAGGACCTTATGATCAATAGGCTATAACATACCAGGTAAGTAAATGTAAGATGATTTGAAGGACATTCAGGAGAGAATAGATATTTATGGTTCACTAATAATGAATTTGATTTTGGTAGTGGAAATTAGAGTGCAATAATTCTAAGAAATTTAATCCATAGTATATCATGTTGTGGTTCCTTTGTTTCAGTGAAGGCCAACTCTTTGTGACCCTATTTATTTATTTTTTTTTTGTGGCAAATATACTGGAGTGATTTGCCATTTCTCTAGCTCATTTTACAGATGAGCAACTGAGGCCAACAGGGATAAGTGACTTACCTAGGGTTACACAGTTACTAAAGGGCTAGCACTGTATCCACTATGCCACTTTGCTATCCTTCAGTATATCTATCCATTCAGTTATTTTCAGTCATGCTGTATTCTTTATGTATATCCAATAATAGTTAATTTAAAAATCATATATAGCTTGTTCTCTGTTGTGTTACTTAGCACGGGCTATCCACCTCTGCTCTGATAAAAATGATGCTTTTTTGACTATAGGGCCCCAATGAAGCCATCCACTGAGGTCATTATTCCCTTGTTATCAGAGAACTCCATTTTAGAGAAGTCTTACTAACAGCATCATGGAGTGAGAACGTACTTAAAATTAAATGTTTAAAAAAATAAACCTGTCAAAGGAGTGAATCTCTTTAGCAAACCGTAAAATATATAGTCACACAATGAAACTTTTTCAAATGAATAACTATTAAAAGAATAAATGTGTCAAAGGAATAAATTTCTTCTCTAGTGCATGAAACTACAGAATGTACAACTGAAAGGGAATATTTTCAAATGAAGGACTGTTAAATGAAGAAAACTATTAAAAAGAATGATTTTCCAGGCTCTGAATCTACTCTAGCAATTTTACACTTCAGCATTGACTTTATATCACAGCATATCATTTTAAATGATATTGATATGCTCATAAACAATAAATTCACTCTTACATATGATCTACCTGGATGAATGACTATTAATTACTTGCAGAGATGCATGTGGCTATTTGAGTACCCAAAACACTGGGAAATGTTTTTACATTCTACTAGAGTAGGAGTTCTTAACTCTTTTCATGTCACAGATCCCTTTGGCAGTTTGGGGAAGCTTCTGGACCTCTTCTCAGAATATTTTAACTGCATAAAATAAATTACTTAACATTAGAAAAGAAAATGTGTTGAAATACACATATTATAATATTTAAAAAATAAATTCATGGGTCTCAAGTTAAGAATCCCCAGGATGTCAATGACACTTAACACTGAAGCAAGTATTATAGATATTATTCTCTCCAAGAAAAAAAAAAACAAAAAACAAGGCTCTAATGGAATGAATAATTCTGATTATTCAGAGACTAGGTTTCAAAGTCCTTGTGCAGGGATAAGGTTGGCAAATGGGGGAGATAGTTCCTTGTCTGTGCCTAAACATAGCAAACAGAAGAATTGTCACAACCAGAATGAATCTGGAATTGGGGTAGAGCCATGTCTGAGGAAGGGCAATGAGTTCAACCTCTTTCTAAGTGAAAGACCCCCTTCTCTCTGATTACTTTTAAATTGTACTTTTCCTTTAGAGTTATTCTGAATACAATGTAGCAGGGTCATTCACAGTAATATTCTTCCACTTCCCTTCTAATTGCTAACGCCTTTGATTTCAGAGATGTTAGTTATTTAATAACCTTCATCTTTATTAATGAAAAATTGAACTCAATATGAGGGAATGGGACTTGGGTTTCCTCTCCAGTTCCTTCTAACTAACATTCTATGGGTTAGATGGCTCTTGTTGGCAGCAAAAACTTAATGAAATCAATTTAATGGCTAATAGCTTTTTTTTCCCCCAATCAAGTTCATAGAAACACACTTTCAGGCAAAGTAACTACTCTTTTCAATTGGACATATTTTTCAGCGTAATGCAAGGAAGACCTGATTCAGAATTAAGCAGCTAGATTTTTGTTCTCACATACTCTGTGAGCTGCTACTGATAAATGTCATGAGCTTATTAACTCACAGAATCAAGTTTGCATGCATGATTAGCAGGTTAAACTTTGATTCTTCTCAATTTCTTTTCTAGTCATGCTCCCTCCATGAATAGTAATGTAAGGGATACCCTGCCCCCAGGCTGCAAATGCCTGGCTGCTCTGCTGCAACTTCTGGCATGGTGAAATGTAGAGTATTGGAGGGCTTCAAATTGTGAGCCGAGAACATCTGTGAAAAAGCCAGAAGTGACCAAATTGTAGCAAATGGCCACAGTTTAAGCGTGCCAGAATGTCACAGAGTTCCTTATTGGAATAATAGCTGTAGCGAAAGCCTATCCGCTAACCAAATATTAAATAACTAAATTAGGATTCAATTAAACAAAAGGAGGCAGGAGGAACCCATCTATCAAACTGTCTCTCTTCAGAAATCATTCCAATTCTGCTTCAGTAGATGTTTACCATGGTTCATTAAATAATATAGCTTTATTTAGAGGCCTGGGAAAGGCAAAGTAATTTAGGAGATTTGTAGTAAACCAGTGACCAATTTGGAGAAGTGACAAAGATTGGAAAATGGAACTGAAAGCGTGCTTACATAATTTGAGGGTGGGAGTTGGGGGAAAGGACTATAAAACCGAATTTTAAAAAATGTTTGCCTATGTGAAGATAAAATAGTTTGAAAGGTCATGTTGTTGCTATATGTAGAATAAATCTTGACAATGAGTCGTAAACAGACTACTAGAAATTACTAATAGGAAGTGTTTATTGTGGTAGAAAGAGAAATTATTAGCAATCTAAAAAATTTGGAGTCTTATAGGGACATATGTTTTACATGATAGCACAATACATATGTGCTATTATATGATGTAACCTATATCAAATTGCTGGCTGTTTCTGGGAATGGGGAAGGGAAGGAAAGAGAGAGAGATTTTGGAACTCAGAATTTTAGAAAATGAATTTAAAAATTGTTCTTTGTGTCATTGGGAAAAATAAAATATTATAGAACTAAAGAAAAAGAAAAAAGAAACTTGCGGTCTAATCTTAATATTTCTTGTAGTTTCTTGGTCAAATTACATAATTAGACCGTTAGTCTATCTTTTTTAAAGATTACACTAACTGATTTTCTAGGGTGCCATCCAACTTTAAATTTCTATGTTCTCATGTAAATTAGAAGTATTACTTCCTTTGGCAGACAATTGTTTGTTTATTTTACAGAAGACATTGGATAATTTAGGAAATACAGCGTTCTCTGATTTACATGCCATGCCATAAATACCAACAATCATATAAATGATAACTGGTTAGTCTGATTATATTTCCTCATTTTATAATTCATTTGCTCACTGGACAAAAACAAAGGTCAAAAGTCAAGAGGCTAATGAACTTTTCTGTGGGCACAAGTCAAGTTACTTTGCATATGTTTCTTTGCTCTTGTTCAAATTCAGAATTTCTTAAATGATGCCTTTTTTTGGTGATGGTTAAGAGAACAAGGTAGAGAGAAGGAAGAAGAAATGGAGTGGAGATAGCATTTAATTAACAAAGGGACTAAAATGAAAATAAAGAAATTACAAGAAAGCCCAAGCTAGATTTAGGACAGTCATAAAACCTATACCAGCCTCCTAACCCTTCTCTCTTTGCTGGTTCCTTTCAAATTCAGATCTGGTACTTATTCTTTGTTCTTAAAGGTGCTGAAGAAAATTAGAACTCTCATTCAAAGCTGGTCATGCCTTGGAGTTAAAGCAGATTTGGTTGTAACTAATATCTGCAATAATTATTCCATCTCTGCTTACAAATCTTCAATAGAAATTGCAAGATATGTGCCAGGGCAATTTTATTATTAATAAATTTTCAATAAAATTTCAAATCTAATCCCAATTAAGCCTCAAAAATCAGTAAAATATTTTTATAGTACCTATTATATGTTAGACCCTAAGTTCAACCCTGGGATTCACAATAACCCCATAAGAAAGGCACTACAAATTTTATTCTCCTTTTGTAGATAAGGAAATTGAGGTTCAGATATTTTAAGTGACTTGCCTATGATAACATAGGAGCTAAGTGCCAGAAGTGAGAATTATATCTCAAGTGTTTCTTGCTATAAATCCAGAACAGCATTCATGATCCCAAACTTAATTTTACTAAAGTACTTCAGGGTTTCTATAGACTACTCAAATCTTTCTAGTAAATGAGTATTTGCCTCTGAGGTTTATTATTTATTATTTTGCCTTCTGTAAATATAACAACATCCATTTTCTTTTATTTATTATAATAAATTATTTACTTGTGTCGCTGAAGAAAGTGAACATATTTATTTAATTGCCAATTTATTTTACCCTTTTCCAGTTACTCCAATGGAACATATTAAATTTTCATATTAATAATTTCAGAAAAATTCAAGGAGGAGGGGCAGCTAAGTAGCTCTGTGGATAGAGTCAAGTCTGGAAATGGGAGATCTTAGGTTTAACTCTGGCCTCAGGTACTTCCTCTCTGTGTGACCTGGGGCAAGATATTTACTCCCAATTACTTAAACTTTATAGTTTTCAGCTTTGGAATTGATAGTATCAATAGGAAAACAGAAGCAAAGGGTTAAAAAAAAAGAAACTTAAGGAAGAGTCCTTATGATTACATGGTAAAGCTTCTTATGTCTCTGCAAAACAATGCCTAAACCATCATAGCTAAGTGATATTTTCTACTTGATTCTGACATGAAATAAATGCTGTGTGGAGGATAGCCCCCCCCATTATAGCTTAAGCTATTTTGATAAGTGTCTGTTTTAGAATTATAAGAGGAAATTTGGTTAACATGTATTTTACTTATGACTGACAAGTCTTTGTAAATATAAATCAATTCCCCCCAAATTCTTCTGCATTATTTCATCTCTCAAATTATTCATCTTCTATTTTTGGTTAGGTCTATTTGTAAAGACTGAAATGAAATGGCAGCATTTTGACTTAAATAACACAAATGTGGTTATGGGGATACATTGGTGGTCAGATCCTGTCAGAAATCTTCAAGACTTTGATATGTCAGTAGATCCATGACTCACTCAATATCCCTTATCTGGTGATACACCTACCATATGTCTCCCCTTTAGGTGACCCTCAACTTTCATTCTTCAAAGACTGTGGCATTCTTTGAGTCCTAGTTTTATAGCAAAATTCCAGGAATGTTCTTATTTGTAAATAAAGGAATAGAGTTTGGGGGTTTTGCCGAAGGTCAGAGAGTTGGTTAATGATACAGTGAGGACCAGAATTTGATTTAATATCCTTGATCTAAGGCACACACCATTGCATACAATACTAACTTTTCATAAATAAGATTCAAATGATAAAACAAAGCATCTTTGACTTTTTCCTCCTGTAGTCTCCTTAATTAAATCTCAGAATAAAGTTGGTTGATTAGAACAATTCATCTTTTAGAATTCTGGATACTTATTTATGAGAGAATTCTATATGAGGTACAGCTTCTCATTTGATAAGAATTCCAAAGCTATCAATGTTCTTTTTAAATCATGCTTCCTGATGAAATGGAGGCTAAATAGAACCTGGGGTTCAAGAGCATTAGCAGTTGCAGTCCAAAATGTGCTGTCCAAAACTGGGAAATACAATGCTGGAAGTAAAAGCTGCTCTTAACTCTCTTTCAAATGACAGCCATTCAAGCATTTTTTCATTTGATTTCCTTGCTTTCTTAAGTAAGATTATAAGGGCTTGAAATATGCAAGGCTAGAGCTCATCGTAAAAAAAATACAGGCATTATTTGCTTTGAGGTAAACCTGCAGAAAAGAAGGAAAAAATCTTCTAAAATGCAGTTATTTCTTGCATATTAATAACCATCAAATGGCCTGACTATAATTTTGTCTGTAGAAGGAAAAATGTTTTCACTAAACCTTTAAAAAGTGTTCTTTAATAAAACTGTGGAGATTATACTATAAAAAAAAAGTCAAAAAGGATTACTCAACTAAAATGGATTGTTTGTTTTAGAAATGAATATTTATATAGAGAACTCTCGAATTAAGCAGTAATCTTTGGCTTTGTTGAAACACAATTAACAATATGCAAAATCAGGGGGTCCTTTTAAAAAGAGGATATGAACATCACATTATGATTACCAGTCACTTCGATATCTGCATAGCAGGTAAATAAAATGAGAAATGACTAACCTATTATGTACTTAATTAATGAACACCTGTACACAATGAAAGCATGGCTGATTTTATGAAAGCATGAAAACCCAACCAGGCAATTAATGTTCAATTTAAAATTTGCATGCTGGAAAAGTAAAAAAGAAAAGCCCTAGGAGAAAAACAATCTTTAATGGGTAAATGACAAAGACAGAAGTGTTTTTGTTTCGGTGTATCCAGACTATTTTAATTTTCACTTATCTTGATTACCCAAGTCCTGTTTTGTAATACAACGAATGTCTTATAGCAATGTATAGTAGCAACAACTAAATAAATAAATAAAAGCCAAACAGTAGACATAGAATTGGGGAAAGTCCTCAGAGACTATCATGTACAGTCTTATCTTTGATGTATAGATATTTTTCTTAATTCTTCTAAAATTGATCCCCTAGCCTCTGCTTGAATATCCAGTGATGAGGAACTTAAAACTTCACAAAATATTTCATTCATTGTATTTTTGAGAGCCCTAACTGTGAGAAGGTTGAAATTGGCCCCTTATAATATCTATGTTGTCCTTTTCTCTTGTGTTCCTCCCCCTTCCTCTCCCATCTCCCATTGCTCTTTCAAGCCTCAGTTTTGGATGCTTCCACTATTTGCTCCTATTATTGTACTACTGAACAAAGCCAGGAAAAAACCCTCAAAATCATGACAATTGGGTCCACTATAAATTTCTTGCATAATCTTAATGGAGGCCTCACAATGGTAAGGCAATCTTTTTTTTGCTTTCCTAATTACTTCATTATCCCACTCACCATGGTGGCTTATCTCATTCTTTTCATCTCTTTTCAGATTCACATTATTCCTCTTACCCTCTCAGCTGAGAAGTTTGCTTCATATTTCACTGAAAAAATTCAGGCCATTCACCAAGAGCTTTTTCTTCTCTCTTACTCATATCACATCACTCAGATATTTTCTGCCACTATTTTCACCTTCATTCCTATCTCACATTCAAAGGTGACTCTTGTCTTTGAGTGTCCATGTCAAATCCCTTTTTATGCAAAAGTATCTTGTCCCATCCCATCTTTTGCAACAGATTGCCCCATCTATAATTCCCACTCTTAACTCTTATCTCCAATATCTCTTTGTCTATCAACTGTTTCTTTATTGCCCACAAACATGCCCATCCTCAAAAAACTCTAAGTTAAAAATTCATCCATCTACTATTTGGGCTAAATTCCTCGAGAAAGCCAACCAAAACTGATGTTTCCATTTACTTTCTTTTTCTTCTCTTCTTAATTTTCTGTAGTCAATCGTTCAACCTCATCATTAAGTCAAAATTTCCCTTTCTAAAGCATTGATCTTTTAATTGCCAAATCAAATGGTCTTTTTTCAGTCCTGATTCTTCTGGAGACTTTGGCACTGTTGATCATCCTCTTCTTGATACTATCTAGTGGGTTCCATGGCACTGCTCTATCCTGTTTCTCCTCCTATTTGTCTGGCTGTTCCTTTTCAGTTCTTTACCATATACTCATCCAAGTCATGCCTGCTTAAGATGAGTGTCCCGCTCTTCCATGATGTCTCTCTTGGTGATTTCACAGCTCCCATTGATTCAATAATCTACTAATGTTCATTCTCAGATTTACTTATTCAGTTCTAACCATTATTCTGACCTATAATCACACATATCCAACTGCCTATTTTGGATGTCTTGACATCTGAAACTCAACATGTCCAATATTAATTTTTTTTCTCAAAACTCTCCCTCTTTCTAAACTTCCTTATTAGTGATGTGTGATCTCATAAATTCCCTTCAAAACTGGTTACTATCCATGTCTTCATCCAAGATTTTGATTAAAAGGTGGAATGATGGGGGGAAATAGTCCTTGGAGATATACTACTATTCAAAATTCTATTAAACATTCTTTGGATTAGATTATTCAGTCAGTTATGAATCCACTTTAACTTTACCTTCCTTTAGGTTGCATTTCTTAATTTTGTATATATCGAGTCTTTTTTATTTTTACAATTTATCATCGATCATTGATTCTTCCATTTTAAATTTATTGATCATCTACTTTGCGTAAAATAAAGTATTAGATCTTTTGGGAGATAAACATTTGCATTGGACTCAGTCCCCACTGTCATGGGTCTAATTACATATTAGGAGGAGAAGACACAAACACAATACAAACACATTATAAAAATCACATGAAAACTACATTAGAAAGTTGTAAAACCAAGTGCCATGTGAAGTCTCAGGGAAAAGGTCTAGTAACTGAAATAAAAATAAATGAACTTAATCTCATATGATGTGTTCTTTATAAACAGATGCTAGTTCCTGGAGATTACTATGAATATGGATCACTTTCAGAATTTAGCAAGGCAAAAAATAGATCATTGCATTCTTCTTGTCCTTGAGGAATTTCAAGATAATCATCTAACTGTGAGAAATAGTCAATGTTTTCCTTCCCTTTTCTCTAGCTTCTTTCTTTTACACTTTCTGATCTGCCAAGTTTATGTACTCAAATGGCTTCAAATATCATATCTATATTGAAGATTCTCAAGTAAAAAGAATGATAATTTACTTTATCTTTTTAAAAATTCTTATCTTCCATCTTAGAATTAATACTAAGACAGAAGCGGGGTAAGGTCTAGGGAATGGTGATTAAGTTAATTGCCCAGGATCACATAGCTAGCAAGTTTCTCAGGACAGATTTGAATTCAGGACACCCCATCTCCAGACCTTGTTCTCTATTCACTAAAACAACTGACTTCTCCAAATACCTCACTTTTTAATAGAGGTTTAGGGTTTGCAAGAAATCTCATCAACTTTGTAAAGTAGGTAATAAAAACGTGATTTTTCAGAGGAGGAAACTGAAATAAGGAGATGTTAAGTGGTTTGCCCAAAGTAATACAGCTAGTAAATACTGGAGCCATGTCTTATGATCTCATGTATCCAAGTAGAATCCACTTTCAACTATTACATGCAAAATGACATCCACGTCCTTGATATCTCTTCTAATATAATACCCAGCATCTCTCTCTATGTTGCTGCATGTTTATTCAAAGATTTGCTAACTTGGCAAGACCTACCTGAGCTTGTGTTCTTCTAGTGTACCCAGCTTTTGAAAATCTATTGTCATTCTAACGTCTTGGTATCATCAAGAGTACCATTTTAGTAAGAGTATACAATTTTATTTTTATACTTATTTTTGTAGGTGTCCTCTTCTCTTTCTAGACCAGTGATTCCCAAAGTGGGCACTACTGCCCCCTGGTGGGTGCTGCAGCAATCCAGGGAGGCGGTGATGGTCATACTTTTTTTGCATTACATTCTATTTTGAGTTCAATAAATAATTTCATAATTTCCAGGGGGTGCTAAGTAATATTTTTTCTGGAAAGGGGGCGGTAAGCCAAAAAAGTTTGGGAACCACTGTTCTAGACTATAATCACTATGATGGCACAATTAGGACTTTATCTAAACTTTGTTCCTCACCTGACACTTAGCAACAGTGGTTAGCACTAAATAAACACTTAATAAATGGTGAATTAAGTTATAATTCTATTTCACATTAATTCTGATTGTTTCCCTTCGTTTTTGTGCTTTTCACAACATTTTCCCAATCAAGACACTTAGCAAACACTTTTTGCATTTCCAATCTGGACTATTGTAATAATCATATAATTTATCTCCTTACATTCAGTTTCTTCTCCAGTTCAGTGACCAATTTCTTAAATATTCAAATAGAGCTGTGATCTCAGTTTGGGGGCTTTCCATCAGTGCTATAAGATCAACGGTGTCACACTCAGATAGAAATGGTGGTCCTTCATTCATGCATAAGGATTCCTGTGGATCATCTATTGACTTAAGTTTTAAAATGTTAGATATCTATGTCCAATGGATTTTTATTATGTGGTTAAATATTTTGTAAATTGTTTTTTAATATGATCTCAGGGCACTTTTGATTTGTTGTGGGCCTCATGTGACCCATGGGGTTTGATAACTGTAATTCATATAGGTCATAGCCTTCTACAGAGCAGCTAAAAGAAAAAGGTCTCAAAGTGTGGCTACCTCGCCTTTAATGGCTCCATATTGGTGTTAGAACAAAATATGATTGCTGGAGCCTTCTATTTAAGAATCCCAACAATCTGGTTGCAACTTGTCTTTCCTTGCTTCACATCATTTCCTTTTATATTCAAGCTAACCTGTATGACTATCTTTCTCCAAATTTCATTCCATTTCTGAACTCTATACACTCATATTACTTTTAACCCATATGTGGTAGACTTCCCTTCTGACTCTGAAATAATATTTTCCTTTGCCATTCATTTCAAATGTTAGTTCCTCAAGGGGTCAAACCTCTCCCAAACCCCATAGTGATTAATGCTCTTCTCTTTTTCAAAATATTTCCTATTTATTTTTCTGTGTACATATCTCTCTGCATTATAGTAGAATGTCAGCTTCTTGAGGCAGACATCATTTACTTTTTCTCTTTTTATATCATAATAGGCATTCAAGGAATGCTTATTAAAAAAAGATCCTAAAATAAAAAGAGTATTAAAAAATCTTTTCCAAACTAATTTAATAAAGTCTTATTTTTATGTATGTTTAATAAACAGAGTCCTTTACTTTTCTGATGTTTCTTAATTGTCCAGAGTTTCCTCAGATGAGGAATCCCAGCTTTCAAGATTCTCACCTGCTTCATTAGTTCGGATCATTCGAGATGGTGTACTTGGATCTCCTGTCCCAATAGGATTAGTTGCCACCACTCTGAATTCATATTCTACCCATGGGTTGAGGTCCACAGCCATGGCAGATTCCATGTCCCCTGTGATGACTTCTGGTACTGAAAAGGAAGCAAATTTCAAGCCACTTGGAATTCTGGAGCAATTTATGTGCTTTCATGAATGACAATCATGGATCATAGGTACTAACAAGACCTACAGGTCAATACAGAATGTCTTACGACACATGACCATGACTTCAACTCTAGCCTCATTAGCGAAATGAAAATATAACCTTCAGAAAATAAGTACTTGCATATATTACCCAAGAGTTGAAAACAATCACTACTTACATTCATTCATATGCATGAATGTTATTCTTAGGAGAAATGATTTTGTAATTTTTCAAAATAGTAAAATATGACTTTAATATTTCAAAAGATATGGGCCTTCTTTGGGGGAGAGAAGGTATTTCCTCCATTGATGTAAATTGTTACCCTTAATACTTTAGTTGTTATTTAGTTGTTTTAGTTGCCTAAATCTTTGTGATCCCATTTGGAGTTTTCTTTACAAAGATACAGGAGAAATTTGCCATTTCCTTTTTCAGGTCATTTTCCACATGAGGAAACTGAGGCCAACAGGTTTAAGTGACTTGCCTAGAATCATACAAATAGAGTCTGAGTCCAAATTTGAGCTCAGATCTTCCTAACTCCAGTCCCTAATCTCTATCTACTCTGCTACCTAGCAGCCCTAATATCATAAAGCTAGTCCTAAAACTTGGGGTTCATCAGATTTTACTAGACCACAAGTTGGGGGTTTCTAGATTCCATGTTGACAATACCTAAAGTGGATTTTTGTAAAGTCTGACTTAATTAATGAAGAGTTGTTTTTTTTTTTCCTTGCTATAGCTGCAGCTAGGCACTTCTCCAGAAAACCTTTGAGGTAGATGAGAGGAGGTCACTCTTCCTCTTTTTTCCTTTCTGGCAGGATGTATATAACTGTGTCTTGAAAGCCGTAATTTGACTTTAGCTCAGTGTTAAGTGTCACTGTCATTGTAAAATTAATTTCTGAATCTTGGTGAAGCATTCATTTATTAGCCATGACATTTAAGTTCATATTAAAAAGAAGTATAGATTTGTACTCTCAGTTTTATATTCTCTTTGGCCTCTTGTTTCCAGTTTGTGGTGACCTTTAAAACCCTCCCAACTAGTTTAGATTTCCTAAGCTCAACATCCAGAATAAGGTCTTGAAATAATTGTAAAAGCTTGAGGAGGATATTAAAACTTTTGATGAAATGGCACGCAATGTGGAACAGATTAAGGGACAAACATCTTTTTTTATTAGGATTTTGATTTGAAACACAAATCCTGTGCAGATTAAAGATAATGTAGCTTTTATTCCCAAACAAATCTTTTTAAAGCCTTTAGAGCCATGTATTATTTTTCTCCTTACAAAGATATACTTTCTGTAACTATGGGGACAATTCTGTTTAAAACATGCAGGCTGTGTTCCCAGGAAGAAACAGGAGGAGATTAAAAAGAAATATAAAACCTTACATTCTGGAGTAGCTATATCTCTCTGACACAGCTTCTTATGAAAAAGATAACTAGAGAAATTGGTAATTACCAACTAATTAGAAGCTAAGTCTACCTGTTGCCAAAACAGATAATCAAATGGTCAATTCAGTTAAAGGCGAGGCAACTTGGTGAAAAATTCAAACCAGAAATGATCCAAAATGGTTTGCGACTGAAAATCACTTCAGCCAAAACAGTTGAACTGGTAGACTCTGTCAAAGAAATCAACTCCCTCTACTTGCTGGGTAACATGAATGAAAATGTCTTTTTCTAAGGGAAAAATAATTTGACTTAGTTGAGAGTGGCCTTCAGGCTAAAATGTCTATTTGCTATGGTTACTTTTAGACTTCATTCAGCGGGGAAAAAATGATTCTATTCTCAGTAACTGTATTAGGGGACTGCTTTTACTTATACCTTAGGTTTGTCCCTTAACTATGGGATGTGCTCAGTCAAGCTTCTAAGTACATCTCCCTACTTGAATTGGTGAAGAGAAGAATTCTACTACTCATATTTTTGCATTCAAATAGTCCCTGCTGCAAGTCACAAAAGGAATCGCAAATGCTTTTTAAAATTCTAGTTTAGAAGGCTCCTTTCAATTTACTGGGGACTTTATAGTCAGACTTAGAATTTATATATTTTTATAAAACTCATTGGAATCTGGCACCAAGTTCTGGAAGCTCCTACACCAAGGGCTTTGAGTATGTTCCTTTCAAAGACTGTGTCTGATGTGCAAGGATCAGACTGTCTAAAAGCAGAGAGATATTTATCGACAGGCTTACCACTTAGGTGATAGATTCTTTGCCTATGATGATCTATGAAATAAAACCATGGAGTCCAACTGGAGAGGGAGTGCGAATCTGCTTACTTCTACAGGTTTATTAAACAGCAGAGGGATCGTGTAAGAGAAAAATAATTTCTCCCCCATAACTGGACATATTATCTGTTATATGAGAGTATTTCATTATTTCTTCATATTCATTTCAGGAAGGGCTGGTGGTCACTATCTAGGGACAAAATCAGTGACAATTTATCATGTTCGAAGAGAGATCGAGATGTTCCCTGGTGATCAATTTCTTTATTTGTAATGAAAGAATGGCTCCATTGACAATTGATCAATCCCTGAAGTATTTATGGAAAAGAGATAACACATAGTTTTATTTATACCCTAAATTCAAGGAAGCATTTGGTTGGAAGTGCAACAACAGGCAGGGGCTGGGACAGGAAATGCCTCACTACATGGTCAATTCCAAGATCCAATCATAGAAGTTTTAATATATACAGGCATCCCTTCCACATGAATTAGTGTTGTGGCACATAAATTCACATAAAAATTTTTGGCCCACTCTTCATACCAAAGAAGCCTGTTTTTTTTTCTTTTATTGGATGTTTATAGTACCTTATATGCATTTATAAGTTATTAAACTTTTAAAGATATCTCTTTTTCTAGCCTTTGCATGTCATCTTCTGGCTTTTGCATTCTTTTCCCCAAACTTTATCTTTTTACTTATCTTAAATTTAAAAAAAGAAATTATACATATTTATGATGTTAAAAGATAAAACATGCTGATCATATATAATACTATACACATATTTTATGCATTTCCGAGTTTCTAAACTTTTTCTTTGTCATCTGTTGGACTTCACATGTCATCCACAGCTTCTGAAAAACCTCCCCAAAATTACCATTTAATTTCTTATGCCAATTTGTTATATGTCAAAGCTACAATGGGGGAAATTGTGATAGGAAGGGGATACCTGTTCTATCAGAGCTTAATTACTACGAATTTTGGCACCAGATTTATAGTCTTAAAATGAATTAAAAGATTTAAACATACTTGTTCCATCATACTGAGTATTATAATTTTTTTTTATAACTTTCTGGTTAGGGTTGGTACAATGAACAGAATGTTGGGTCTGGGGTTGGGAAGACTTCAGTTCAAATACTGTTCCAAGTACTTACTAGCTGTGTGGTCTCTAGCAAGGCATTTCACTTCTGCTGGCCTCAGTTTCCTTGGCTGCAAAATGGGGGATCATAATGCCATCTATCTTAGAGGGTTGTTGTGATGAGATAGAGATAATATTTGAAGGTCTTAAAACAGTGTTTAATACATAGTAGGTGTTTAATAAATGTTTTATTTTCTTCCTCCCCAAACCAGTAGTCTTTTACTTTTTGAACCTTCTATAATTTGGCTTATCAACTTTCATGATTTTAACCATCATCTATATGTAGTTGTCTCTCATTTTTACATATTTCCAGTCACTGTCCTTAGAACCAGTTCAAGATCATGAATTTCTTATTGAATATTACAAACTGAATATCCCAGAAATATTTCAGAATAAACACATCTAGAATAGACCTTATTTTCTCTCTTCCCAAATATTCTTTTCTGAATTTCTCAATACTATGGATGGTACCACCATTCTTTAGTTATATGGATTTGAAATCTTGGTGACATTGTTGACTCCAACATCTCTCATATGTATGCCCTTTTCTTTATTCCCATAATTGCCATTCTCATTCAGGTCCTCATCACTTTTCACTTAGATTATGGTAATCACTGGGGCATCAAGGTGGCACAGTATATAGAGCATCAGTCTTGAAGTTGGGAAGATGATATTTTATGAGTTCAAATGTGACCTTTGAAACTAGTTGTGTGATCCTGAGCAAGTCACTTTATCCTATTTGGCTTTGCTCCTCTTCTATAAAATAAGCTGGAGAAAGAAATGACAACTTACTCTAATATCTCTAAAAAAGAACTCCAAAAAAGATAATTAAAAATTAGATGTAAATGAAAAATGACTCAGTAATTTAGTAATTGGTTTCATTACTTGAAATGTCTTCCTTCTGAATACACCCTATACTTAGTTACTAAGATGACTTTTTTCTAATAAGAAAATCTGAGTATGTCACTCTATTTTGCCAATTCAAAATAAATTCCAGGGATTCCCTCTTGCCTCCAAAATCTATAGTAGAACAATTCTAAATGTTCACCTAGATGTGCCTTGCCAGAAAATTATAGTCCTTAAAGATATTTACTTTCCAGGCTTTCTCTGATATTATTTGACATTTCTTTTGCTGAAAAGGTAACTATTTATAAATATGCTTCCTCTCCCAAATCACCTGAAAGTCTTTCTTTTCTTTATGGTCCAGCTATACTGACCTACTTGCTGTTATATACTCCCCCCTGTGACCACCAATGCTACATTTCCATCTCTTCTGTGTCATTTCAATGGCTGTCTCCTCTGCCTAGACTTCTCTTCCTCCTCATCTTCAACCATAGCAATCTTTTGTTTCCTCCAAAAGCTGGCTCAAATATCACCTTTTTGGACTCCTTCGATGCTAGGTGTCTTCTGTCCCCAAACTAACTTATAGCCATTTTGTACATCCTTATATATGCACATTGCTCCCAATAGAATATAACCTGAATGAGATCATTTACTCTGTCATTTTTGCCTACTTGTCCCCAGTTTCTGGCTCACAAAATCATGTACTTATAAATGCTTATTGACTGAATAATTATGGGTTGTAAATTGCCCTGAGGAAAGGTGGAACTCAACACAGGAGAATTTTATTAATTATCAATAGAAAATCTTTTTGCTTTTGTTTGTTTTTGTTTTGTTTTTTGCATTGCAAATGGCCTCTTGGAAACCCTTTGTATTTTCTACATTTCCTGTAAGGTGAAATTCTGAATTTCTGGTAACAAATAGGTGCACTATCATCTTTAGTACCAAATGGGAGCTGGAGACCCTCCACAGGTTTCCATGGATATAAGTTATGATCAAACTATATTCTAATATTTCCTTGAGTTAACTCTGAATCTGGGAACAAAAGAAAGAATAACATGGTGGAGTGGAGGAGAGGGATGGCCTCCAAAATTGAACTGATTCTACTAAGCCAAAACCCATCAAAATTTAACTATGTGGCTTAGTACCACATGATGTAACATCACCTGGACTACACTGTTTTTGTGTCAAAATTAAGCCTCTCAGGGGCTAGAAGTGGGGCCAGCCCATAAGCTTTGTTTCCAGCTGAGACTGGTTTGTCCCTCATGGGCAGCTTGATGACTTCTCTTTAGGGCTAACCATATTGGGGCCAGAAAGAGTGGACTCCTGACTGATTTTAGTCCTACTAAAATGCAAAACTCTGGGGCTAAAATGATCCACTAGTGTTAGTCTGCCTTAGTAACAGGGGCAGATTGATGCCAATATGCCCAGTCTGAACTGGGTTTGACCTTTGCTAGTATCCCCATTTTCTTTCTGGCTTATACTCTCAGAATTCTGGGAAATTTTTAAAATACAGGATGAATATGACTCCAATCTAAATCCTTACAGATATGGATTAAAGAGCCTCAGTTTCTGAGCAAACATTCAAGGTTAAAAGGAATAACAATTTAAAAATATATATATCACATATACATACATATATGTGTGATGCATATATACAAATATGTAAGCATATATTAGTAATAAATATACATGTACATGTGTGTTTGTAGAGTATCTATATGTATACATATATGTATATGAATCCTATGTATATATAATTGTACAGGAGACTTTTTTTTTTCAACCTAAAAAAAATAAACAGAAAGGCTTGGACTCTCCTGGAATGAAAACTAACTTGAGGTTGCAAGAGGGGAAATGCTAGATGTTCACTGACAGAATAACTCATGGTAATAGAGAACAAAGTCCAAGCCTGCTACTCCCTAATATTGAATTCCTTGATCCTTCTTCAGTTTCAGAAGTCACCCCATTTCAGAAGTATTTCTCCCTCCCACCCCCAAAAGGCTGGATAAACCTAGAAAGAAGGATCACAGAACTCTTAACCTGCTTGTTCTCTTTGTGTTTTTAATTAACTATATACCATCATAATCATAGACCATTTCATAAAAAATTCTATATTGATGAGAAAGGAGGTTTATATAGTTGTGGTTGATGTTTTTTTTCATCTTTTATTTATTTTTCTTAGGGTCAAAGCACTTTGTGTGATCTCTTCCAGTCTTTTGGAATTTTGTCCAATTTTTTTATCTTTGAAATAATGATTGATTAGGGACTACAAAGTGACTTGCATATATTACTTTGTTTTACAGTCATAATAACTCTGTAAGGTAACTGCTACAACAGTTATCATTCCCATATAACAGAGAGGAAACTTATATATATATATATATATATATATATATATATATATGTATATATATATATGAATATATATATATGAATCTGGGGTGGGATTTGAACACAGACATTTCCTGACTTAAGGAAAGGCTTGCTATTTTGTGAGGAAGCCTTGAAAACAGATTCCCTGGAAAAAAACCTTAAAAAGGAAAGCCTTCAGTGTTTCCTAAATGAAAGATTTCTATTTTGTGTGTCATAGAAATATAACTTATTAGACTTGAAAAGCAAGTTAGAGATCACATTGTTATGAGGAAATTGAGAAACAGGTTGGATTGCCCAATATCACACAACTGAGAAGGGTCTTTTGACTCAAGAAAAGGTCTTTTGACTCTAAACTTGTTTTTTTTTTTTGTTTGAGCACAAATTTGATTCCTCTTTCTAACTTCNTTATATATATATATATATATATATATATATATATATATATATATATATATATGTATATATATATATGAATCTGGGGTGGGATTTGAACACAGACATTTCCTGACTTAAGGAAAGGCTTGCTATTTTGTGAGGAAGCCTTGAAAACAGATTCCCTGGAAAAAAACCTTAAAAAGGAAAGCCTTCAGTGTTTCCTAAATGAAAGATTTCTATTTTGTGTGTCATAGAAATATAACTTATTAGACTTGAAAAGCAAGTTAGAGATCACATTGTTATGAGGAAATTGAGAAACAGGTTGGATTGCCCAATATCACACAACTGAGAAGGGTCTTTTGACTCAAGAAAAGGTCTTTTGACTCTAAACTTGTTTTTTTTTTTTGTTTGAGCACAAATTTGATTCCTCTTTCTAACTTCATCTTAAGTCATTTTCACTTGCTCAAATAAGTTATCGCAGTGTGTACTTTAAATAATGTCGTTCTGTTATCATTGCTTCAAAATTATAAAACAGTATAGAAAAATTGAAATACTGCTTCCATTGCACATCTCTTGACTTCCTCTTTTCATTTCTATATAATAGCTTAAGTGAATTTCAAGTCGAATATGTAGGCTAAACTTCAAAATCTTTCTTCACTTTCCCCTTCTGGGTAATTTTGCTCTTATTAGCATTATCCATTATGTTTTTCTTTTTTAATAATGTATACCCTAAATTAGTGTTCTCTTTGATTATGTTTCTGTATGGTAAAGAGACTAAGTATGTGTTTGTTTAAATAGTTTCCTGGTCCTTTCAGGATGCTATGTACATGAATACATACATGCATATACTTCTTTGTAAAACGGTTTCCTTTATAGTAAGATTATCATTGGAGATGTGCTTCAATTACACTTAAAATGTATTAAAGATTTTACATTAAGAATTGAAAAAGCTGAAAAAATATTTAGAAACTAAATGGTCTTTGATTTTTAATCCTCTCTTCTCCCTTCCCTACCATTTTACCACCATCATTATGGAAGTAGAAGAGGATTGTAAAAGAGAGAGATCTTTTTTTTCAGTCCATTTCATAAATAACCTTGGCCAAAAATGTTTTCTGAAGGTTAATTTCTTGGTGATGAATCCTTATATAACTAACTTTTCCATGGGGGGGGGGATTGTCTTCCAGCTCATTAGATCATAGCTGAAGCCTTTTTAGTTTGACAGAACTCACTAGATACTTTTTCTCACTGATAGAAGTACTCAGAATTGTTTCCCCACCATGATGAAGAATTAATTAGGGCAGAACTTCTGATATAACTTCTTTATTTAAGTTGATTTGAGAACTCCTCTAGACAAAGGGGTCTGTCATTTAAAATTACTCTAAGCCCTGGGAGACAGTCTCCCAGGGCTCCCTGCTACAACTTCCCCAGACACCTCCCACTTCCTTTGTGGGAGGTGTCAGAGAAAGTATAAGAGAGAGGGTTTTGGTGCCTTTTTGCTTTCTTGAGCCAGTAGGCTGGCGGATGCTTTCTACCCTGAACCCTGCAGAGCTCTCAGCTAGTAGCTATCTCATGGTGCCTTTTTTCCCCTTCTATCTACCTCCTGGTTTTCCCTAGACCTTCCCTTTTCTAATTTAAATAAAGCCTGGCTATTCTAAACCCTAAAGTTACTCTCAGATCTTTTATTTGAGCCCTGAAGGGCTCTGATTAATTTCCCCCTGCCAGGGCTGGGGACCACTACGTTCCTTTCCCTTCCTCTTTCCTTTCTCCTATCCATCCTTCCCTTCACCCTCACAGTGGTAAGAATTCTTTGGTGTGCCTATTCTTTTAGAGTAATGGAAATAAGAATGATACAACAACATTAAATATTCATATAAATATTGCTGAAATTTCTTATTTTGTTGGCTAAATTTCCATGACTCCCATCTAATTCAGGTCCCATAACTGGGGTTCCATCTGAAGCAGCAAGTCACTCTGAGGCAAAAAAAAAACAGGAGGCAGCATTTGCCAGGCAGGTCAAACTACTTCTTTTCAGATCCTGGTAGAGATAACCAACAGTTTTAGCAACAGCAGTGACCACCTCTTCCACCAACATTGTCTTCTACCATGTATTCAGATACACAGCCACACAGACACACAGACACACAGACACACACACACACACACACATATCCACACATACCACCACCATCATCACCACCTCTCTTAACAGCCCTGCTTCTAGTTTGGCCATTATAGATATTATTAAAAGGACCAACCATTGTGGAGAAGGGCGCCATCATTCCCATCACTTCCATCACCAGTTTTGACCAACTGCCACCAGTGGGAAAGTAAATCAAAGAACTCTGGGAATAGCAAATTTGTCTTTAAACCATGGACTCTGCTGGCATTATATGTAATGGCTCAATAACAGAAACTACTATGGTTTGATTAATAGAAATGACATTTAAGAAGATGCATTGCCATTTCTTTTCTGTATCTGACTTGTAATTAAAACAACTTATAATTAAACTGACTTGTAATTAAACTAACTTGTAATTCAAACATTCTCTACGTGTTGTTTTTCCTCATTAGAAAGGGAACTTCCTGAGAGCAGGAGTTATCTTAATTTTCTCTTTATATCCCCAGCACTTAGCACAGGGTTTCACATGTTATAAACTCAGTGTATTTTTTTTTCATTCATCTTCCTTTGTTGCTTTTTCTCATTCATTATTTTCCATCAGCCCAGTTTACCTGTTTTTACTGTCTGCCAGCCAAGGGAGAAAGGACTTCGAGCTTGTAGATTGTAGGAGGAAATGGGGCTATGGTTGTCTGCAGCAGGACTCCAGGACAGGGTGGCTGTGCTTTCTGTGATCTCTTCAACGATCACAATGCCAGGCGGACCAGGAGGACCTACAGGCCAAGAGCAAGAAAGACAGTTCTAGGGAAATACAGCATTAGGGAAATAATATGGTGAACCTTAATTGAGTCATCATGACAAAGAGATGCCTTTCCAATAAGAGCCTGATCAAAGGATATAATCACCTTAATGAAATACATATTTAATAACCAAAATTGATAGCACAAGTCATGGGATACAGTTGGTGTTCATGATTTCTGGAGTAAATTAATTATAGATTTGATTTGGTCTCTCACTGTATACTTTGAGGCAAGTACCAATTAACATCACATTTCACAGTGAAAGAAAAAGAATGAGAAGCAAAGCTCAGGAAATAAATGCCAATATTGACTAAAGCTGTTGAGGGAGCTCACAGTTTACAGAATCAGCAGTTAAAGGTGATTGAGGCAACACGCTTAGGAATAAAAACAATTCTGGGCTTCATTAAAACATTGTCAACACATGGTACGTGAAGTGTTATGGCTAAAAGACTAAACTTAGGCTAATGCCTATGAATGGGGAATTACTATTAGAAAATTTTCATTATTTAGGATTCAATTAACTTAAGAAAGATCATGGCCCTAACTGAAATTTTTTATTTTGGGAAAATCTCAAAGGGATTGGGTCTCCATTCTGAAAGTTAAGAATACAATTTTTATATGGTTTTTACCTAGAAAGTCACTCTACTCACAGCGATTAGCAACCCGTCCAAATTGGTCATTTTAGAACTGCCCGTGGTTCTAAGGCATTAAATGACTTGTCTATGGTTAGGCCCCAAGAATATGTCAGGGGCAGGATTTGAACGAGAGTCTTCCTAGATCCAAGGTCATCTTTTCAAGCATGATAAAGCCTGTCTCTCTGCAATCTGTGTGTATCTGTGATAATCAAGCATTTTTATTGTACTAATCATAGCAATGATCATAATAAAGGCTTTTTTGAAACAAGAGAATAGAGATGACAACAAAAAATGCAAGCCTAACTCTAACGAACAAATTTACAAAACAAGCTGGAATTTAGTTCTTAGCTGAGATGTCTACTGAACACTGATTACATATGCAAAACTTCTGAAATAGCTTCAGTACGTTCTGGCTATAACGTGATGTGTGGCAATTTTTCCTTAAAAGTAATGTTTTGGTGATTCTGGAGAAATATGAAGAAGTCTTTGGTATAGGGCAGCTTTGGGTAAAGATGTTACATATGTTGTCAGATATGGTTATTTTGTGAGTTGGCTTTGCTTTGCAAATCATTCTTATTCTTTGTTATACAGAAAGGTTCTCTGGGTATGTATATTTGTGTGTGTGTGCTGTAACATTAATTTCTGATAAGAAAATGGAAACCATTTGGTTTCCATTTTCTTATCAGAAATTAATGTTACAGTGCATGTATATGTGTGTTATATTTGGAAATTTCTGGCACAAAAAATCAAAAGGTATCAATAACAATAAATAAAACAATGATTTGAAATGTAGTTGTTTGTTCTAAAATGAATATTTGCTTTCATATAAAGAAAATGTAAAATGATGTTTGTATAACTGAGGTTACAAGTTTTGGTTAATTTTCAGCATGAATTCAGGTTGGATTTTAGGTCAGATGAACTCAACTGAAGACAATAGTCATTTTCCTTTCACATATATAGCTTTTTAAAAATATATTGTCATCACTGATTTTCTTCCATGATACAATAGTCTTTCTAACATGTTTGCTTCAAGGATTTATAATTCTTTCCTCCAACATAGAAACCCCACCTTCCTACCTCAGTAAATAGTATTAATGGTTGTTATGGCCTAAGAACATTCATCATTTAGTGTAGGAAGGAAGGAAGGAGGGAGAGAAGAAAGGAAGGAAGCAAGAAGGGAATTAATGAAGGAAGGAAGGAAGGATTTATTAAGTATCTATTATGTGCTAGGGGTTGTGCTAAGTGCTTTACAAATATTATCTCATTTGATTCTCACAACTGTGCAAGGGAGGTGCCCTTTAAGTAATGTGCCCAAGGTCCCACAGGTAGTAAGTATCTGAGACTGTACTTAAAATCAAGTCTTTCTGACTCCAATCCTGTTCCCTTTCTTGGCTCCTCATTCCTTCCTTCCTTCCTTCCTTCCTTCCTTCCTTCCTTCCTTCCTTCCTTCCTTTTTTTTTAGTCAGTGGGCTTAGGATGGGTTAGGTGTGTAGAGAAATAAATGTTTGGCCAATGAAAACAATAAAACATTTTAGGAGTTAAAAATCCAACAGATAAATTAAAAAAATTACAAATCTCAATAATTGTCAAGAATAGTGAAAAAAATTCCAAATAATGTTTATCAAATACTGTCTCATTACTCACAAAAAAGAAAAAGGACCTGGAAGAAAACTACCAGCAAATTGACTAGATCTTTTTTTGGAATCCCTAAAAAAACATAGACACCATTTGCACAAAATGAGAAGGATTGTGATCTG
Source organism: Gracilinanus agilis (assembly GCF_016433145.1). Lineage (NCBI taxonomy): Eukaryota > Metazoa > Chordata > Mammalia > Didelphimorphia > Didelphidae > Gracilinanus > Gracilinanus agilis. The sequence goes on along the minus strand of NC_058132.1, from coordinate 179,173,692 downwards.
TATGTACCAAAGGAAAAGCTATCCACATCAAGTTGTTGATACATCTACTGAAGTACTGAATTAAATGTGTCTTTGTTCAGTTGTGTCTAACTTTTCATGACCCTGCCCATGTGGTTTTCTTGGAAAATACACTAGAGTGGTTTGCCACTTCCTTTTCCAATGGGTTAAGGCAACAGAGGTTAAGTGATTTGTCCAGGGTCATGAAGCTAGTAAATGTCTGAGGCTGGATTGGAACTTAATGTTTTTGTGACCCCAGATCTGGAGTTCTATCAACTGAACCACTTTGCCTACTACTCAGGCCACTCCTCCTGCTGAGCTAGAGAGCTACCTTCTAATGCTGATTAAAGTCAGAAGATATCTGCATTCAAATTCTGGTTCTTCCACATACTGAGTGACCTAAATGACCACTACTTTCCCCATTAACAAAAAAAAAACCAGAAAGAATACCTATACTACCTACATCACAGGCTATTATGGGGAGCAAATGAAATAATGTATGAAAGACACTATATAAATATAATTATCTCGGTAGTCTTCTCTAACGTGGAAATCAGCACCAGTATCCTGAAGATAACAGGGGCAAATATTTATGATTCCTAGTAAATCACTATATTAATGTCATTCTGATGCTACAGTAATTCAGTGCAATTCTACTAATATTTGTTGAGCACCAAAGCCCATGCTAGGTCTTAAAGATACAAAAACAAAAATGAAATAACCCTTGCCCTGCAGAAGCTTATGATTTGGAAGGCTATGATATATTTATAGTTGAGCATCCTGGAGGGAAGAGAGCAAAACAAGAGGCTAACTCCACACTCCTACAATTGCTCAAGGAACATCTGAAGATGGAGAAAATACTAATATCTAGGATACTGGAGAAGGGCATTCATTAATGTAAAACATTGGATCTACAAAATTGCAATCAAACTCTTTCTCCTGTGTTAATGATCAAATTATATGACCAGTATGCTGATATAATTGTTTAATGACCCACCACTACCATTGTTAAAATCCAAGAGCATCCAGGAGGACATCATCTGCTCAATAAGTATACAGTACCTTGGTCATTTTTTGAAGACATTATTTAAATTACTGAAATTTTAAACTAAAATTTGAGAATTAAAGAAATAAAACATATGGTGATCTATGTACTTATTCTATAGCTTTGATTTCATGCCAACATCTCTGAAATATTTGTCACTGAAATGATCATAGGCAGTGCTAACTGACCACTAAAAATATGAATTACTACAATTGCTTCTTTATTGTAACAATTTTTTGCTATGTTTGACCATTCATGTAAAATGAAAGATCTATGTTGTCCTCTTCTCAAGTTTTATTTATATTTATTTATATGCCCACTAGGTCTTGTAGTTCCATACTTTGAATGAAAATATTCCACTTAAAAATTATTCCTGCATAGTCTGGATGCGCCTGTAAGGAATGCTATTGAAGAGTTTTTGTCTATAAGGGTAAAATATGAAATTTTGGACTAGATTATCTTTAAGATTCCTTCCAAATATAAGATTATATTTAATCAAGAAGATTCAATCATACTGATAGATATAATCAGTTAATTTAATTAAAAAACAACCAGTTGAATTAGCCAATCAGTCAACAAAGACATTAAATTCTGGCTACACACAGAAAGGCAAAAATAGTTCCTGTCTTCAAGATGCTTACATTTTAATGAGAAGACAACATATAAACAAAAAGGTACATACAAGACATGTACAAATTATATGAAAGCTACCTTAATGGGGAAGACTGAGTAAATTGATGTTGTGTAAGTTGCTATGAAATTCTGTAGTCATAAATTCAAAGCAGAAAATCCCACTGGAAAATTTGCATGATACCTTAAGCAACTAAAAACTCCTACAGTATATGGTAGTCCAGTGGCTTGGTAAGCAAAAGGTTTGAGTTTGAATCTTGCCTTTGATGCTTGCTACCTATGTGACTCCTGGCAAGTGTCTTAACTTTCCTTTGTGTCAATATGCTCATATGTAAAAGGAGAGAATTGAAGCATATGACCTGTGAAGTACCTTCAAGCTCTAGATTTGTGCTCTTATGAATTCCTTCTCAAAGAGTATGGATACTACAAAATCATATGAATTATTATGATGGAAAGACTACTTTTTTTATTGGTTATTCTCATCCTCCTCATCTCTGCCTCTTAGCCTTGACTTTCTTCAGTCTTAGCTAAAGTCTTAATTTCTACATGAAGCTTTTCCCAGTTCTCCTTAATCTTAGTGCCTTTCCTCCAGTGATTATATCCAAGGCACTAAGATTATACATATATACACATATGTATATATGTATAATTTTCTTTGTAGGTGAATATTAGAATTCTCCATTAGAATATGGGATTCTTTAAAGCATGGACTTAGCATGATGCCAGGCATATGGTAGTTAACTGAGTATCTGAAATATTACTAGAACTTAGAACATCAGTGGAACTCTCCTAGGATTTCATACAGTTGGACTATCTTCTAAAAGGCTGCTCTTGGTGTTTCAAGAATATCTAAACCCTATTAGGTGGAATCCAAAATGAAATCACCTTTTATTTAATTAGCTTTGCACTGGAGTATTATTAAAAGCATGTTAAAATGAAGCTTCTTCATGATGAATGATATTTGCATTTAACAGGTGGGTATTGACTATTACGTTCAAGGCACTGTGCTAAATTCTAATGGACAATATCAAGATAATGACAATTTATGCATTTATGAAGTATTTTCTATACATTGTCACTCTAGCTCATGATAATTATGTAAAATAGGTGGCTCAATGCTATTTCTATTTTACAGATGGGGAAAGCAAGGCTCATACAGATCAATCAGTAATGCAAGAGTTAGAATTCGGGGAAAAAGATTCCCAATTCATTTTCATCTGTATCAGGTAGCCAGGTAGTGCAATCCTTAGAGTGCTAAATCTAGAGTCAAAAAGACTTGAGTTCATATATGACCTCAGACACACTGGCTATATGTCTGGACAAGTCATTCGACTCATCTATAAAATAAGGATAGTAATAGCATTATTAAAGAGGGTTGTTGAGAGGATTAAATGAGATAATATTTGCAAAGTGCTACAAATGTAACAATGCTTTATAAACATTTTTATTACTTTTTTACTTTAGCTGTCCCCATGACCGTATCTCTGCTCCTAGGAAATTTATGTGGTAGTGGCAGAAAATATTTAAAGAGTATACTATGGAGTACACATTCATATTCAGAGCATGTACTTAACCTCTTTTTTATAGAGAAAATATCCTCCTTCAGAAATATACTATATATTGAATATTCATAAACAAAGTACTCAGAATTCTAACTATATGAAGTTTATGTAAAATTTACAACAGATTATTTACTCTTCTTTTTTAGCCTCCATAAAAATTGCTTTCATTGGTAATGTTTAATTCTTTTTCAGAGAGTTAAAGGATGGTGAAAAGACTTTATTAGTCAACACAAGGCATCTTTGAAAGTGAATTAATAAGGGATGAGTGCCTTCATGATGAAAAATATATGACAACTAGCCAGGACCTGAGAGCTATGCAGATGTCACTCACTTAGTGAAAATCTCATTAAGTTTTATGCTTAGCTGTAATCATTCATGGTGTCAGCTGGACAGTTAAGCTGGGAAGCTTTTCTCCCTGGGGTTGTTATTGTTTAGGTCCCCCCCCCCAAAATCAAATTTTATCTGAGAATGTACAATTTAGGATGAAATTGTATAGTTTGCTCACATTTTCCTTGGTCAGTTTTGTCCAGAAAATGACCCACTCATGAATGGCCCATGACATACTTAATGTTAGTTGAGATGCCGTATTCTTGTGTACTATCCACTCCTCTAGCACTTATTGGATCAATCAATATTGAATAAAAACCTGAGCAAATTATTAGTTGCGCTAATTCATTTCTTGTATTTGATGTTTAGCTATAGAATAGTTTTCTCCCCTTGGAAGAGAATATCTTTTTGCTTTTTTGAAAAACTTATTTTTGTAAAGCAGGCAAATTAAACATACACATACATAAACATAGGCACAAAACAGAACTCATTACTTCAAGAATTCTCATCATTATTCTGATGTCATGATAGTAAGCTAAGAAATCATAATTCTGCTGAATAAATTCAAATTGAATCTTAGAATTTTGAAGCCTCAGAGCATCATTTCATGCAATTTCTTCATTTTATAAAGGAATTAGTAATAATGTGATCATAGGACTTCTTCCTACTCCAGCTACCTTAGAGCTACCATATGAGGAAACAAAGGTCCAGAAAAGGAAGTATTTGCCTAAGGTCATACAGTAAGTAGCAGAGAGGTATTGAAACCAAGGATTTTTTTCCTCCCCAAATTCAATACTCAGACAATGACTAGCATGCTAATGCTCAAATGATAGTTCAGTTATACATTTAATATAGCCAATTATATAATTGAAACTATTTTTTTTCACATTTGATTAAAAACTTCCTCCATATGTCCATGCATAATCTTAAAATTCACAACTTACTTGTTAGTTGACTTGCTCATGACTAACTTGTTAGTAAACTAATCCTGAAAATACTTGCCAATATTTAATTAAAATTAATTCAGTTACTCATTTAATTAGATAATCCAAGTGTTTATGAAGTGAACTTTTGATTATTTAAATGATTTTTATTGCTAGTAGGTCAGGAGTCTTTTTTTCCAACATAGTAATTCTTAATCTTTTGTCATGGATATATTCCAAAAAGTCATAAAGAATAGCAAAATGAGTAACAAAGTATTAGGAAGGCAGAAGGAGTTTGGGACTAGACAAGTAGTATCCATCTGAGTTGCTGTGTTCTTGATTCAAAGTGGGATAATAAGTTTCTTAAGGAATGAATAATGGGATAATGGTCAGAGGACATTTGGTACTAAAAAGCTAATCTGTAATGGCACTTTAAAGTCTATCATGTCAATTTTTAATCTCCAATGGGTTCTAGGTCAGATTGGTCATTCAAGAAAGAAGAAACCTACTAATAATACCTTTTTATGACTTCCCATTGTACCTAGAGGTTTTTAAAGTCCCAATACAATCTAGATCCACCCTATCCTCATTTTATCCTTATTGGACTCTCTCCTTCCCATACCACCCTGTTACCTAGTCAAATTCTCTTCTCCGTGCCTCACACATGCTACTACTCCATCTTCTATCACTGAGCTTTTACACCAGCTTTCCCCTGTGTATTCCCTCTTTACCTCTGCCTCATAACATGTTTCCAAAAGATAAGGCTAAGGCAATATTTTCTGCAGGAAGCCCCAAAATTGCTATCACCTGCACTTCTAAACCATCTTGTTCTTCATCATTTTAAATATTTCTTATTTATGTAATATGTATTTTTCTATATATAATTATAATATAGGAATGTCCATATTTGTATTTTTATTAATAATATTAATAATACTGTCATTTTCTTTTGAGTATTTCACTTAATAGGAATTTTAATCCCATTAAATTTTTGTAAAGCTTAATTTGTATATGAGAAGTAGGCAAAGATCAAAAAGTTTTGACAACTGCCATATTTTAAAAGTATATTATTGGGGGGCATCTGGGTAGCTAAGTGGAGTGAGAGTCAGGCCTAGAGACCAGAGGTCCTAGGTTCAAACCCGGCCTCAGACACTTCCCAGCTGTGTGACCCTGGGCAAGTCACTTGACCCCCATTGCCCACCCTTACCACTCTTCCACCTATGAGACAATACACCGAAATTAAGGGTTTAAAAAAAAACCTGAAAAAAAAAAGTATATTATTGGTAGGCAATTGCTAATCATGAACCCTTAAGGCCATGGGTATTTGAAGTGCTCAGAAAACTGAAGGCAACAACAACCAGCTCATTTTCCCCAAATCTTTGTCATCTGAAACATCCAATATATAGCATGACAGCACATTGGGGGGTCTGTATGTTTGGAATAATTGACTTAATTCTCCGCTTCATTTTGCTTGTCTAAGTCTAATTAGTGAGTACTAAATATCCATTGCAAAGATTCTAACATTTCATTTGAGGAAATACAAAACTATTTACCCAATTACAACAAGATTTGGATTAAGCAAAAATTAATCAATGAATCCAGGAAATGAAATAGCTCTAAGTATTTAATAATTTTTACATGACTAAAGGATGTCCACATTATCTAAGTTCAAACAGAAAACTGGTGCTGTTCATCCACTGAAAAAAACTGCATCTGAAAGGAAAAAAGAGAGAGATTTTATTGTTCAAAGAGAGAAAAAGTGTTAAAGCAATTCAAATAATTTATTTTAAAAACATGAATAACTCAGATGCTGACTTGAAACGGAGATTTCATAGGATTAATGTTCTAAGTTACTATTACAAAAAAGCTAAAAACAGATAAATAAAAAGAATCTTTGAAGAAAATACTATACCAAGTGCTACAATGTGCCAGGCATGGTGTTTCTGCAAAACCTTCTACAAATCTGTTAAACTCTTTATGTGTGTGACTCATTAAAGTTCTGTCATGGAAATGAAAATAGAAAGAATAATACATGATTATACCAACTGCCAAACCTCTATCAGTATGCTTTCTTAAGAGTTATTTATACATATGTTTGTTACTTATTCTGTATAATTGTACCGTCAAATGTTGTTATTCAGTTGTTTCAGTCATGTCTGACTCTTAATGACCATATTTGGTGCTTTCTTGCAAAGATACTGAAGTGGTTTGCCATTTCCTTCTATGGTTTATTTTACAGAGGAGGAAATTGAGGAAAATAGGGTTAATCGACTTGCCCAAGGTCATATAGCTAGTGTCAAGTAGATTAGCTATATATATATATATATATATGTATATATATATATATCTTTAAGCATTATAAAAATGGCACTATATTATTATTAGTTGTAATAGCTGCAGGAGGAGGAGTAGGAGTAGCAGTAGTAGTGGTGGTGGTAGTGGTGGTGGTGGTTGTAGTATAGTTGTCATAGTCATCATTATCCAGGAGATAAATAAGATACTAATGTTGTATATGATGTTATGACTTAAGACAAATTCCAGTTCAGGCAATCCTTTTTGTTCTAATGCAATAATCCTTTTGAGAGGGCACATGCTTGATATTTTCCTTTTCACTCAGACTAAATTAATGGCTAACATCAGACTGGTTGGTTTGAGTTAGGTGTGCAATTTTTAGACATGGAATAGGGATTAGTTATCCAGCTTGTGTAGGCATAAATTCACAAATCTGACCTCACTAATTCCATTCCAATTAGCTGGATTAAGCAGTAGTCATCTAGGGCTGAAAAGAGAGTTAATATTGCCTTCTAAGAGTCTGACCGACCAGGAATGGGCTGCTTAGAGATGAGAAAATAGACTCTTAGGAACAGAACTTTCTTAGTAGTTTCCTTCTGGCTAGTGGTCCATTTTTCCACATTTTTTTTTCTATACCACTGTGGGATGAATTATACCAATGTACCTTTAAGCTTGTTAGTACAGACTGACAGATTACTACTCTTATAAACTGATGGTAAACTTGGAAAAATATTGAAGACATCCTAATTCACTTGGAGAAATGGAGACAATCCACTGTCGAAAAGACACTTAAATATGGTAGCCTGAGAAGCTTGATCATTTGTAACAGATGCACTTGATGATGGGAAAGAGTCTGTAATGCCACCCATCTGGTATAGTCATGTGTGATCGATGCAGCTTATTAGTTTGGCTTAACATTCTGGGAGCCAAGTTTGTGCAACAAATAAGTTCTCTTCGATTTACAGATGGGGCTCAGGTGATGGAATATCTCAGGCAACAGTGATTTTGTATTTTAAGTTGAGTTTACTTATAATAGTCCCATTACTTGAATTGGCATGAAAGTAATAATTATATGATCCAATAACCTCCAGAAGAAAGCATATTTCAGAGACTTGTTTTGTGTCATAACTTTCTGAGACTAATGAAAATATCTTTTTACTAAGTTGATCTGAGCCTGCTGATGATTTGGTAGAGTTGATTAAATTCTCAGAGAAGGGGTGGAAGAAGTGGGGTTAGGGAAGGGAGAAGAGAAGGGAGAAGAATGAAGAGGAGGAGGAAGAAAGCAATAATGAAGAGAAGAAAGAGGAGGAGAGGGAAGGAAGAAAGTCTTTGGATATTTTTATTTTCTGTTTCTGGATTTGGAATCAAATTTTTTTTTCTGATTTTGAATCCTGACCACCATTTCCTACCTGTGTGACCTTATACAAGTCAACTTCATGAGCCCTCAGTTTTCTCATTGTAAAATGAGGGGGGTTGGATTAGATTATTTCTAAAGTCTCTTCCACTTCCAAATCTGTGATAGTGTATAGTTTCGTATGTACCTGTAAATGTACTTGTATACATGATTACATTAAACCTACACTTACACAAACACACATATACTTTTAGAATCAGCTGAAATGGTCTTTGCTTTTGTTGAACTGTTTCTTAATTTCTCTTTTTTTATACTTTAATTGAAAGAGATAGCTCAATGGAATAGGGGGGAGGACTATGTTTAGAAATGAATAAAAACAAAGTGATTCACCTTTTTTTCTTTAGACTAAATATGTTATTTCATTACTAATGGATATTTCCAATGGCAGCTCTTTAATTTACAGTTTTAGAGAACTTCTTGGAGTACTTGGACATTAAATGACTTACCTAGGATCATAGTATATATTAGGAGCTAGAACTGAATCTTAATGTTTTTCATTTTTATTTTTGATTTGTATTGATGTCTAACAACAAGATATTTCAACAAAAAATTTAAAAATTGGGAAAATACTATGGCATAATTTCATAGCAGATTTAAAAAAGAATTGCTGAAACTTTCAGGTTTAATCTTACTCATACTTAGCTTATAAAATAATAGATTTGAATATTCTATACAAGACAATTTCTAAATATTTAAGTAGAACTTTAGAGGTGCTTCCTCTTACTTCTGTGGTATTAGTATTCTTTGAAATGACCTAAAATGAGCTCTGGTTTTCTTTGAATAGTATTTTAACCTTAGTAACTAGAAAAGTATCAGAGAGGAATGTATATTTTTCAGTTTTATGCAGAAGAAAATTTTCATGAATGATATAATTATAATCATTAGTGTTTCTATATCTAAATTGTAACTGAATTACAGGATGTCCCCAAAAGTCTTACAGCAGTTTTAAGCTATTTAAAACTAAGCTATTTAAAACTGTAGCGCTTTTGGGGACACCTTATATAAAAAATTCTATCTAGCGTTATGCCTCCACTCAGGCTTATTAAAATGCTCTAAAAACCCTGGCTCAGTAGTAACTGGGCTCTACTATATGTGAAGCTGCTACACCATGGCATATAACAATATTTATTACCTAAACTCACAAGCTTTTGCTCTATACATAGACATTTTCCCATGTACTGTGAGAAAATGCTTTAAATCTTGTTTAGAGTATGTCTGGAAGAGGGAACAGGGTAGAGAACAGAACCTTGCCACAAGAGGGCCCCTCATTTTATAGGAACAAACGCCAAGAGCAAATTTGCTACAAGTAATCAGCAATAATGGATGTCCATAAAAGATGAGATGATTCTTGTTACTATTAATCAGATCTGGGGGCAGAGAGCCTGGGTTCTAATTCTAACTTTGTGACATATTTCTCTGACCTTAGGAAGTTAAATAACCTATTGGGTATTCGATTTCTTTCCTCCATAAATGGGTTTGACATCTAATATCCCTTCCAGCTCTAAATCTATGACCTTAAGTAGAGACCATTCTTCATAGAAACTGCAAGACAAATAAAGTCCTTGTATAGTATCCACGTGTTAAATAATGCAGTTATTTTATCATTTTAGAGTCAAAATGGTTCTGGCTCTCAAATCATAGAATTAGAACTAGAAGGAACCTTGCAGTCCTCTCACTGATAAGGCAAATGGGGCCCAGAGAGGCTGCAATGAGGCAAAATTCTCAGGGGTGCTATAATAAGTGGCAAAATGGAAAATCAAGTCTACATCCTCTTACTTTCTATCTGGTGCTCTAGGTCACCTTTTAGTTGACTGTTGGGTTCCGTCTCTTCTTTTTATATGAAGACAGTCAACTAATGGTGGATATATATCTTGACTTCCTTGGGACTCTGGAATCTTCAGGTTGGAAAACCCCAGAAAAGCTACAAGTATGATCCTTTAATATCTTTTGGAGGTTAGTAATGGCTTGAAGAGAAGATTATTATGGAGAAGACACAATTTAGGGGGGAAAGTGGTCTACTAATTAATATGATAGTTACTTGTGTTTCCATGATATAGTAAAATGCTTCCTACAAAATAGGAGTAGTAGATGGTATGCTAACCCTCGGAAAAACCTAATAAACTGATTGCTGTCAGGAAGCAGTTTATATACCTTATTACATCACAGAAAAAATGGACATGTTTGTTCCTTTCAAAACATGCTTTTTAAATTTTTTGGGTTTTGCTGTAGTACAGTCCTATAAATTATTTTCCTCTTGTCCTTGAACAGAGATAATCCTGTCCTATCTGGGGTTTATAGCAATGTGTTGTCTTTTCCATAGTGCTTTCCAAATGTACGTATTATACTTTATCCTTTCTATATATGCTTATTTTTTTCCAACTTGTCCACACTATTTTCCATTTAGTGTATATACTTTCTAAAATTACAAATTTCTTCCTAATCTTCAAGTGACTCTCAAAACTTTCCAACTTATAAAAAATTATGGTCCTATAGTTCTATAGTATATTCAACTACAGTAATTACTTAATAAGGACAGGTAGCTGGAAAAGTAAATGCAGTACTCCATCTGGAGTCAAGAAACCCTAAATTCAAATCCAGCATCAGATACTAATTTTCTGACCACAGCCCAGTCATTTAATCTCTGTTTCTTTATTTGCAAAACAGGGATAATAATAGCAGTTACTTCACAGGGTTTTCACAAGGATCAAATGAGATATTGGTTGTATGTTGCTTAGGACAGTAACTGGCACATAGTAGGTCCTTAATAAATGCTTGTTCTCTTAACTTCACCTTAAGTTCTAAAAATGGCAAATTTCAAATCAGGTTTCCAAGAATTATAACTGTGAACACAAATCTGTTTAGCTGGATTCTTCTCTGTTTGCATAAAGCAACATCGATCACATATTTTAGAACAGACAGTGAAGAAAAATTTTTATTTAAAACAGAATCAACTTTACTAAGTTTTGTTCATCTATTCCTATTCTTGGCAATAACAGACTTCATCTGGTGCTCATGAGTTCTTTCTGACTCTTTCACCTCAATTGCTCTAACTCGTTAAAGAGCTAATTGGCTCTGTAATTTCAAATTAAAGAGTATGTAGTGAAACGGAGACATTACCTTTGGCAGGTGTTGCCAGAAGAACAAAAGCCAATCTGCAATTTTAAAACAATTTAAAAAAGGAACCAGTAGTTTCTTCTGTGCATGGTTAGCTTTTTCCTCCATCAAATCTGCTTAGGAATTGCTTCGATGAAGAATAATAAAGAAATAAAAATATGAAGTGTCTCATACTGTAAGGAAACAAGATAATTGTTTTAGAATGAGAGTGGGAAAAACCTTCAATAAAATAAAATTAACTTTTGAAGCAGAGTCCAAAAACTTACCATTCTGTCTTCATCTTGTCTGCAGATGGGCCATGCCATTAGTTGAACACTAGCAGACCACAAGCCTTCTGGTAATAACTTGGACATTTATAAACTGAACTGATGAAAAGTCAATGCTACCATGATAACTCATGAGTACACACAATTCATATATATACATATGAATTCATATATATATATATGTGTATATATATATATATATAAATGCGTATATGTGTGTGTTTAAGATTCCATTTCTTCAGTTTTGTGAAATACGACTTAGCCAAGTGATACTAAGAAAAGATAAGCAATAAACCATAAATTACAATTGAAATTTAGAGACAACCAAAAGAAAATAAAATATCAAATTGCTTTCTTCTGCAGTGGGAGTCACAGGACTTTGAATATATTTAGGAAAAAATATCACAGAATCATAGATTCAAATATAGAGGAAACTTGTCTCAGAAACCATGTAGTCCAAAGTCCTCACATTAGAAATGAGAAAATAGGACCAAAAGAGGTAAAATGATTTGCTTAAGGTCAGAATGGAATAAACCTCAGAGGTGGGATTTGAGCCATGCCCTCTTGCTGCAAAGTTAGTCTTGGAAATCAATCATTTATAAGTTTGTTCTATTTACTTTATGTGAAAAATGAATATTTAGAGCAATTGGTCAAATAATCATAAATAAAATCACTCTAGAATGTGTTTTTCTCATTATTGGCATAAAATTTATCATAAAAATATAAAATAATTTATATTCTCAAATTAGATAACTATAAGGACAAGGATAATATAGTACCTAGATTCCTAGAACTTTGTTTTGTTTTTATTTTTAAATGGAATAAAAAAGTTAAAGCTTTTGCTAAAAAAATTTTGTGAATGGGGTTTTGAACCCATATAATACTAAACTGACAAGCTGAAAAATGGAAAAATTGTGTCATTCAATCAGTTGAGCTCTATAGCATGTTAATCAACACCATTTTATCCCCAAACCCTAACCTAATCCTAATTCTGTGTTTACATGCATACAGACACAATGACATTTAGACATATATACAAACACACACATGCAGATCGGTTGAACTGTTTTGACTACAGATTTTATATCTCCTCAGGCTAAGCATCCAATCAATTAAATGAAACTTTTTTAAAATAAAAAAAAAGTAAAATTAGCAAGCCCAAATCAGGCAGATCAGTTCTTTGATATTAGGTAGATAAAAAGACAAACAAATCTGATTTGCCCTATTTTTTAAACAGTTTTGGAGGGATCCATGAACTCACAGTCCCACTAGAGAACTTACTGAAACTCCAATGAGACATGGTTCTTCTTCAACTATTCTGATATAGTCTTGTTTCTACTTTCCATCCAGCACAGTTAAAAAAAGGCAATTTTAACCCCAGAGAAAGCTAAGATACTTTTTATAGTAAATAAAATCCTATTTGATGGCATTTAATTTTATCAGGATGACAGATATTTTAGTCTACATCAGTTTAAAAACTTCTATCTGGGTGACAGCAATTAGCAAAAAAGCCAAAGTTCAAAATTAGCTAAAAAGAAAAAAGAAAGTTATCCTGCATTCAAACTAGCTTGTATATGGAATGAGAGCCCAAGATAGACAGATGAGTGACATGTTTATCATTTTTCAATAGTCTTGTCTAAAGCCAGTGCTTAGCACAGTGACCAGCACTTACTTAGAACAGCACTTGGCACATAGTGGATTGGTTGATTGACTGAATCTAAGAACTTGATGTTAGCCAAAAAGCTGAGAAATAATTACCACGCTCAAGCTAAGAATCTTCATATTATCCCCCATCCAAATATGGATTAGAGATTGGATCTACGATTTCACTAATGTTGTTCAGTCATTTCAGTTGTACCTGAAGGTCTATTTGAACTTTTCTAGACAAAGTTTCTAGAGTGGTTTGTCATTTCCTTCTCCCGCTCACTTTACAAATAAGGAAACTAAGGCAAATAGAGGTAAGTGATACCCAGGGCCACACAGCTAGTAAGTATCTGAGACCAAATTTGAACTCGGATTTTTCTGAATCTAGGCCTATCTGCCCTTCACTAATACAGTGAATTTTATATGGAAAAGTGAAAAAAATTGTATTTTCTCTGTAATTTATTATGAGTTATAGAGGGTATTGAGAGGTTAAAATGACTTGCTCAGTCACAAAAACAGTATATATCAGAGGTGGGATTTGAACCTAGGACTGCTGCTTCAAGGGCATCTTTCAATTTACTATGCTTCCCTTCAGAAGTAAAATTTTATTCCATTTCATTTTAAGGACATTTGTATTTTCACATCAAATGAACAGAAACATTTGTTTTAACTTTATATTTTATTTAAAATTAATTATTTATGAATTAAGTTCCTATTTTTATTAACTTCCTCATTAATATTATTAATATTCCTGAGGCAGTTCAGTGCAATGGAAAGAGTTCTGGGATCAGAGTGAGGAGAAACTTGACTTGGATTTCTACCCTGGACATTTCACCTGGTGTCTCACCTTCATTCCAGTCCCTCCATCATTCTGAGATTCAATTCAGTAATCTCTACAATGGTGATAAAATTAGGTGTACTCTATGACTCACAAGATTGTTATGAGAAGCAGTTTTTGAAAACTCTTAGGTGAATTACGTGTGATTTGTAAATGCATTATTCATTATATGAGAAATGAACCGTAATTTTCATTGTGTCTCAATTTAAATGAAATTCCCTTCCTCACCACTAGGTCCCATATATTGTAGAATATTGACAAATTCAGCTTCCCTTCCTATTGCTGTTAAGTTTATATTCCTATCACTGGAAGCTCTAAATAAGTAAAAATCTAGCTATCACACTCTGAAGGTATGTGCAGCTCTTCAGTCTTAATTTATACAATCTTCCAAAATGGGGGAACAAGCTCAATGCACATACAGTAATGTGAAAAAAGAAAACAATAAAAATATTGTTTTAAATACTTTATGCATTTTTGTGCTTTGAATTTTTCAAAAGTAGTCAGAGTTAAACCTTTGGATCAATTGCATTCTCTCCATGACCCTGTGTCTCTCTGGTGCTGTGTCGTACATAGGAAGCCAAATAATAGCTCATAGAAGGGTGAAAGACAGACTGTTGTGACAGATTTGAGGTTGAGACAAGTCCAACAAATCAGTGCTGTCTTCCTCCTCACCATAATTATTCTGAAAGTAATATCAAACATTCCCTGTAGCAGTTTCTTCCCCTTTGGGCTTGAGAACAATAATACTTTATGCTTTCAGATGCAGAGGAAAGAAAATCCTTTAACTCTCCCCTCCTGGAGCCTCTGATACAATAAGATCTCAGTGCAAAGTTGTACAGCTCTGTGAGCTTGAGGGGGAAACATCATATGATATTATGGCTAAAAGGGATCTTTGTCTTTGTCTCAAGAATCTAGCATCGATTTTGCTTATAGCAGGTAATCTAAAATGTTTGTGGAATAGCCTTTTCTCAGTCCTTTTTGACTTCCCTACGGCATTTAATGCTGTTAACCGTCCTTTTCTCCTAGATACTTTCTCATCTCCTGGTTTTCATGACACTCCTCTTCCATGTCTGCCTGCTCATTCTAATATCTTTTGCTAGATTATCATCCATGGTCCACCTTCTGGCAGGTGTATCACAAGTTGCTCACCTTTGCTCACCTGTCTTTCTATACCCCTCTTTTGGTGATCTCAGCAGCTTCCATGCATTTGCCATCTCTTTGTACATGACTCCTAGGTTCACATACTCATCCCTTACTTATCTCCTGAGTTCAAGGTGCATATCATCAACCGCTTATTAGACGGAAAAAATAGGTGAAGAAAAGGAAAGCAGGAAGAAAGTAGGTGAAATTTCATGGGAATTATTTTTAAAAGGGAGAAATAGACTGGGAAAGTTTGAGAAGAGAAGGGTAAGTTGGTTTGAAAAGTAGCATTTTGTTTGTGTAATGTGAGGAAGAAGATGAAGGAGAGTGGCTTAAAGGTGTGTGTTGAATTAACTCCCATTGCCTTAGTGGATTTTTATGAATTCCAGGAAGGGTGAGAGCCTGAGGAATGGGATTATTACTCAACTTGGCCCTCACAGAGGGCACAACTCTAGAAGGAACTAAGAAGGTGATTTTTTTTCTGAGAGCAAGTCATAATAGACTTTCATCACCCAGATCTAGAGGTTGTTCCACAAGTTGTGGCTCTTTGGAAAACTACTTAAAGATAGACTAGTGATAGTAATGCAGATCACGAAAGTGTAAAGCTTATGAAGCTTTCCTTGTATGTGTAGCTGTACTTCCTGCTCTAAGCTTTCTTTATCTATGTTTAAATATAATTTCTTTTAATCTTGTAAACCATATTACTAATTTCCTTGGCAGTATTTATGATGAAAACTTTCATCCTGAGTATAAAATTGTCTTTCTGTATGATTTGAGAATCATGTAATTTGTTATAAAAGCAAATAATTTATATTTTCTTCTTTTTTGTTGTGACTAATCTTTTAACTTGTCTAAGAATCTTACTTGTTTTTAGTGGAATATCGTCATCAGTAAGATTCCCTCATTTTTTTCTTTTCCCTCTGACCCTAATTGTCTATGTTTCTCTGTTACTCTCTCTGTTTTTTTGCCTCTATCTTTATGTTCTCTTCCTTCATCTCTACCTGACTCTCTTGTTCTTTATTTGTCTTTTTGGATTTTTTATCTCTGTTTTTCTGATCTTTATTCTCTCTCTGTCTCTCTGTCTCTCTCTCTGCCTCTCTCTGCCTCTGTCTCTCTCTGTCTCTGTCTTTATCTCTGTCTCTCTCTTTCTGTCTCTCTTTTCCAACTTTCCTTCCCCCTCCTTTCAACAGGACACTACAGTTTTAAAGATTTAAAAAAGAGTTCCCTGTGATTTTTGTAGTGTTTTGTCATAGAAGAACAGGTCTCTAAAATTGTGTATAGTTGTTGAGGTGAGTCTCTGAATTCATTTTATGTCATACTAGAATAATTTCCTCTAGCATACTCATTACTACTATTATGCTTTTCCAAATTATGCCTAGTGCCATCATAATGCAGCTCCACTGAATATTAAATGCATTAAACAAGTGATTTTTATACTTCAGATAATTATTTATGGGGAAATTCCATTTTTAGAGGATGATAATGGTAGATTGGAGGTGAATAACACTGCTGACATTCACAGACAACATATAGTTCTAACCACAGTACAAATAAATATTATAGAGACAGTCATTAATTAATAGAGGTACCATGCAGAAATTGTTTGTGTCTACTCAGGCAATCCTAGATTTAGGGCCCCACAAAGTTAAGCTTTGAATGGCTTTGGTGAAAGGAGAAGAAAGAGAATTTCTTAGACGAAAATATTAGGATTTTTTAAATCTCTACTTGTAACATGTGAGAATGTTGGGAATACTCTCTTCTCCACCCTAGTTTGGTTCCATTGTTAAAATCGTTCATTTACTTCCTGATATCCTTAATGCTTAAATCTAACACAGTGATCATGTCCTATAAAGAGATAAATAGATAAGGAATTCCCTTTCTTCTTCCTTTTCTTATATTACATGCTTCCAAATAACCATATTTGACTCTGCTACTGAAATAGTGACTAGCATTATAAATGGTTTAACCTAAAGAAATATAAATGTGATATTCTACCATGGGACTGTCAGAATGCATGAAATGAACAAGTGAATGAAGGAAGAAAGGAAAAAAGAAAGGCACAAAACTGTGACAAAATTCTCTATAAAACCCAACAACTCCCAACCGTATAATTTCCTCTAATTACTGGGAATTATTAACTTAAAAATTGTCTGTGTCTATGTATGTATGGGAGGAGAATAGAACAACTGTCAATTCAGTGCTTAAATCTGGTTTCGTCCAATTGGACAGCACAGTAGCATTTACTGAGCCATTTGTGTTAATTTTAGAGAAATAATACAAATATATAAGAGGAAATTGGCTACTTGATCAAACCAGCAAAGTGAAAGCTCCTGAATTGAATGTTACATGAATATTCAGACAATAGCAACCTGTTTGGAATTGCTATCAAGTATAATTCTGGAATTTATGTATTCTCTCATTTCCTAGGCATAAAGCCAAAGGCTAGATGAGCAGAACATGAAATAGCCAAACCTGAATTATGTTCCAAGCCTTGTTTAGTTTAATTTTACTTACAAAGCAGGATGTGAGCATGCTATTTCAATTCACCCCCTTGGAATATCCAAAAAAAATAGTAAGGAAGTCCAATTTGCATTGTTCCTTTTGATATGCTCTGATCTAAGCAGCAACATTCTGAATGACTACTAGTAAGTACTAAGGAATAAATAGAGATAATCAAAAGTAGACTAGGTGGGCCAGAGAAATGATAATTTTTCCATAAATTTGACTGTCGTGAAAGGGAAGAAAGTTTATGAGACTCATTAATGTAGCACCAAGGTGGACTTTTAGGTAACTAGATTTTTATGAAAGGGATGAACACCCTGAGTAAGCTAAATATTTTTAACAGAAAAATAATAAAAATATATACACTCCCCAGATTCTCAGGGGAAACACAAGTAGTCTTTCCGGAGGGGGACGAAAGTGAATGAGTCTCCATACATGAGGAAATAGCATTTCTTCTCTTAAAAACACATTTCTTTTTTATCAATAAATGGATGTAAATCAATAAACATTTAAATAGAAGTAGCTAAATACAAATGTTGGACAACATTTTGTATTTTCTCTTTAATATTTCTACAATTCTGAGATTTAAAAATAAATTCATAATTAGAGGGAATATTACAAGATAGATAAATGGCAAAGTATTATTCTAGACCTTGCCACCATTTGATAGAATGAGGAAGTTATACCTTCAGAGAATGAACAAGGGTCAATAACATGCAATACACAATAATATTTAAGAAATCTCATGTGGAAGATTAAAAAAGAAAACTATGTTTGAACTGTGTTTTCTATAAGACAGTGAGCATTTATCTACTATTTATTCATAAGTAAGCTATACGTTAACATTTTCAGATATTTTAAGTCCCTGTTATATAGGTCTAATGTCCTCATGTTATACATGAAATTACCTTTTTTCTGTCACAAAAACAAGAAAGAATGATTGAAACAATGACACTTGCCATGAGTCTTAAAATTTTACTTATAAAAATCCAAGTGTCTTATTGTTTCAAGAGTTTAATTTTTAAAATTCTGTTTAGTATCATTGGCTAAACCAGTTCCATTCATCACACTGTGCTAAATAAAGATGTTTATAACTTCTTGTTACTACAAATACTCTTTGGCTTCTTTGGCTATGTCATTAGCTATGGACCAATTGACCATTTAGGTTCTTTCAAAGACAAAAAGTTAAACAAAAAATGACATATGCATTACAAAACTGGAAGTATAATGCACAGTACTGATGTGCTCAAAGTACATGCATTTAAATTCCTTTGTATGGTAATTTATGGTGATCATGCCTTCAGACTGCACTATGAACATACTCACCCCTAACAAGAAGATCTGCCTCATCTGACACACTGTCAGCTGTGGTCTGTACCCTGCAGCCATATCTCCCAGCATGCATCAGAAGGATGTTCCTGATCATTAAATCTGCAGAGGATGCTTGCTGAAAGAGGGATGAAGTGCCGTTTTAAAATGTTGCAAATCTGCCGGGTTCAAGGTGGTTTTTGAGGGGGATGGGGGACTTTGTATGTTTAGTCAAAGTACCCATTTTAGGACTCTACAATTTATATGATGACAATTCAAAATTCAAACATGTCCTACTCTAAGGAAAATATATTAGTTAATTTTAATCAGTTGTTAATTGAGAATAAAAGGCATAGATATGTTTATGCTGCATTTAAAAATTAAACAACAAAAGAAAGTCCTTTTAGGAAATATATTTGATAGGTACATTCAAATTCATCATAGCTTTCAAAGTTGCAGAAAGAGTGATCAAGTGAGCAATAAAATGCAGCTTTCTTACTCATGGATTGTCTCATTTTTGTATTAAGAATGAATATATTTCTGATGGTCAAAACAACTTCTAGGAAAGTGAGGAGACAGAAGAGGTCACCCATTTCGGGTGACTGTATTAACTACTTAAACTGGACGATAGGAAATACGCACAGGAAGGGCTTATCTATTTTTTTCTTAGTTCCCTAACCATGTTCTTTAGCAAAAGATGAATTACTTTCATAGCAATCAAGACCAAGATTAGCACCAATCTTTCTTAATCAGTGTTGTAACTTATAGCATGCACAGTAAGCTCAAAACATCCTATTCTTGGTTGGATGATGATTAGAAGATAATCAGAACAACTGCAGTTACAGTGATAAAATAGGCATTGGGGAAAATACCTTTTGGGTTTTTCAGTTCATAGGAGTCGTGATGATGGTATATTTTAGAATGAATGGTGCAAACAGACCATTCATTATTATATTTTGCCTCTTGCTCTCTCAGAGAAGAAATGATTTCTTTTATGATGATGCACATGTGAAGATCAGCTATTTATAACAACTAGGTGAATATTTGTCTCAGCTAATGATATCACAAAACTCAAATACTCTTTAAAACTTCAGTGATACAGAGGATAATGAATGGAATGAGTCTAGGTATCTCTTGAATGAGTCTCTTGATGGCAATGATTGCTTCAAAGATTACCCATCTTTCTTCTCATTAATAATATCTGAGCACATGAATAAATATTTAAGGTCTGCCATAATAAATTGAAAGAGGCCAAAATGAGTCTTTTTGGATCTAAATTAAGTCACGTGTTGAATCAAGAAGAGGCCGAAAGACAACTTCTTATTGTCTATATAACACTGTAGATGGAATTCTTGCAATGGAAAGAGCTTTCGCTTTATAATTTCTGAAGTTTTTTCTAAGGCTATACATCTTTAATTTAATGATTCTATTGGAAAGGTCCTATCTTTCACTTTCTGATTTCTGAGACTAGATAAGTTGCAACCTAGTTGAGGATCTTCATTGATAAAAGGAGTTTCCATATTGTGAATTCCTCACATGGGTTAAATGAGAGATTTGAAAAACGCACGCATAGATACAATGATAAAACATTACATTTAAAAATTTTGCTTGTTCTTGAAGCAAAAATTCCTTGACATTTTGCAACAATTATGACATTATTAAAATTCTAACAATGATTGCTATTGGTTGAGTGTTTTGTATA
The DNA here is from genome assembly GCF_016433145.1 of Gracilinanus agilis. Lineage (NCBI taxonomy): Eukaryota > Metazoa > Chordata > Mammalia > Didelphimorphia > Didelphidae > Gracilinanus > Gracilinanus agilis. The sequence continues at coordinate 179,152,988 of NC_058132.1, read as the reverse complement.
TTGTAAAAAATGTGAATGCCCCTGTTTTCTAGGCAATCATCAGAAGTAGCTTATAGTTCTCTTGTGGTACTTTCAGAATTGTATTGTTTCTTTGAGGTAATAATTTTAGAACCATACTTAGACTATTCCTTCATCTGGAAAACTTGCATTATAAGGTTGCATCAGAATTTTTTTCTCTTTGATGTATGATAGAACTTCTGTTGTAACTCAATGACTTAAAAGAACACCTTAAAGAATTGCTTTCCTTAGTAATGCTATATATACTAAAATATTATCAATTTAAAAAAAATATAACATAAGGTAATATGTAACATAATAATATAATTTTATTTTATGCATTTGAAAACATCATTCTGAGTAACGAGCCCTCATACTTCTCTTGACAGTCAAAGTGGTATGCAATATAAAAAGTGTTATGAATCTCTCTGGTCTAGATATTGGCAAGAAATGGATATGTGGTAAGAAAACATTAAAATGTCATAACAAATATTTCAAAGTGTATTCTTTTTGTCTACTGCACATCTTCCATTCCTAATAGCTTTGGGAGAACCATTAATAGAAGACTATAACACAGAATGTTTTGTGAGCTTCACTTAGTTGCCCTACACTGTCTACTACTTCCACAGCTTCATAAGGCAGAATATTTCCATGCTTCATATAATTTTATATTTTAAAAATGCAGTTCCAGACTAGTATATCTTTAAATTTCATGAATTTGCTTTTTGTTTTCAAGTTTACCTTAAAGGAAACTGCTTTCCTCATCTCTAGGTCCCTTTTTACATTTGTTAGGACTACTATTTTATATCTAATATATATAAAATCTATTATATATTTATATTGAAGATATTACATTTATGCACTTAAATATATTATGGCTATTATCATCATTATTAAGTGTTTTGCTTATATTGATGACAGGAACAAACAGTAAATATTTATAAACATAATTCAAAGTTTTAAATCAAAATATTTCATATCTATATGTTTTAAGATCAACTGTTCATTTCTAAATTGAGGCCTAATGTTTATCACAAGAGGAAATCAGTTATAAATGACAAATGGTTTCCCTTTGATATCATAGACATTAGCTTAAGAGTACATCTAATTAATCTATTCAGCAAATTCAGTGACGACTGCACTGGAACTGATGCTCAATATGTTTCAGAGGCATAAATGGACTACAGGAAATTAAGGAAGAGTCATTTTTTGGGTGTTGCCTCATTCAATTGTAGTCATGAAAATTTTATATAAATTTAGTTTTCTGATTGAAAATATTCCTTGATGTCTATTGGGTAGTGTCTTTTATTTTCATTTTTCATGCATCGCTTATTGTTTCCATAAAATATGTGTTCAGTGTTAAAGTTTTAGATTGCATAAATTCTACATCAACATTATGCACAGAGTTAAAATACCAGAATCCAAAAGCTGTTAGATCACATTAAACATGTATTAGGAAGAATAGAAGGAGTTGGGTTGTAGATGTTAGTGGAAGGCAAAAAGGGAAAGTCATTAGTGTAAGTATCAGGAAATTAAGCCTATGTCTTGTCACTCATTACTTAGTTGCATCATCTTGGTATAGGGTGCTCTATACCTTTAATATTCCATTCTACCTATGGAATTATAATATTCCATGTTTATCATGTCAGAAAAGACATAATTTTCATCTACCTTATTAGGTTTATTTCAGTGTCACCAGAAGAGTTATTCAGTGCCACTATTTGACAATTAATTTAGGGTAAATATTCACAAAGCAGGAATGGACTGATTATAGGGCACGTTAAACAAATGCCAAGGTTCCCAGGCTGTCCACAAGATGAAGATTCAAGAGTCACATGGGTAATATTATCAACTAGAAAATGTAAATCTTCCCTGTTAGACAGATCTTTATTTATTTGTCATCTAAACATAAGTGTTTAAGAAATGGTTGCTGATTTGTTTAATGCTTTCTGTCAGCTAAAGTATGTATAATCTGATAAACTGTTTCATATTCTCTAAGGTGGATCCCATTAGTATAATGAAAGTTCTATGAAGTCTATAAGAACCAGGTTTAGTAATACCTAGGAATGAGAGTGGAAGACTTCAGCTCAGAATCATAAGATAATGTATTTATCCAGGGCTATCAGAGCCTTAAAAGGCTTCTAATTAAAAGTCCTGCACTTTAAATATGAGGAAACTGAAGATTATGAAAGGTAAATGGCTTGCTTAAGTCAAAAAAATGACCCTACATCCAAGGCAGTGTTTGAAACTGGGTCCTCAAAATACCAAGCCAATATGCTTTCCCCTGTACCATGCTTCCTCATTCATTTATTCCCTTGATCCTACATGTAACTTGAAAGGGACTTAGAAATCTTGTTCAATCTCTTTATCTTATGCTTGATAAAACTGTGACCAAAAATTGCCTTCACATGACTGAAGGTACTTTAGTAATGTTCCAAATGCAATAGAGATTTTATTCTCAATTTTTCCCTGCTATTATGTTTTGGAATCAATCCTGTTTTATATAAATGACCTTGCAACTCAACTGAAAGAAACTCACATAAATTATATATAGAAAGCATATATTAAAATCCATATCACAATGAGGTAATAATGTCTAAAGTTTGGGGGCCTGCTGAGAGTGTGGAGACTAAGGGGCATCATGAGTAAAAATATAAAATATGATTGAAAAAAGAAAACTGATTTATAAGAAAATAATTTAATGGCATATAATTAATCATGTCTTCACAGCCTACGGCAAATCACTAGTTATCTAATTATATGATGAATTTAGAATGCTCTTCAAAGTCTATCAGCAAACAGAATTTTAAAAACAAATAAACTACATGAGCAAAAATGGAAATTTCCAGATTTATTCTTTGGATGAATTTCCCTTTTGATCTCCCTGAGAAAGTATAAAAAAGCACTTGCCCACAAACTTCCACTCATATACACACACACATAGTCCAGTCTTCGAAGTACAAACTAAAGAAACTATTACAACTTGTAAGAAAAAGGAACTTATTCTAGATAATAAGGATTAGTAGACTAGTGTATAGTCTTTCATAACAAAATGTAAGATGTTCAAAATAGCTAGGAAAATTTTGACTGGGACAAATCAAATATTTGAAGGTACATCATGAAAACTCCTAATTAAAGCTGGAAAGTTGCCTCATAGAAATTAGGCTTAGATCACTGTCTCATACCATATTCTACTATATATTTTAAATGAACACTTTATTAATATAAAAAAGCTAAAAAAATTAGAAAAGAAACCTCTGATAGCTATTGGTAGACTATATATTTCTTTACCAAATAAGGATTCGAACCAATCACAAAAGATAATGATATATGAAACAGAGCAGTTTCTTACAAACAAAATTAATGTACATATGATATAAAGGGAAGCTGTTGAAGGGGGAAAGCCTATATCAAATTTTTGGAAAGTGATATCTAAAGATAAATAGGCAATTAACAAATAGGTATCACAAAAATATAAAGTATACAATAGGACTGCAAATTGTTTATAACCATATGAAAAAATTCTTCAAAACACTAATAATAAATGCGAGTCAAAACAACCTGGAGCTTTTAAAAATAAAACCTTATATACCGAGAAATTAGCAAAGATGACAAAAGATGGGAATAGTCGATGGTGGAATGATTGTGGGTTGATAAGTACATAAAAACTTTATTGTTGAAGTTATGAATCAGTAGAACTCTTTTGGAAAGTTATTGATATGAAGAAAGTATACACACCAAAAGAAGATACCCAAGTTGATACCCCTTGATTGGGGAATAACTGGAAAATTATGGTACATAAATGTAATGGAGTATTACTATAATCTTGTGAAATGATGAATGTGATAAATACAGTGAAGTATGGAAAGATCTACATGAACTGGCATAGAATGAAATAAGCAGAACCAAGAACCAAGAAAACAATGCACATGATGATGATAACAATGTAAATAGAAAGAATGCTTCCTCTTAAAAATGGCGAATACTACATAATTATAGAGAACAACAAGGGTTGAAAGCAGTGAGTTAATGATATAGAGATAAAGATAGTGAGATAAAGACTAAAAATAGTCCCTCATGCTTCTCAGAGGTGGGAGGTCCCTGAGTGGGGTACATGGTACATTTTTTCCCAATCTTTTGCAAGGCATTAATCAGTCTTGAGGTTTTTTTTCCTTTTTTGTCTTTTTTATATTTGTCTTTTTGTCTTTTAAAATATTTATAATATGAGATGGTGTTCTTCAGTGTAGGAGAGGCATATAGGAGGACCTCTTGTTGGTTAAAAAGCAAAATATACCAATGGAATATATTTGAAAAGTATAAACCAAAAATGATATTTCCGAATATTTCAGGAAACAAACCTATACTTCTTGATGACTTTTGCATGGCACACCATATAGCAGGCAACAGAAATCTTTCATTTTTATACTCCATTTCTTAAATGATTATTTCATTTTTCTGTCTTCTTTCCTCCTCTCTTGACCTCATAGTTTCCTCTAATCTCTTCAAATATCTTTTTTTTTCCTTTCTTGGTCAAAAAAAATCATGCTGTTCTATTGTGGCCCTATAGTGAAAGGTGAGCTTTTTTTTGTGATGAGGAAATTCCATTAGTTTAAAAAAAAAAGATTCATAGAAGTCAGCAGAGAAAGGCAAGGAAGGTCTTCTCTAGCCTGTCCTTTACTTGACTCTTCCACTTAATAGCTTGCAATCCTCTATAAATAGGCTGCATCTCCATCACTGCCTATTGCTGACATAAAACCAATGGCTGTATTTTTCAAAGTACTGAGCATGTATTAGGAGCCAAGAATATTCAAGGAGCTGGAATAGGCTTATTTTTAATGGATCTCTGTTTTTGCTTTATATATGCATCATATATATGGACAATTCTAAATAGGAGAGATTAAAAGGAAAATGATTTGATCTTGGAGACTAAATCTAAATTACCCTCTCAGTAGATTTACTGATCTTTCAAGAGGAGTAATGAGAAGAATTCATGAGGGAACCCATTATACTTAATCTCAGCCCACAGCTTGCAGTTCCTGATGGAAAACCTGCATGATTTAGTGCACTTTTAATGAAATGGTTACTTCTAACAGATGCTTCCTTTCTTCCATTTACACTTCATTTTCACTTTCCCAGTCTTAGCAGTTAGACGATCTTTTTCTTCACATTCATTGATAATCATTTTCCTTTCTATTTTTCCTTTGTTGTTCCCCTTGACTTTAAATGTTCTAGCTTCAGAGATGCTTCTGACAACTAGAAATTTAGAAAAGACTGTGTTGACTATCTACAGTGAGTTTTTCTCATAATATCAGTAAGGCTAGAACACTTACACATATTGGTCACACAATAGGTTGCCTATAGGGATCTTATTTAGTTACAGCCTCCTACTTGATTTTGGACTTTTCATTTTTGGTCTCTAACAGTACACTGAAGTGTCCACTTTTAGAAAGGGAAAGATACAAAGAAGTGGAGAGAACCTCTGTGTCAGTCCCCTTTCTGACTCCAATTTGTTAAATTCATTTTACTCTTCCTCATATGCTTCTGTATTCCTTCCTTCTTTCACAATTTCCAGGTCTCATGAATTCTTCTCTAACTTATGAACAAATTAATCTACTTGATTCTATTGTCATCACTTGGCAGATGTAAGTTTGAAAGTCTAGGAGGCTAAACTCTTCTTTTCTTCTAGGATACTTGGATTATAATTAAAGTATACTTTTACTGGCTGGCAGTGATGCTTTGGTTGTATGCTCGGAAACAAAATGTACATATAGAAAATATATTTTCACACTCTATCTCACTAAGGCTGAAAATGCATTGCCACCCATAAGACTGATCCTACTCTGACTGGCATGGCAACTTTGACCAGCTCAGTTTTTGGTCCAGACTGTTTTCTCTTCCCCTGGAAGCATGGAATCCTTCCCATCCTTGATACCCTGTAATATTGTTCAGCTTTGTACAGAATCTTGATCCATCAGCCTCAACATCCTTGGCAACAGAGATTACAGGTAGGAATCATTAGAATGGGGAAATTCTTTTTCTTTTCACTCACAGACTTTTCCCTTCTCAAACAATTGCTGTTTCTTGAGGTTTAAGTATAATACCACAATTAACCAAGTGAAATTTCTCCTAACAATCTTCATATTAAAACTTCCTTCCTTATAGAAGTTGCTTTTTTTGTTTTAGAAAATCTTTTTACCATCAATGTTTTATCTGGAACAACAATTTGTTTGGTTTTTATTCATTTATTTGTTTGTTTGTTTAAGTTTTTATTTTGTATATTTTCCCGTAGTTACATGTTTCATGTTCTTTCCCTCTCCTCAAAGCCCCCCATAAACCCCTTTAGCCGATGCCTAATTCCACTGGGTTTTACATGTATCATTGATTAAGACCTAATTCCATGTTATTGATAGTTGGACTAGAGTTATCCTTTAGTGTCTACATCCCCGATAATGTCCCCATCAGCCCATGTGTGGAACAACAATTTGAACTAAAAACTAAGTGGGGGGTTCCGGGTTAAGATGGCGGCAGAGTAAGAAGCAGCTCTAAACCTCTCCTGACCGAAACACACAAAACTCCTCAAGGGGACATAAAAACAAGTCCAGACGAACGGAGGAACCCCACAACAGGGCACAGCGTGGAAGGTACGTGGAATCGAGACATTTCCAAGCTAAAAAGGGCTCTCACTCAAGCGCGAGCTGAGCAACCGCCCCACCCCCACCCCCTCCACACTCACCTATAGCCCTGAACCCAGCTAAAAAGAAATAGAGCAAGTTTGGGGCACCCATCGAGTCATCAGCAGCTCCGGGACCTGTTCCTGAGAGCAGCAAGACTTAGGACCCCATTAAGTCAAGAACGCACGCGAAATCTGAGCGCGCGCGCGCGGGAGCGGACGCTGGGAGCGGAGCGCCGGCTGAGCAGAGGCGTGGGTGCCGGCTGAGCAGAGGCTTGGGTGCCGGCTGAGCAGAGGCGTGGGTGCCGGCTGAGCAGAGGCGTGGATGGAGGCAAACACAACCAGGAACTAAAGCCCAAGTGGGGAACCAGTGCAGACGGGTATACGACTGTGGAAGTAGCTCCCTGAGACTTGTAAAGAAACCTCCTGCAGAGGTTCTAGCAAGGGAATCCACCAGGGGGCTTGACCTTGGAAAAAACTAAAACTCAGTCCTCAGGAGCCAATAGATCTCAGACAGACACTGAGAGCGAGGATAAACCTGAGAAGCTGCTGGGCTAATGATGGCTAACCAGTTACAGGAAATTCAGAAGAGAAAGAATAATAACAAAAAAAAGAAGTCTTTAACACTCGACAGCTTCTACACAGAGAAAATCCAGACAACCGAGCAAACAGAGGAGGAGAACAAACAACCATCCAGACCCTCCCCAAATAAGGAAAACTCCTCACAACCTATGGAAGAGT
>NC_058132.1:179030800-179140779 GCF_016433145.1 Gracilinanus agilis | reverse complement strand
CCCACATTCAGAGGAAGGACTGCAGAAGAGGAAACATATAAGAAAAACAACTGCTTGAACGCATGGGTCAGGGTGGACATGACTGAGGGTGTAGACTCGAAACTACCACACCAATGCAACTACCAACAATTTGGAAATTGGTCTTGTTCAAGGACACATGACAAAACTAGTGGAAACGCGCATCGGCCAAGGGTGGGGGGGGGCGCGGGGGGGGATTGAAGGGGAAAGGGGAGCATGAATCATGTAACCATGTTAAAAATGAATATTAATAAATGTTAAAAAAAAAAAAAACTAAGTGGGATTTTTAAACATTGAAAATAATTTAATCACAATACTAAGAGTCACCATGGGAGTACCTTAAATTTATGAAGTTAAAAAAGAATTTAAAAAATTAAAATAGTTTTAGAAAAGAATATATAGAAGGAAAAGTGCTGACTTTCCCCAATGGTTAAATTTAATATTAATTTATGAAGTCTTCCTATCCCAAATTTCAGTGTCTTCATAACTGACATGAAAAAAAATCATGCATTTGCATTCTTTCATAATAGTCACATGCCTATCCATTAGCCAACAAGTCAATCAATAAATATTTATTTATTAAGTGTTTACCATATGCCAGGAACTGTACTAAATGCTAGGGATACAAAGAAAGGAAAAGTAACCTCTCCTCTGAAGGAGCTCACTTTCTAATATGGGAGACAATATGTACATACAAGTACTTACAAATATACACAAGGTATAGATGGAGTAGATGGGAAGTAATGTCATGGAGGGAGGTATTAGCAGCTAAATAGACTAGAAAGGGCCTCATGCATAAGGAGGAAATTGATTTGAATCTTGAAGAAAGCTGGTTGATAAGGAAAGGGGTTCAATACTAAATAGCTTCAATTATTTAAAGGAGAAATATAAACAAAATTATTTTCTTTTTCTTTTTATCTTCATAGAAACTTTATCCTAGTGCCTCCTTTTAAATGGCTTTCTTTCTGAATAGGTTTAGCTGGAAGGGACTTATTTCCCAATGAATATAACTCTTAGGAGCATTATGAAAATATAATATTTTGGACCTTAGGCTTGGCTATTTGTCACAAAGTTATCTTGTAAAAATCACTAATTCAAGACCCTGATCTTTTCTTTGAAGTCAAGTGATGAAATAGCAAAAATTCCATTAGAGCAGTCTGGGGAAGCCTTTATATCCTTCCTCAGAAGAATATTTTAAATACATAACACTAATTTGATCACAAAGCAAACTAATTATATTGAAATGAAGTTATCAAAATACTAAAAAAACCCACAAGCCAAGTCGCAAATTTGTGTATATATTAAAATAAATGTAATATATATTTATCAAATATATAATATATTATTGTATTTATATTTATTATATATATTTCATGTAGAAATATATTAAAAAATTAATGGGCCCCCTTGAGCAAATAAAAGACACCTCATTTTCCATCATACATTTCAGATCATTCCCCTTCCAACATCTTCAGGCACACAGAAAGACTGTATTGAAAAAAAAAAGCTTTGCTTCAAAGTATGCTTTGAATTTAAAAAAAGTTAACCATTAGTTATTTATAGTAAAAATGTTTGAAATCTCTATATATATCTCAGGCTTCTAGAGGTGTCTATTAAAATGTGACCTTGGGATTAATATAAAGTTAAATGAGATAATATTGGCCTTTGGGATCCCAAAGGAGAGATAACGGAGACATCAGAGAGACCTTATCTTTTGACCTTAATAACATCTCACTATCTCTGTCCTCTCTCATGGTTTTTCTGAAGTCTAAAAGTAGTCTAGCCCATGGAAAGCTGGGAAACTTGGGACTAAGTGACCTCTTAAGGTGTCTGCTAATCTTAATGTCCTATGATTTTCCTAGCTATCACATCTATATCTAAAGTGTATTTTCTTTGGCTTACTTCTTTCAGAATTGTGAAGGAAGTTCTGAAATGAATTTGCTATTTTGTCTTTAGAATTTGAATGCCCCTTTATTTTATATAAATATGAATGACAATGATTAGTTTTAATGGTGGCTAACATTAGAACCTTTTCCTGCCTCCAACTCTGGGCAAGAATAGATCTTCTTGTGTAGGTAAATGGCATAAAACATACTAGTATTTCATCTAATGGGGAAGTAGGGTAGAGCAGGGTGTTTTTGGTGAGGTAGATGGGGAGAAGAAAGAATGAGATAAGGCTAAGCCAAAAAGGAGTTTGATGCTTTGCCATTGGGCATTCAGAAGAAACAGGAGTCATCTAGTAGCTTCTTATTTTAACTAATTATTCTTGCTAACAAGATACTAAAGTCATTTTATTTTTATTATCTCTTGAAAGAATACATATTCAATCAGTATCCTCTAAGTTTATTCACTACTGGGCAAAGCCCAGATCATCTTGCCCTACTTGTGCAAGCTCTCCTCTCACTTTCCATCATTCTGGACAGCATAGCTTTTTAGGATAATAATTTTATTTAGGACAAGGACTAACCCTTCTTTGGTCTCCTGTAGTGCTATGCCCATAGCATGACTGACATAAAGGTTAATGGGAAAGGAATCATTACTAGAAGTTAACAAAAGTCAGCTCTTCTCATTACATTATTAGGATCTTACTTGAACAAATCAGGGAGAAGAAGCCTATGGTAACTTCTGTATCTTTATTCAACATTTATTTAATTTTCAAGAGGCTTTTGAATGAAGGAAGTATCTTAAATGCAAAGAGAAGGTGGTTATAAATAATTTCTACCAATTATGCCCCATTTTAATTGTTTAGCACAAAACTGCAGATCAAGTTATGAAACGTGGCTATTGAATATGATTAATATTATTGACAAACATTTATTAAAAGTATTTTGTCACAACCAGTGAATACTCTATCTCATCAAAGGGTAAGTTGTATGCAATATATGCTGAGATGGTAGAAAAAGAGAAACGGAGATGGTGACTTCCTGCTTTTGTTGCTTAATAGAGTTGTTAAAACCCTCATCTAAATGAAGCTGGATTCATGATTGTGAGTTGTTATAGTCTCTTTAGCAGTAAGTGTATATTCAATCTGCATAAACTAAAAAAGTGGGCATGTTTTCAGAAATGGAACGAATCATTACTATAATTGCAGAGAAGAGAAACAAGTACCAAATCCCCATTAAATGTATTTATTACATTAGATATAAAATGCTTCCAATAACACTTTGAAGACATAAAATGCTATATAGGCATAGGAGAAAAAAACGGTGCTAGTGCTTAATATGAACTGATAGGTACTTGGAATATGGTTTCTAAAAGCACACTTGATCAAGAATTCTTGGAGGTATTAAGGAAAAGAGGAGGAATTATGTAGTTTCTGAGAAAGCATTAGACAAGAGCTCTTTATTAAAAAAGAATAGGTAAATAAATGACAAAATTCAGGCTCTCTACAGAGGCAAAGTAAATAATTCATTCCTTCCAAGATACAAAATAATGAAATCAAGGAATTTTCCCCCTGCTCTCTAAGGTTAGGCATTTCAGATGGTTTTGATGATTTCCCAATTAAAATCATCCCATTTGTGATTTGGAAGATCAAGTATCCAACTTTCTTAAAACAAAGTTATTCCTCTGAGCTGAATATTCATTTATAATAATTGGAGTAGATGTTTGAAAAATACTGTAAGGATAGAAAAGATCATGGTTGTAAAAAAAATGTCTTCTAGGCTAAGTCATCTAATTTTCTATGCCTTTTTCACTTTATCCACTATGATAAATTGGAGAGTTTCCTTATTATATCCCATCTTTGCATGCCTAGCTGATTGTCATGATCTAGCATGTATACACCAGGAACTTTCAGAGAGAAGTCTAGGGTATTAGGTAGAAAATGAAAATATTCTCACAAATGTTAAGGGTGATAACCCTAGAACAAAGCAATACAATTGGGATCAGTAGATGACTTATCTGTATCTTTTTCCCTTGAAGTCATGGAGTGCTTTTAATACTTGTTGAGGAGAACAAAAGGATCTCTCTTATTGATTCGTAGTGTTTACAAAAGAAGGCCAGACTTTTGTATAAAAACTAGATACAAGAAAATTAGAATTGAAAATGGAGAGAAGTGACAGGAGGGAAGAAAAGAAAAATGGTAAAGAGCAGAGAGGAAAGTAAAGATCAATTGTGGTAGGGATGATTATTTTAACCATGGTAGGTGAGAAGACAATGAAAACAGATGAGAGGGGAATCAGAGGTGAAGAGAGGAATGACAAGAGCTTTGAGGTGTGGTGGCTTCAAAGATCCAGGGACCTCAATAATCCTTGAAAGCAAAGATACTGAATATATTTTGTATTTGCATAAGTATATTTTGAATGAACCAAACTGCCTTAATTCTAATGGCCCTTGATGACTTAGACACAGTATGTCAGTCAATAAATATTTCTTAAACACTTACAATATGCCAAGGATTATGCTAAAGGCAGGAAAAACAAAAGCAAAAAACACTGTCCTTGCCCACAAGAAGAATACATGCTTACATGCAAATTTACTTATGTCCATATTAAGATATATGCAGAGTGTATAGATATTAATCTCAAAGGGAAGGTATTAGAATAGAAGATGGGGGAAACTGGGAAGGTTTCTGGAAGGAGGCACCATTTAAGCCAAGTCTTGAAGAAGACAGAGTAACTAAAAGAAAAGTATGAGGAGAGTATTCAAATCATGGGAGACAACAAATGCTATGGTACAAAGAATAGCAAGGGAGAGGGGAGAGCCCTGTGCCAAGAATATTGAGAAAGCCAATGTAGCTGGATCCTAGATATGAGGAAGGGAGTATAACTAGAAGAATTGAAAGGGTCCAGGTTATTGGTGGCTTTATATTTGATGCTGGAGACAAAAGGAAGCCAATGGAGTTTGCTGAGTAATGATGTGATCAGAATTTTTTTGTGTGTGATTATTTAAGGAAAATCACTGGCAGATGAGTAGAAGATAGATTGAAGTGAGGAAGCACCTGAAACAGAAGACCAATTAGAAGGTTATTGTGAAAGTCCAGGTGAGAGGAGAGGCTGTAGAAGGGTCAGGACTACGTGAAAGAACAGAAGGGGATATATACAAGACAGGATTTGACAAAAGATTGGATATATGGAGTGAACAAGAGTAAGGAGTTAAGAATGATACCTAGAATATGAGCCCAGGTACTGGAATGATTATTGTAATCTTGACAGTAATAGAAAAGTTGAAAAGAAAAGAAGATTTGGGCATTGGAACTCTTTAATAGGCATTTGTTTTGAGTTAAAGCTAAATTTAGTTTATGATATGTTGAATTTCAGATGATGGGCAGAACTTCCAGGTCGAGATGCTCAAGTAGGCTTTTGGCATTGTAGAATTGGAGCTTAAGAGAGAAGATGAAGCTAAAGGTTCTAAAGGCCAAGGAAGCCATATCTAAAGTGAATTTTTCTCCCTTTCTAGAAAACCATCTCTGTATAACGAACATCTTTTGTTTTGATAGCATTATTCATTGTTTTTCGATTTCTTTATCAACAACAAAATAAGAAAAGGTAGTTTTGACTTAGAGTTAGTAAAACTCAAGTCCAAATTCTATCTCTAGACATTCTATCTCTGACATTGCTCAAACATGACAGTGTGGTTTATCAGGGCATCTAAATAACAAGAAGTCAGTCTCTCATTGCTCTTAAACCTGGGGAGACAGAGAACTTAAGATAGATTTTGGTAAATATCACCAAAATAAGACTACTTTCATCTGCACAGAAAACTATTCACATAACTGTTAGGGTTCAGAAATGAGTACTTTGAAAAACCAACAAAACTATTTTGCAGTTCCAGGACATGTTGATTTTTTTATTAGCTATATTCATCAATCTTCCTGACTTTGAAATGCCAATACCACCCTACAGAAAACACACATAACTTAGTCATTGCATTTACTTTAGAAAATGATTTTCTTTTTCAGTGAGCAGAGAGTGGTATCCTGACTCTTTTGATTGTCTACATGTTTTACTTGTGTATGAGGTATAGTTTTAAGTTGAATATATACATTTTTAACTTTTTTATTAGTTACTCATTCTGAATTTGAATATCATATGATGTACATCTATTAAATTTTTTCTTCTTTTATCCATTTCAAGTTATAATACAGGTGTCCGTTTTCTCCTTAGAGGTTAACATAATTTTCTTGTAATTTAGTTCTTTGCCTATAACTTGATGAAGCTGGGAACTCATGATGTAGAACAATTTTTATGACACATGTTCAGGTCCAAATTGGATCTTTTCGAGACTAATATCGTTGCCTTCTAACTGGTTTCTCTGCCTCATCGCTTCCCTCTTTAATCTATCTTTTACACTGCTTCCAGATAATTTACCAAAAATATAAGTCTAATCCTATCATTCTTTTGTTGAAAAAATATTCAATGGCTTGCTATAACCTAACAGATACAGGCTAAACTTTGGAATGTAGTTGTTAGAGTGTTCCATAATCTGGATTCTCCACTACCAATGGGCCTTACCTCACATTACATACTCTTAAATTTCTATCCATCCTAACTATTCATCTTTTTGAGAGTGGAGTGGGGATGAGGTTTGCTTTTTATTGTTCCATTTGTTTATGTTTGAATATTCTACCCAATGTTACATATCAGAATTCTACCAAAACTTCAAGGATCAGTCAAACATCATCTTCTACATGAAGTCCTTGATAATTTTTTAATGAAAGTAATCTCAACCTTTTTGGATCTTAGATCTCTCAAAGAACTTTGTACATCATTTTTGCAATTAACTATAATAGCAAACAGGATAGATATTTAAATGGATGTCATTCTTTTCTAGATTGGGAGTTTACTGGTAACAGGGACATTTCCTATTCACTTTGTAGTTTCTCCTCTGTACCTACCACCAGTGTGTTGCACACTGTCTTGAACTCAGTAGACCTTTAATAAATATTTGCGAAGTTTAGTTGTTCTGATATGTTTATAAACACTATCATAGAGACTGCAGTATTTTGCTGAATTTTGGTTTAGTTTGTCAAGAGATTGAAGTGGATACTCCCACCACTGGTTGCCTTGCCTTCTTTGTAGTTTTACCTAAATAGAATAATGTCCTCAAAACCCATCATAGTGATTAGTTTGTCTCATCACTATTTACTCATTTCATTTCTGCTCTCACAGCCAAAAGATAGTGAACTAATTCTTTACTTCAAAAATAGGTGTAACCCTCTGGGGCTACTGAGGGCAGTGCAGGACTATTTTTTCCTTATGCTGCAAAGTTCTTCTAATTTTTTTTTCTGTCTCCTTATGTCAAGATCTCTTTTCTAATGTCATTTATCATGGCTGTCATAACGACTGCTACTCGCCACCCCTGTCACTACTTCTAATCTCTGTCAACACTTCTGTCGTCCACTGCTTCAGCCGCTAACTGCTTTTTAAAATTCCTCTTCTCTTTCTTTTCCCTTTTTTTTATTGTTACTTTGTCAACTTTTAGAACAGTGGGGTTTGCTTTTGTAGTTACTTCCAGGCAATGGAAACATCCCTTTCCTCCTGCTATATTATATTGAATCTAGTCCTTTTTGTGGTCCTTACCAACTACTCTCTTTTTCCATTCTGAATACTTAAGGTTTTCAGAAATCTGACCTTCAAATAAGTGAGTTTTATTTCTGTTAGTTGGTTCTAACTTCTGGCAGCTGGGATATATCCTCAGGAGATAAGATTTGAGACTGGATCTAGGGTCTCATTGGTATAGGGAAGTCCTTTTACTATTGCATATTAGCACATTCTTTCCAATTTATAGTCTTAGAGAGTTGTCTAGAGCAGTGAGAGGTGAGATGATTTGTCTAGGGTCATATAGCCAACATGGATTAGAGGGAATTGTTGAATTTAGGCCTTTCACTTCATGGCTTATAGATTAGTCTCTACTGACTAAACCAGTGATGGGCAAACTTTTTAAAGAGGGGGCCAAAGGAAAGGAAATGCTCATCTGTCAGTCTTTTTCTAAAACAACTCTTTTGAAGTTTCATTGTATTGTATCCTACTCATTGTATTCCTCAGACTAGGAATAATGTCTTGCAGCCCGATAGTTTGCCCATCACTGAACTTAACCATTCCTTCTCTATGGCACCAGAGGATATGCGGATATGTGAATCAAAGTACATACAATTTATATATTCAATAGAGTTTTTGCTTTGTTTGTGGTTTTTAAGATCACAACTGATGAAATACAGAAATTCCCAGATGATTATCCAAAGACTTCTAATGCTAACAATACCTTTTTTAACAAAATACTTTATTTTACTAAATGCTTTGAAATATTTTATATCATTTTGTTATATTTATAACTTTCTAAGTAGATTCCATAGCCCACAGTTTAGAAAGCTATTATTTGTATATTTTTCCATTCAATCTTTAAATATTGATGTGATTTCTCTGACAAGCTTCTTAAATTTTATCAGAAAACCAGACTGAATCATGGTCAACTGGATCCAACTGTATTCATCTGGAGAATTGCTTTTACCTTTGAGTTTAAGGGCTTTTCCTGGAATAGTCAAATTTTAACTGTCATGATAACCTCATTCATGATCTGTATGTGACAAGCTATTGACCAAGCACCTTCCTTTTCACTTTCAAATACCTCCTGAAAGCTTTGTTCTTCTAAAAACCCTTTTGGGCTGTGGTGTGCTCTGCTGGCTAGAGGGAGGAATTCACATCTTTCACTCTGCCAGATTTGTTGTCCCTTAAAGGCACTGTGATGAATGCAGTGATCCATAGAAATAGGAATTCTATCCCCTGAATTACTCTTTGAGGAACAACAGAGCTCTGAAATGTTCTAGAAGATGATATGAATGGGACTTTCCCTTCTCTTTAAGGTTGTATAATTACTTTCTTAAATGATAAACTTCTTTAAAGCTAGCCTTTGATCAGTTCCACAAATATTTTGACACTATGGATATTATCAAGCTGTTGCATTATCAACAACAAGAAAAGAAAAGAAAAACTGTACTGTGTTTTGAAGAATGAGAAATTAGTACAGAAAAAGAACTGGAGAAAGCAAGCTGCAGATAACCTCAGGGGACATTCTGAAGATCCCATGTCCTAAATTCTATCTATGCTTGGTTTGTCCTATATATTTCCTTGATTAAATTCCTTGTCACAAAATGTACTTAATGTTTGATTCAGATGCAAATGTAAGCTTATTAAAGCAGCTCTTATTAATTTTCCAAAAATATGTTTCCAGAGTTTTTACTATATGTCAAGCATCACCCCCCAACATTTAAACATATAATTTGCATAAGAGATTTTGTGATGATTATGGATGTATGTGTTTATGGGTAGGCATATACACACATATACACATATATGTATTTCTTGTTTCTTTATAAAACACACACGTCCATGTAGGCCATAGAACCACTTGAACACATTTTTATTAGAGATATATAAAATGGAACATTGCTGCATAAAGGAGAACTGAAACATTAAGCATCAGACATTTTGTGTTTGTTCTATTTCAGAAACAGCTGTTGAAGGGAATATTTTAGTATCCTATTCTAGGGATTTAAAATTAGCAATATATATCGTTTTGACCATTGTCAATATGCAAAGATATTGTCGACAACTAGGTGGCGTAGTGGATAGAGCACTCGGTCTAGAATGAGAAAGACTCATCTTCCTGAGTTCAAATCCAGCCTCAGATGTTTACTAACTATTGATCCTGCAGAAGTCACTTAATCCTGTTTGACTCAGTTTCCTCATCTGTAAAACGAACTGGAGAAGGGAATGACAAATCACTCTAATATTTTTGCTAAGAAAACCTTAAACAAGGTCATGAAGAGTCAGAGGATTAAAACAACTGAACATAATATCCAAAGAATAAAGAGAAGTGACAGAAGTTTCAGAAAAATCTCCTTTTCTCAAATGAAATATGCCCAAATATAATAAACTATTCCTGTAGCCATAATGTGAAATTAATTGCATTCTTTTGATTGAAAGTACTACAAAAGGATCAACCCAGGGAGAATGATCTGTTAATCCAATCTAAACAACTGAGTCTTTCTGAATGAATGCAAGCATCCTCTGTGGATTTTTAGATTTATGCATTTAATTATTTTTTAAAGTATTAGTACAAGTTCATTGTCTGCCTGACAACATATTATATGAAAATCTTTGGTTTACTCTGGAAAGTCTGGAATACAATGACACAAAAGTTAAAGCTTATTTGTCACAGCATAGTTTTATACCAAAGGAAAGCTTCTACCAAAGGGTGTAACTTCCACCTTTAAAAACAAAAAGATTACCCTAAATTTTTTTTCCTATAGGCTTTGAGGTATAGAAAAGACAATTGCTTACTATTTATAACTTCCTAATTCTCAGATTACATTTAAAATATTTGATTCATATAAAACTCATCTGGGACCACAGAGCTACTCCAGAAAACATTTTGATTTGTGTAACAATGAAGTAACACAACCACAGAATTTCAGAGTTGGAAGAGGCCCCAGGGTTCATCTAATTTAATCCACAATGGATTATTAGTACTTTATCCCTTTGGTTTGTCAGTCTCTCCCTCCAATCTTTTACCACTTCAGTTCAACCTCTACTCAGTAGTTCAATTTACCTTCCTAAAATACAGAATGGGTTGTCCACCCCCTCCCTATTCTATAAACTCCCGTGGCTCTCTATTATCTGTAGAATTATACACAAAAGTTGGGCTTTCAAAGTCCTTCAGAACTTGACCCTTTCCTACATTTTCAGCATTTTTAGACCATAATTCCCCTTCTTCTTGCTGTTCCTCAGGTAAGACACTCCCTCATCTGTGCTTTCTTTTTACTGGTTTTCCTTTATGCCTGGATTTTTCTACCTCTTTATCTCTGTTTCCTGGACTTCCTACTGTCCTTTAAATTATAGCTTAAATCTGACTTTCTAGAAGAACCTTTTTCTACTCCTCTTCAATGCTAATGTCTTCCTCTGTTGTCTATAATTTATCTTGTTTGTACATAATTGTTTACAAATTGTCTTCTCCCTCTCTTCTAGGGCCTAGACCAAGAATTAACCTTGAGAATAAGAACTATTTTGGACCTTTCTTGGTTGACATAGACATTAGCACAATGCCTGAGGGCACATAAAAGTTGCTTAATAAGTGCTTGTTGACTGAAAAAGGGACAGGAATCCCCTTCTGCAATCTAATCCTGGCAATAGACATTCTCTCTTCTCAAGACCGGTCAGGAAATAAACTCTGCTATTGAAGTTTCCAGTATTCTACAGGAAATTCATACTTAGTAGGACATAGCTAATCTTTTCAATCCTTTTGAATTCTTAGATTTTATGATCCCACTTTTTAAGAGAGTACAAAAGAGTTTTGGAAAATGACATCTAATTTCCTCAACAACAAATGGAAATGTTCCCACTGAAATACTTAAATCTTCTGACATGCTCTCAGTTATTTTGAAGTCAGTCAAAATAAATCTACTTAAAAAACTGTGTTGAACGGTTATTTAATATGATGTTTTGGGCAGCTAGTACATAGAGAGCCAGGCTTAGAGATGGGAGGTCCTGGGTTCAAAACTGGCCTAAGACACTTTCTAGCTGTGTAATCCTGAGCATGTTACTTAACTCCAGTTGCCTAGCCCTTACCACTCTTCTGCCTTGGAAATGATACTTAATATGAATTCTAAAACAGAAGGCAAGATTTAAAAAATATAAAGTGTTCAAAGCAAAGAATATGACAAGGCTCCTACAATAACTTCAGAGACTCATTAACCTCCTGGCAGCCTTCAATAATTAAAGAATGTGAATGGTAATATTAGTATGGAAAGCAGAAATGTTTATACCATAACTAACTTATTATAAAACCCACTGTGATAATATCTACTTATTCATGGTATAAACTACCACAATCACAAAAGATCAAGTAATATCTATTACAGTTTCCCGGAAAATTTCTCTTATATATTAATCCCTGTAGTATTTAGTAGAACTATTTCCTTTCACTGTTAATGTCATCTACTATAATAAAGCATTTTTAGTTTTATGGTATTTGCATGAATGAGTATAAGGAGAAACGGTATAATTTAAAGGTTATTTTTCAATTCTCTTACTCAAATTACCATCTAACATTGTACTAGTTTTGGTTGAATAACCTTTACTAATGAACTCAAGTTGAATGCAATTGAAAATTAATTCCAAGAATATGTCTTGCTGCTAAAGATATATCTGGTTAGAAACAGATGCATTTCCCTCCTGCCTTGCTCCTTAACCTCAGCTTACCTCAGCCCTCTCTGCAAGTTTTATTTCTCTCCCAAAAATGATGTTTAAAAGTCTCAATATGGGAAAACACTATGTCTACTTAAAATTGCTTCATGTACATATTTTTTGGGGTGGGGGAAATGTATGGGATGAGGACGGGGTAAGTTGGGAAGAGGAAACTAGTCCTGAATTTAGTACTTGTGTTCTTAGTTACTTCATGTTCTAAGAATTGTCTCTGGATGAAGGAAGCAGCCCAAGAACACTAGCACAATGCCATTCAGGACACTACTCCATTGATCCTGAATATTAGTACATGAGTTAATTTCTGTCACATACTTCCAGAAAACTCTAAGCAGCAAGTAAATTTATGTAAACATACAAGAACGTAAACCAACAAGCAACTTCTCCCTAGATTTATTTTGGAAAAATCTGGAAACGTTACCTTTGATAAGACCATATAACTCACCATCACAAAAACTCTGAATAATGATAACCAGCCTGGCAGCTCTCATGGGCAATTTCCACATAGCTCATTAAAACAATATTTCACCTAAAGCAACATTATGCTAAATGAAGTTTATTTTAAATGGACCACCTTGGTTTGGTTATTGGGGTTCTGTGGAGATGAATGCATTTGTTCTAGTACAGCACTGTGAATTCTCAGATTAGACACTGATTAAGTACTCCACAAAGCCTCAAGTCTACTCAGCAGAGATAATAGTTTCATGCTTTCTGAATTCAGTAAGTTGGCCTTTACTCTTCTTTTCTTGAAGGGAAATTTGTGGATTAGCAAGGCAAATGAATAAAAGAGTGCCATTAGAGAAGCTTCTGAAATTTTCCTTTGGGAAAATAAAGAAATGAGACATCAGTGTGAAGCAACCTGTTCAGTTATTAATATGAAATTAATAAGATTCATAGAGATTTTGGAATATGATCAAGAATAGCATCTGAGAGCAGACAAGAATATTTCGAAAAGATAGATAGCCTGCAGCACAGGCAATCTCTTGCATTTGTTATATAATAGCTGCATTAGAATAAAGGACAAAAGAAACTGGAAATAATGTGAAGATGTAGCTTAAAAATAAAGGCCTCTCTCAAGACACTTCTTAAAAATCACTTGGGGAATAATAAAAAAAGACAGTCTGATCACAACACTAATATTGAAATTATTCTCCAAAATATGGAACTAACACAAAAAAATCATTGCATAATAACTATCTTCAAATGTCAAATGATGTTAATTTATGAGTTTCATCCATCAGAGTAGCCCACAAAGGAAGAGAAAAACTCTTTTTGCAGACAATACCTAAACCTTAAAAGTTCAATACCATGTATTTATAGGAACTACACAGCAAAGCACATAATATATAGTAATGTAGGATGCATCTTTCTTGGTGTACTGCTACTAAATTTATTAACCAGTTTCATCCTTGTCTTATTATTACAATTGGCTTCTAATTTATATCAAAATTTTCTCTCTGTCTCTCTGATTCTCTGTCTCTGTCTGTCTGTCTGTCTGTCTGTCTGTCTCTCTCATGCTTTAAAGTTTCAGAGTTCTTAATATACTTTTCTCATTTAATCCTCAGACTGCCATTAGATAAATGCTATTACAATTCCTATTTTACACCTAAGGAAACAGAGACAAGAAATTAAGTGACATTGCCTTATGGTTACAGTCTAACAACGTTTAAAAACTAAAGTGTATGGGGCAGCTGGGTAGCTCAGTAGATTGAGAGCCAGGCCTAGAGACAGGAGGTCCTAGGTTCAAATCTGGCCTCAGACACTTCCCAGCTGTGTGACTCCCATTGCCTTTAAAAACAAAAACAAAAGCAAAAAACTAAAGTGTCCTTGACTCTTAAGTCTGATATTGTATTTTCTCTGCCAGGCTGACTTTCAACTCTTCTATGAACCATTCACCTGCATAGGTCCTCCTACTAACTTCAGGTGAAATAAAAAGAATTAAGACTATTAGTGACTGAACATTTCCCCCAAATGATTATATTTTCTTTGGTCGTCAAGTTTTAAAAGCATTAAAGTCAGCCAATGATTATAGTCAGACTTTCAATGCCTGATGGTTTATTATGTAAAGGAACTAGTTTTAAGTTCAGTTTAGTAGTGATGTACATTTTTTTAAAAAAAAAAATTATCCAAACAATACACTGCTGAAGACAGGTGAAATAAGAGCATACAGAAATTAAATGCAGGATGTAATTTTTTTATTCTTCCAGGAAAGTGTTCAGATCTAGTTTTCAGTATCTTCTGACTCCCTTATTATTCAGTGGTAAAAGACAAGAGTAATGCTGTATCCACTGTAAAATAGTCCCTCAAAATACGGAAAAAGTATAAAGTCAGTACAAAAGACTTTACAAACTGTAAGACTGAAACAAAATACCAACAAGCAGAGTGAGTTTGGGGAAAATACACCCACAGAGCATCTGAAGAGGCAAGAAAATAGGAAGTTATTTTTAAGAATGTGGTTGAAGTTGTTTTTCTTTTTTTAAAAAATATATATATTATTGTTGATTTTTTCTTTATCTAATACTTATTTCAATGTGCACCTCCTCTCCTCCCTATAACCAAAGAAACTTTCTATGTGAAAAAGACAAAAAAAGCAAAATCTTCCAGAATGGAAACCACATTTGACCATGTTTACAATGTTCTGTCTAAGTAATCTACTTCTTTTCACTGGAGGATAAAGGAGCCATGTTTGCTTAGGTTTCTAAGGACTTGTATTGGATTTTCAGTTGTTCAGAGTTCAACTTTCTTTTAGTGACCTTTCTATTTACATTGTTAGAGTCATTAGGTATATATTTCACTTGTTTCTGCTTATTCAATATGTGAGTTGGTCTTCAGTTCTTTTTAATATAAGAATTGTTTTGTGACAGTTTCTTTCATTCACTTTTCCTGTCACTGCCAAGTTTAGGGTATTTAGGATTGGTATCATTTGGTGTGGTAGAGGGAGGACTGCCCCTACAAAATTATTTGCTCTACCACCTTCCCAATATTGTCTCAAGATTTTTTAAAATGGTTTTCAATAAAATTCATGGTTATTGATCACTTCACACAAGGTAAGATTCTAAATCACTATTTTCCCAGAGTATAAGGGTGACAAATGAAAAGGGAGTTTGCTTAGATATTCATATAAAGAAGAGAGACTTGTGGCTTCAGATATATCTTGCATCATCCTAGGGCTGTGTACTCGAGTTATTTTTAAACTTGTACTGAGAGAATTTGTTTTATAGGATCTTGAGACAGATGGCTAGGTTTATGGCAAGTTTGCATCAATGTTGATTCATCAGTTTACCGACATCACCAATACTCTCTTACTTCATAAATACTTATTGGTAAGGCACGTACATTTACTTTATGAAGAATTGACACCATCCAGATTAACAGGAAAGGCATCCTAGACTTTAGCTTACTAGTTTGTAAAATGAAATTTAATAACTTCGGTATAGTATAATGCCTAGAGAGCTGGACTCCGAGTATGTGAAACCTGGGCTCAAATTTGTCTTCTAATACTTACTGGCTATGGGAGTAAGATGTTTAAAGTTTCAGGGCAGTGCAACATTGGGCAACCCATTTAATTATTCTGTCTCTATTTCTTATCTATAAAATAGTGATGATGCCAGAGCAGGGTTATGATGAAAATCAAATGAGATAACATTCCTAAAGAGTTTGGCAAACTTAATGTACTAAAGTCCTAGGGGTTTGGCATATACTTAGACTATGTAAAATGGTACCATTCAGGTGATTCATGCTAGAGGACTTGCTTCTAGAACCTGGAAGATTGGGAGCATGTGTGGACATTCAGGGTTGGCCTGTCATGTAAAAGAAAGCAGTCTTTTCCCCAATGGTTGAAAAACTAGCTTCAGTATTATTGGATTTTTTTTGCAGGGGTAGAGAAGAAAATTCAGGTATAAGGGGTACAAGTTATTTCTTCACTCATAACTGGTGAGACCTCTTAGTAAAGTTAGAGTGGATAATGATTCCCTCACAGCACCTAATGTGGCCTGAGAAACGGGATGTGATTTTGATGTTTTTATTGATTGTTTTCCTTTCTAAGTATGTATATTCTCTAGCCTATGAGTTATAGCTGTTGGAGCTCTGGGAACATAGGAATCCCGTCCAGATTCTGGAGCCTTCTAAGTAATGAAGCTATGAGGAGCAAACATCATGGACATTGGCTTAGCTAGCATTTGGTCTTGGCTTTGGTAGAATGAATACTATGTAGAAATTTAGCTCTAGTGTAAGCCTAAAATTCCTTTCTTCCTTGGAAATCCAGGTGGCAAGGAGGGTGGGAATTATGTCCTCTTTTTTGGAGGGAATTGTTTTATGTTTTTTCTTGCTACTTATTGAAGTTAAACATCCTTTCAAAGATAATTCAATGCATTAAGTGGTTAAATGGGAGACCATGTAATAACAAAAAAGGAAAAGTCATCAATTCCTTGGTGAACCCTTTGGAGGATAAAATTCAATAAGTATGGCCCATAGTGGGGCCAGAGTAACTATTGAGAGGTCAATTTGGAAAAATTAGTTATAAAGATGGGAAACTATCCTTGGTAGTCTGGCAGTTGTATTTGTTCAATTTTCCAATTGTCCAAATTTATTCAATTCAATACATATTTACTGAATACCTATTGGGTGCAGAACACGGGGGGAATATAATAAAAGTATCTCCATTTAGGGAACTTAGGTTTTTGGGGAATTGGGGAGCAGATATAATAAGCACATAAATGCAAAGTACATATATTGTAATTCTTTGATTCTAACATAAAATGTTTTCAAGATAGAGGAAAATGTTAATATTTGGGAAGGTGGGGAATGATGCTAAGAGTTTTAAGGGAGGGTGATATGTTAGCCACTTTATATCAAGAACATTAAACCTTTTACAGGGAGTATTAAATATAAACTAAAATGATTAAAATAAGAAAAACTCTCTTTATATTATTAACTTTATTAAAGTAAGAAAAACTAGAGTTTCTCCCAGTTGAAATTAACTAACTCCTTACTACTCTGAATCTCCACTGATTCAAAGTTTCTCCTAGGTGGGGGATTGGTCCTTATATAGACCATTCCCAGGAAAGTAGGGGTGTGTAGTCTCCACCTAGCATAGGATTGGTCTGTTGAGGACCAATCCCACGCCAGGATATAGGGGGCATGGTTCATCTCCCAGCATGGGATTGGTCTATTAAAAACCAATCCCATGCCAGGAAGTAAGGGGGAGGGACCCCTGGGGCAAGCTGGGGAATGTAGTTCCCCCAGCCACAACACTTCAAAACCCACAGAACTGAGCATTATTAGGCATATATCTTTGATATGAAAGAATCATTATTTCAGGCCCGAAATATGTACACTAACTTGTAACAGAAACACAAACTGGGAACTAGCAAAAGAGTTAATTGTAGAAATAGAAATAAAAACAAATGCTATTTTGTAAATGGAGATGGAAGGGAAAGAGCTAGCAAAGAAATTTTAAAAAATGTAATTATGGTCATACGATAGAAAATGGGTTCAATATGTCTTATTTAGCTATATTCTATTTAGTGTGTGGTAAAATACTTAATAAGTGTCAGTTGGTGTGTTTGAATTGGAGATGTGGTTTTTCGTTGTTAACAAGGTAGGCCTTCCTCAATTAAAAAGTAATCTCCTTCAAAAAGGATTGTTGTCTCCTTCCTCCTACTTCTCTTATTACTGTCTTCTGTAGGACAAAGCTTGAAATGCCCAGGGTGAAATTTCATCTCAAACCTAGAAGAGTGGAAGTGGGAAAGAGGAGAGAAGGCATAAATAAGCCTTTAGTAGACATGGAGAATTCCACACTTGAGAAAGTTTTCTCCTGGGAGAATGGAAATTTTCACGTTACCCATAGACTGAAGAAAAGTTATATGTAAAGGGAATAATGATGTTCTTTCCCCTGCTGTAAAAGTGATAAGAAAGCCCTTGGGAGTTAATGGATTGTTTCCAGGGAAACTGTTGGGAGTAAAAATTGAACTCATGATTTGACTAGGAATCAAGGGAGCTCCAGTAGGAAATGGGCTTATAGCTATCAATCAATCAACTCAAGCAATCAATTATCTATTAAGTACCAGTTATGTGCTTAGAACTGTGCTAGGCACTGGGGATGCATATATAATGATTTCTTAAATCCCCAATCATAGTTATCTATTCATTCCAACTACTTCTCAGGAAGGGTTAGACTTAACTACTTAGTTCCAGAAAAAGAAATGACAGAAAAACAAATCACGTCTCCATAGCTTTCCAAAACTTTCTAACATTTAGATTTGTCTCCAAATGAAATTGGTTTTCTCTTGAGGTGGTAAGTTCTCTGTCATTGTATAATTAGAGACCAGATGAATGCTCTGAATACTTGTTTGGGGGGTTATTGTATCGGACATTTCTGCTTGAAAAAAAGGTCAGGGTTGGACTAGCTTATATGTAGTATCCCTTAAGATTCTGTGTCTAATTCAGTAGACAAAATCTTCAAAGGACCTAGTTCCTTCATTCCATGTCAAACTTTAACTTTTAGGGGAACTTCAAAAGTAATTCAAAAAGAATACACTAAAGAAAATCAGTTTGAAGTTCAGAGACATGT
Organism: Gracilinanus agilis; assembly: GCF_016433145.1. Taxonomy (NCBI): domain Eukaryota; kingdom Metazoa; phylum Chordata; class Mammalia; order Didelphimorphia; family Didelphidae; genus Gracilinanus; species Gracilinanus agilis. The sequence continues at coordinate 179,121,993 of NC_058132.1, read as the reverse complement.
AGAATTGCAATTAGGTTTTTGGCAGAAAAAAAGAGATTATAATTTTCAAAGATAAACAGAAAGAGCAGTCCTAGCCACTCTTAGGAATCTAGAAGTAGATTTTCCTTTTTGAGGTTCCGTGAGTTCAACTTTTACTTGGCTCCCTCCAATTTTATTTATTTTCATGCTATTAATATCTTCTAGGCAAAGAGAATGCTTCAAATTGAACACCCATTGCTCTTCAGTTTTTGAGATTGGTTTCATTTGAAATACAGCTATTTCAGATGAAAATGAAAAAGGAAAGAAAATAGTCTAACAGAGAGAGCCCAAAGGCAACAGTCATTGTCTCATAGGCATTGATGAGACCTCAGAATCCATCAAATACAATCTCCTCCTTTTACAAATGAGGAAACTGAGACCTAGGAAGAGAAGAGGAAGGGAAAGGAAGGAAATAAGCACTTATTAAGAACTTTTATGAAAACAGAGAGGAGGGAGTAAATTGAATATGATGGGAAGATATGCAAAAAACCCAAAGCAAAATAAAATTAAGGGATAAAAAAAAAAGAATACATTGGGAAGGGGGGGGGGGGGAAGAGAAAGTCAGAGAGAAATTATCTCACATGAAGAATCAATACCATGAAGGGGAAGGTGGGAATGGGTGGGCAGTGCTTGTATCTTATTACCATTGGAAATGGTACAAAATGGGAATAGTTTCCACATTTAGTGAGGTAAAGAAACTTATCATACTCCAAAGGGAAGTAAGAAGAGGAAGGGAAATAGAAGATGGGGTAGACAAAAGATACTCTCCATGTCCTAATTTCACACATTCTTTACTGTCTAGAATTTTCTCCTTTTTCATCTCTGCCTCCTGGATTTACTAACTTTCTTTATGTCCCTGATAAAATGTCATCTTCTATAGGAACTCTTTCCAATTCCCTCTTTTTCACTTTTCCTTTAAAAAAATTCTATGAATAAAGAATTTTTGACAATTGTTTTCTGAGGTATGATTCCAATTCCCTCTTAATTCTAATAGCTTTACTTTGCATAAATCTTCTATTTATCCAGCTTCCCGATTACATATATCTTTTTTGTATATGATAACTTGCATATTTATCCCCCTGTTAAACTGTTAAGTTCATAAGCACTGTCTTTTGCCTCTTTTTATGTCCCCAGCATTTAGCACAGTTTCCTGGCAAATACTATGTCCTTAACAAATTTTTATTGGCTGAAAAAAATTCTTAGGGTACTATTCCTTTTAGTTTGCACTAAAGATGTGTGTATACAAATTCATTTCTGGTTAGACTGATATTATGCCAAAAAAGAGAACTTTAAAATAGTGATTTCACATGTCCTACTTGGACTGTATGATAAAATGAAACAAAAAATATTAAAATCTTGAGCCATCTTCCCCATACTTGATCCAATTCATCTTACTTGAGGCCAAATCTGCACTATTAAACTATTTTCTGGTCAATTCACAACACTGTCCAAGAAGTTATTTGCCTAAATAGAATTAACTATTTGAATACAGAATGAATAGTTTCCTCTTAAAAGTTTTGGGCTTCATACCATATATAGTGACAGTATTCTGTAGACATGGTCTAAGAAAAGTAAGCATAAAACTAGGAATACAACTATCACAGAACTACAATTCATATGTTAAAGTAGTACATATGGCTTTCTGAGTTTGAATCGTCCTTAATTTTTCTTTCTAATTGAAACAGAGTTATTCCATATGAAATAAAATTATGTACATTAGAATACCAAATATTAATAGTTTCTCAATTTTAAATAGCTAATCAACAAGAATTTGTGAACATTCTTAATTTATAGCACTGTGTTAAATGCTGAGAATACAAACGAAGGCAAAAAACAATCCTTGGTCTCAAGGAGTATATAGTCTAATATAAACAACTATGCACAAACACACTATGTACAGGATAAATTGGAGAAGATTTCAGAGGAAGATTAGAAGGACAAAGAAATTAAGAAGGATCAAGAAAGACTTCTTGTAGAAGGTGAGATCTTATCTGGGACTTAAAGGAAACCAAGGAAGCCATAAGAAAGAAAGGAAAAGAGAGAATTCCAGGCATGGTGGAGGGGTGAGGTGCCACAGAAAATGATAAATTGAGAGATGGAGAGTTTTAGATGAGGAAAAATAAGGAGACCAATAGAAACAAATCCTGAAATATATGGAGGCTTGAAAGGTAGGAAAAGGGCCAGGTTTTTAAGAATGGAGGATTTTCTAGTTATATGGACATGCCAGATTTTATCAGATAGGGGAGGTGACATCATCAGACTTAGGCTTTATGAAGATCAATTTGAAAACTAAGTGGATGATATATATTCAAATATAACTGTGTTTATAAGACAGTAACATTTGACTTGAAAAGTAAAAAAAAGAAAATCTCCAAATCCCATTTTTACAATTTATATGAAATTAAATCCAGTCACTTCCTTTTGACACAAAATTATTATTTATTTTAATACTATATATATAGTCCCATATCTATTTTTATTTTATATGTGCTATAGTAATCTAATTTCTAGGTTTTCTTATTGTCTGGCTTGATTCATACATTTTATTCAGCCATTCTAACTATATCAAAAATTGTCTCAAATTTTCATAGAAGAAAGCTATTTTCTCTTACTTCTCAGGAATATAAAAAAAGTTCTTGATCTTCTATTTCTCAGTATATCAGAAGCTCACATTAAGATGGTTTCTTGAATGTCAAATTATCAAATTATTCTACCCAAAACATAATAATTATGTGAACAAATAGCCTGGCCTGAAAAATACTATTATTTTTAAAAAGAGATTTCTAAAGTTTTTTCAAAATATTTATTAGTCAAAATACAGGGTATTAAACTAGGCTTGTATAACTACCAAAAGGACAAAAAATTTGACATTATTTCATTATAAAATTCATTGGTCTAAACAAGTAATATTTAAAAATTCATGGGGTATTTGTTAACAGGGAGAAAGTATACTTATCAATTTTTAGACTTCAGGATTTCCTTTACATATAACTATGTCACTTTTTGTACTCAAGTAGAGTAACACTTAAAAAAAAACATTTCTGTCCAATACTGTCAAATTTCAGTGGTTCAGTTTTGTGAAATTCATGGCATACCATTTAACTGATTGATCAATGAATATATTAGCCTTTCCCAAAAAGGAAGAGGGAAAAAACAAATTATTAACAGAGTACAAATATTTTCAGGTCCTATGTATCATGAATTAATTTTTATTTAATTCTGAATTAAATGACTAGTTTTATTTTGAAAAATGACTGGGTCTCTCAAATGGCTTAGTGGCATTTTTCTCTTTAAATATTACCCCATGACCAAAAGTTGAACAAGGGTGAAATAAATGTTCTGAGGTGTTGCTTCCCTCTGGTGAATCCTATCAAGGAAAATGCAGTGGAAAAATAATAGACTCAGGCATTTTATGCGATTTAAAAGAAAATTAAATTTCTTCAAAAAATAACTGAGTATGTTATACTAATTTAGAAACTATAATGGTAATCTAAAAAATTTAGGGGAGTAATTAACTGGGACTCAAAAATAGGTTTCTGATAGTAATGAAGGAGAAAGGCTTTGATCAAGATATTTTTCTTGAATTTATCTTTCAGTCTTTTTCAAGGGATGTTTCCCACTAGAATGTCTTTTTGTTATCATGAAGAAAGTCAAATGCTACACTAAATTCTGTCTTTCTGAAGATAACTGGCCATTTTGGATATACATATAAAATTCAATTTAGAGACTATCCCAGAATACTTATGTAGAACTTGGAGCAGGAAACATTTCAAGACATTTTGTTGCTTTTGATCTAGAAAAATAACAGATGATATGAAAAAGAAAAGAATGTAGTGTCAAAAATAAATGATTACAAATACTTGTACAAGTCATGTGCCACCAATAAGATATTCAGATCACAAAATATATGGTAAAACTGCAACTTATAAGAAATTATTCAGTTTAAAATATAATTTCCAGCAAGGTTATAAAGATTATTTCATGTGTACATTTTCTCATTACTATTTTAATGCATGCTTTAAAATAAGAAATGGTAATATAATGTAAGGTAGCTACTAGTCAGTTAAATAATTTCCAAAGTTTTATTAGCATCCCTAAATAATTATTGTTATTTTGAAGATTTGCTATATATAATTCTAAACTACTGATTACAACAGTAATTTTGAGTCAATTATTTTCAATTTTCATCTGAATTTCATAGTTGGGAAAAGCTATTAGCTGAAATTTGTGATACACACAAAAATAAGAATGTGTTTCACTTACAGCCCTGATGCTTTCAAAATGTCCACGTTCTTTCTCAAAATCGATAGGCTGTCCCTTCAAAGTCCAGTAGAAAGAGACATCCAAACTGGTGTCATGAATTGCCTTGCAATTGAGAACAACGCTTTCTCCCACTGTTAACTCTGTCCTTTTGGGAGTAAGTTCTATCCTTGTAGGTTCTGTGACAACACAGGAAGGAAGACATGGTGAGACTGGTTTCCATGAAGGATTTTCTAGAATTTATCTTAATATTCAAACCTATAATATAACATAGATATTGCAATTTGTTGAAAGTATATACATATTATGCTTTAAATTGTTAATTCAAAAAAACAGAACCCTAATGAGAGAAATTGTTTGCTTCCCAACTAAAATGTTATATTCGATATGTGGATTATATGATGGAAATCCGTGTGGTCTACTGTGAACTCATTTGGGCAGCATCCACTTAATTAGGAAATTCTAGTTATTCCAGGAGAGGAGAGAAGTGAGTTAATCAATGTGACTGCTACATGATGCTTGAATAACTGCTTAGTTTATTAAAAAGCAATGAGTAAACAGGTATGTCACAAAACAAAACAAAACAAAACAAAACAAAACCAGCCTATTGATTAAGCCTAAGTTAAAAGTACCCTGCTGCAAATCATGGAAATGAATCTTTCTCTTTGGTATCTTGGAATTGTGGCATAGAAGATGTCATGCTGCAGACTTTGTAAATGTAGAACTACAGACTAGGATTAAATTTGAAAAACAACATAGGACTATTTTCTTTTAGAAATTCAGCATTATATTATTGTTTTGTATGTGGAAAAAGAAAGAGGGGAATATGAATTACATACTTCAGTATTAGAGCAATATCTTTTTTCTCCTCCCCAGATTTTCCTCTCTTGGCTCTGTGGCATATAAAATATAACTGTTGTATTACAAGGCAGAGAATCCTGTTTTACTAGTCTTGTGGGATTCATACCCTCCTTGGGAGGTATTTGCTGACTGTGGAGTCAAAGGACCTAGATTCAAATCCTGCATATGTGAGTCATTTAACTTCACTCATATTCAGTTTCTTCATGAGTAGAATGAGGTGTTGTACTATATTATAACAATGATCTTCATGTAAATCCACAGAGAGTTGCCCATTGGGATATTCTTTGGGTCAATTCATTAGAAATATTAAATTTTCTATTATTTGAATTACTTCTAAAGAACCACTATGAATAAAGAACAATCATAGGATAGAGACTATTTTAAATATGAATTCTCAAGTAATTAAATACCCCGAATATCACAATCAGGAAACTAATATCTTCAGAGAAGGTAGAACACACAAATTTAATTTAATCAGAATGCAAGTATAAATTCAGTATTGTGGATAAGCAAGATTCTGATTAATTAAGGACCATGAAGTTCAATCTCTTGTCACTGAATATATTCTAAAAGGATGTTGATCTCCCTGCTGCTTTAGTGGATAGAGTATTCTAAATATAAATAAACCTACTTTTGATGATTTGGGATCTAGCAGTGCCTCAGGGAAATTATTATGAATCACATCAACAGTGATTATAGAGATCTGTAGATAGAAAAGGTATAGAAAAATGCTTTGTATCTAGGGTGCTCAACAAAAGTTGTAAAATAACATTATGGTACCAGTTTATTTTTGTTTCATCTGTGTCTCTCATAAATATTGAGTCACTACAGATAAAACAAAGTTATAGGGAAAATTTGGCACCGTGCTTAGCACATTATTCCTGCTTTACTGACGTGACACTATTAATAAAAACACCTATATTCCAGGAATGAATGATATGTATGATGAAAAGTCACATTTATAAAGTTCTTAAGAGTGTATAAAGTGGCCTTGACAGATCATGAAATCATAGGGTCATAAATGAAGACCTAGAAAGAATATTAGAGAAAATCTAGAACCTCACAAAAAGAGAGGGTTCTGGTTAATAAAATGTGATTATATGAAATGTTGTCAATGATTATCTATCCATGGAAATGTGTGACTAAAAGGATTATATCATATTTGCTATTTTGTGATGATGGATGTTGCTTAATTAATGTTCCATGCTTCAATTATTGTTTTCATTTCTGTTGGTGTTAAACTATGACACATTTATAATATTAGAAGATATATATGACATCTAGTTCTTTTGATTAAGCCAAGGAAAAACAGATGTCATCAACAGAATCACAATTGTTCCCAAAAGAAGCTATAGGAAAAGTCTGGCACAATGTTTGGCATGTTGTAGGAGCTTAATGAGTGATTGCTGATTAATGATCAGTTAATAAGCATTGATTAAGCACCTACTATGCACTAGAATTGACTGAGTAACTGAAGAGATTTTACATTTATAAAGCTCTTGAGAGTGTTTAAGGTAGTTTCAATAGATTATAAGATCATCGGGTCCTAAATGAAGAGCTGAAAATGACTTTATAAATAATATAGTATAGCTTTCTGCTTTTACAGGTGAGAAAACTGAGGTTTAGAGAGGTTAAGTGATTTGCCCAAAGTTACCCAACTAAGTAAGCGACAGAGTCAGGATTTGAAGCCAGGTCCTCTGATGATTGCAATAGCTTTTTCAAATATTCTATTTTATCATTTATTAGTGTATTATCACTATATTATAGGTGAGAATCTTGAGTAGCAACTAAATGTTTTTAATCAGTTACAACTGATACTTCATCTCCCTTCTATACCTAGTCCTTTTGAGATTACTACTCATCAGACTGGCTACTGGCCCAAATTTAAATGGTCTTCATGAAAATACGATGGGTTTAATGTTGATATGAAAACAGATATTTATGTTTGAGTGATATGCAAAATTTAAAAAAAGTTGCCCCTTGCTTCTTTGCCTTTTATTGAAAGAGAAATCAATACTCCATTGGTGGACCTCTTATACTCCTCCCTCTCCTTCAAGAATCATAAATCTATTGAATTAGAGCTGGAAGAGAACTCCTATACTTTTTAGTTCAACCTTCTCATTTTATAGATGAAAAAACTGATGCACAGGGAAGGTGACTTGTCTGAGGTCACACATGTTGTAAGAAGCATCAGAAGTGAAATTTGAACCTAGGCCCTATGACCCCAGAGCTAATGTTCTGGGGTCCTTCAATAATGTAAAGATGATATTTGGTTACCTTTGCTCTTACATCCTTAATACATAGGTGCACACCAATACAATATACATACTTCCTTGTTTATAGACAAAAAGCTTTCTGATAGAGAGAGAAGTATGTATGAAACTGGGGAAGCATGCTGATAGAACTCTTTAGTTTGCTTACCTTTTACAAATACAGAAGCTAGGATTTCAGCTGAACCAAAGACATTTTCCCCTTGGCAAATGTACTTTCCCTCATCTGATTTAGAAGCGTTTAGAATCCGGAGGCTCCCGTCTGGAAGAATAGCTATTCTGAAAATGATGAGAAAAAGGTTTTTTTTTCCTATATTACTACAAATCAGCTAAGTTGTAAGAAATTCTCATGACATTTGGAATCACTTCTACTGGTAATAATAAATAAGATAAAGAATTCCTGTTAGAGTTAGTGATGGTAGGAGAAACATTTTACTCTTCAAGGAAGCTCTGCCAACAGTCCAGGTTGTATCTTCTTATATTATTCAAAGAGTTTACAGAGCAATTGGTTTTTTTTTGACACTTACTGACAGCTAATTTGAAAACTGTGGGAAAAAGGTGACCCTGCATTTGGTTATTAAAACTTTCTAATATAATATCATCTAGTGATATTTTAATATTAAGCACAGCTATTTCCCCTCAAACTGAGAGTGACCTTAGAAATCAAATATAAAAAGATACCAGGGTAAAAAGTAGAGGAGGACAGGCAGAGAACATAAAATTAATTGTATACAGCCAAAAGATGATTTATGGCAGTTGCTCTGCAGTGCAAACTGTGCAACAAAGGGATGAAAATGAGATCTGCAACTCTGGTTGCTCACTCGGCAATTTTTTCTCTTAAGAACTTGATCTTCAGGGTTTGAATTTGGACTTTCACAAGATGTTTATTAAAAGATGACCTTAAGTCCTAGATGAAGGTGAAAAATTAATGTATTATTAAAGATTTCTAAAGGGATCCTCATCTTTATTGGTCTTTGGGAAGGTATGACAATTGATTGGAAGTTGAGGGAATGAAAGGTTATTGGCGGAGTCTTAACAAATAATACCAAACAAATAATAAATAAAGCAACACTTATGTAAGACTTTAAAGTTGGTCAAGCATTTGTAATATATATGTTTTGAACTTCAAATCAACTTTAGGTGTCACATGTGGTAGATGCTATTATGTTTCATTTTAAGGATGAATAAACTGAGTTTCATAGAGGTTCAAGTTTGGGGATTGCCCTGGGGTCATTCAGCAAAGGAAGTGTTAAACACAGGACTTGAACTCAAATGTTTCTGACTCCAAACCAAGTGTTTTCATCATTATGGCAAACTAGTTCTGACAGCAGTTATTTCCATTTTTTGAAAATAAAAATTTATCTGAAGCCCCTAAATCACCAGCAGGACTACAGTTCCCAGAAGAGGCAATATTGTATCCTGGCTACAGTTCTGGAACTGAAAGACAGGAAGAAGAGGATTCAAATCTTACCTTGGGTAGTTGCTAGCTGAGAGATCACAGTCAAATCAATTAACCTCTCAGAGACCCAGTTAGTTCATTTAGAAAATAAGAATAACAACAACTATAATAATTATCTCACAGAGTTATTGTGAGATTCAAAGAAGAAATTCATAAATGGCAATCATTTCTCACAGTAGCCTGGGCGTTGGCAGTTATTCTTCTCTAAGAATTCCCAAGGAATTCTCTGAATTAGGAGCATGTGGAAAATCATCATCTTTCCTTGATCATCAAGGCCTATTTCTGAAGTAAAGCTGTTGCCTTGTTTTCTGTTATTATTATCCCCACTCCACGGTAAAAAAAAATGGTGTAAATGCCATTTTTCCAAAGCTGATGTTAATATTGCAGATTCTAGAGACATCCTTAGAAATTTATGATTTAAGAATTTAGGAAAATAACTTTATCTAATAAGAGGAGAATGCTTAAAGTGTTGTAAATTAAGGTAATAAAATACCATCATGAAATTATGATTGACTTATGTGAATAATATAAAGAAATATGTAAAGCACTTTATAAAAAATAAAATTTAAAAAGTTCATAGTGCATATGAATTATGACTATGTAATAAAAAAGTGAATAACATTGAATAGATAACTGAAGAATTCTGATGGAACTTTGGAGGAAGCAACTGAAAAATTATGACACTTTTCTACAATGAAATTCATTTATTTAAATGTAAATGGTTGCAAAGCAAATTCAGTTATTTGTATTGATGTTTACTTTTAGGTTTATAATAAATCATTTAAAAATAACATTTATTTCTGCCAGTTCAGTACTTATCAGGTCTGCACAGAAAACAGATTAGGTTTCTTTGTAGCTTTCATGCCATCAACACAAATCATATTTTATAACTTTTATTTTAACCATTTGATTCACAATGACATCCAAAGTGGTAACTAATGCAAATGTATACACATGTGAATCTATGTACTTTAACTTAATAGTTAACAACTATAACAACTAGGATTTATGTAGCACTTTAAGTGTGTTACTTCGTTCTATACTCACTATTCTATACTCATTAATTCCTTTGAAGTATGTGCTATGATTGTCTCCATTTTATAGAAGAGAAAACTGAAGCTCAAAGAAGTTAAATGACTTACCTTGGTTCATACAGTTAATATATGTCTGAAATTGGATTTGAATTCAGATCTTCCTGACTCTAGCTAGCTCCAATGTTCTATATACTGTATGACCAAACTGCCTTCTTTTAATTGCATGAGTTCAAGCAATCCAAAAACAATGAATAACTCCTATTTTTCTGTGCCTCTGTTCCAGTGTCTATATGGCTCTGGAATACAGGTAGACTTTCTTATCAGTTCTCTTGAGATCCGATCTTTTATTCTCCCTCTTCTGCTTTTTTATATTTTCTTCTTTCTGGTTGTTCCTTTACTCTTCATCCCCTATCTGTCACTTGCTCAAATCCCAACACCAATTGGTTGTTTAAAAATTATCCTGGATTTGCTTCTCAAGTACTAATCTCTATATCATACCACATAAGATCTATGGAAAGGTAAAAAATACTCTCCTATAATATTCTCCAATCTAATAATTTGAATATTTAATTTTTAATCAAGTTATTTCACTGAATCAGAGAATATCAGAGTTATCAAGAACTGCATTTTTTAAATTCATATTCATTGTTCTGACTGGTGGACTATCCCTGACCTTATATTTCAGAACGATCACAGCCATGATTCCCTTTACTCTATGCTCCCTATCTTCTCAACAGCATCTCTAACTGACCTGTTAGACCCCTGTTGCATTATTTCAGCCCCAAATCCTCATGCCTCTGTTTGGAATCATGATCAAATGAATTCTGCTAATTTTCTAGGAAAGGATGTGCAAATATACTTCCTTATGAGTCTCTTTACTATCCCTGTCATTATAACAGGGATATGTTATATCCTTATGGATATAACTTCTGGACAAAAGTATCTCTCCCTAACCACCAGTCCCTGTATATGTTGCATCTCTCTGTTAGAATGTAATCTCCTTAAGGGTAACTACTTTCAGAACATTTGTATTTATACTTCCAGGGCTTAACACAATATTTGGTTCATGGTAGGCACTTAAGAGATGCTTTTCTTTTTATTCATTCTTTTATTCAAGTCATTAGTTCATAAGAATCTCCTCTACTACATCATCAATGCATGGTCATTGAAACTTTATTCAAAGACAGACTCTTCTGAGGGGAAAACTACCATCTTCTTCTTCAAGTGAGGTAGCACACTCAACACCTGCAATATCTGTAAGTATTAGGCATTTATTCTTCATATTGGTAGTGGTAGCCATCATTTTTTATTCTATGGACCCTCTTTAATAATAAAAAATGTGTTATGAATCTCAAAGGAAATGTGATATTTTGTTATTGGTTAGTATTTTTCAGTTGTGTGACTGACTCTTTGTGACTTCATTTAGGCTTTTTTTTCACCAAAGATATTGGGGTGGTTTGCCATTTCTTTTCTAGCTCATTTGACATATGAGGAAACTGAGGGGTTAAGTGATTTGTCCAGGGTCATACAACTTCCTGAGATTTGAATTTAGGAAGATGACTCTTCCTAACTCTAGGCCTCACACTTTATCCACTGCACCTCCTACCTGTCCTCCTTCCCAATTTTATAGATTACTTACAAAATTCTTCTATATTTATTTATTAAATGCTTGTAATAACTACAACAATAATTTTATCTTAAGATTAAAATTTATACCATATAATTAAAATAGAGAAATATTATTTTGCTTATAATTATGAAAACAAAATTAGAAAACAAATATAAAATAATTGTACATACTTTATGTGGGATATTTTATAAAAGAAATAATCCAGTACCATCTCTTATGTCTTGCAAAATTTCCTGTTAAATTTATTTTATTTTACCAATTGTGCTTACTACAAATACTATTTAAATACAATCAATTACAACTTGGAAGATGCTTAACATAATGTAATAATCATATTTAAACTTAATTTAGATGTTGGGTTTTTTGTTTGAATTAGAGTTTTCAATATTTGGTTCAACACTATATGAATATAGTCTAAAATCTTGTTCTACATCAAGCTTATTTCAGTGCTTTGATTTAAAACAAGAATAAAGTAATCAGATTGTCAAAAAGATCAGGGACGACCTAAAATTTTAGAAATGACTTTCTTAAAAATTCTTGTTTTATTTAAAAAACAAAACAAAACAACTTTTACCTTCTGTTAGAGAATCAATACCAAGTAATGGTTCCAACTCAGAAAAGTGATAAGGGCTAGGTAATTGGTGTTAAGTGACTTGCCCAGGTCACATAGTTGGTACCAGATTTGAACCTAGGACTTCCTGTCTCTAGGCTTAGCTTTCTATGCACTGAGCCACATCTGCCCCAGAAATTACTTTCTTTTCTTTAAAAATTTTTATCTTCTGACTTAGAATCAATACTATGTATTAGTTCCAAGGGATGAAGGCTAGATAATGAGGGTTAAGTGACTTGCCTGAGGTCACACAGCTAGGACATATCTAGGTCAGATTTGAACAAAGGATCTTGCATCTCTAGGTCTGAACCACCTACCTACATTCACAACTCTAGAAATTACTTTCAATAAATATTTTCAAGAAATTTCCACTAAATTGATTTGGATCAGCAATCCTCTTCATGATAAATTGATGACAATTAAATTGACCCATCAGCAGCTTTTTGGACTACAAACATCATTCAAAAGACTTATACACTTTTGGATAAGTGAACAAGAATAAATTTCTGTATTTCAGCATGGGAGTTTAACAACTTTCTTATGATATTTCACATGTATTTATGTGAGGGAGCATTTTCATTTTTGTTTAGACTTTTTCAGTTGATTCTGACTCTTCATGACCCCCCATTTTGGGTTTTCTTGGCAGATACTAGAGTGGTTTGTCATTTGTATCTCCAGCTCATTTTACAGATGAGAAACTGAGGCAAACAGGATTATATGACTTGCTCAGGATCATTCAGCTAGTAAATGTTTAAGGCTGAATTTGAACTCAGGTCTTTCTGACTCCAGGTTTAGCATTCTCTCCACTTTGCCTCCTAGTGACCCATTATCAGAATGCAAAAAGGCAGATTTTGGATTAGTAAAAAAGTTAAACTAATTGTAAAAGCCTTCACAAGAGGCAGGAGGACTCTTCAATATTAAAGCTCTTCAGGAAGAGTTTAGGCGACCATTTATTGAAAATGTTGTATAGTAGAAATGCCACCTGTCATAGTGGCCCCCCAAAACTTGTGAGAATTAAATTTAATTAGGATTATATATAATTAAGAAATGTTTAACAAAATAAATCAAAATATAATATGACTACATAGCATTAACTTGTAGTTTTTCTAGTCAATATGAAGCTTCAGGTGTTTGCTTCTATTTGACTTTGTAGAGTCCTACTTTTTTGATAAGTATTAGATTAAAGAGCTTCTAAGATACTTTTTAAATCAGAGTTGAGTATTTTGGGATTCTTATAGAAACATAATAAGATTTTGTGTGAGATAAACTATACCAAAAGAGAAACATTTGAGTATGTATTATATACTATGTTGAGCAATATAATTGATCTTGTAGAGGGGTTCTTAACCTTTTTTGTGTGTCATGAAACCTTTGGCAGTCTATTAAAGGCTATGAATCCTTACATAGAATGTCTTTCAGTCCATAAAATAAACACATAGGTTACAAAATGAATCCATTTAAAAACATAATGTTTTAAAATACACAAGATAAAATACAGAGGTTAAAAATAACCAATAATATTTTGAAATATAGTTATGTTACTACTGAAATAGTTACACACATACACATATATAAATATAGATATTTACATATATGTATTTATGTATTTAAAATCCATGGACCCCTATTTAAGTAATCCTCTATTATGAGACTTCTAAAGGTTATGAGACATTAACAGTATTATGAGAATTTCTTAAGATTGTTGACATTTTTTGATTAATAAACAAGTATATGGTATGTGAATATTTTTAGAAGGCTGGTTTAAAAGTTCACTGACAAGAAATAATTGAGTTTTAGAAACTGACAGTATTTCATATCTTGATTTAAGACAAGATCTACCTTACTGACAGGAAGCAACACATTATATTGTCCTTTTAAAGATGGTTTATGAACACCTCTGTACTTTAGGCTACCAACCCACTCGTGTGATTAAGAACTTTCAACATGGCTACTTTTTTATCTGTCAAATGGTAGTGTCCACTAACTGAAAACCTATCACCCATTTCTGAAATTTAAACATTCTTATGAGGGACTTAAAAAAGTCATTCAATTTGTCAAACATTAAAATCTTAACAGAAAAATCATAATTCAATTGTTATTTAATGTTATTGAATTAAATAATGAATATTATCTGCTTTTTAAAAAATGTTTTCATAGCAAAAAACAATTACCCTTGGACAATTACACAACAATAAAACCCTACTCACACATGAATTTTCTCAGGAATATTTGGGTTAACAATCAATATCTATTGGGGAGCCATAATAACTATCATAAAAACTACATCCATAGCTGCTCAGAGGAAGAAATGATGTCACACTATTTGATGAGTTAATGCTAAGTTTATGTGTCCATTCATACACTGCCTCTGGAGACATGCTCTCTTCCTGAGGGTGTATGTCTGGGACATACTAGCAAGGTAAAAAAGTCTTGTTAACCCTACCAACTGCTGCCAACTTCTTTAAAAAGACAAATTATATCACCAGTACAAACCAATGTAGCATTGTTAGGGAGGAAAGTAACCAGTGGCTTCATGGGCACAAGTTGATGGTTCCATCATCACCAATACAAGGTAGCAGCTTAAGAAGAGCAGACAGATTTGGAAAGTGAAAAACTGAAAATAGATGATATCTTCAAATGGGATTTGGATTTCTAGTCCTAGGATTAGGATATATTATTAAAAGGATAGTCCATGAATGCTTAGAAAAGAGATGATTAAGAACCCCAATAATCTCATGAGGAATAGGTTTTCTCTACTAATGCTATTATTTTTATCAGGACAAAATGGGCAAACCAAGGAAATGGCATAAGTACTGGAAAATTGGATTTCAGGAGGCTATTAGACAAAGATTTGTAGTGTGCCAGGAAATATGGAAGGAGATATAGACTATGTGATAGGGAAGCAAAGATTTAGAATTAGAAACAATCTTAAAGATTATTGAGAAAAATCTCATTTCAGTCAATTAATAATTATCTATTATTAAGATCCTACTATCAGGCATTGTAATGAATGCTGAGGATACAAAAATAGGCAAAAACAGTTCCAAATGGCAGGAGTCCACAGAAACTGAGGTCTAGAGTGATTGAAGGACTTGTCCTGGATCTCACACACACAGTTAATAAGGTTGTGAGATGTTACTTGAATCTTCCTGTCTCCAACACAAATTCTAGAACTTCTCTTGTACTCTGCTTTGCTAGAGAGAGCATGACAGAGTGGTTAGAGTTCAGGACGTTACTTCAGTTAGACTTGTATTAAAATTTTCTGTCACACTGTGAGATAGGTATGACAGATATTACCTCCATTTTATAAGTAAGTTAATTGAGATAGAGTTTTACTGAATTGTCTATAATCACACAGTAAGACAGTGCTGGAGGTTGGACTTGTTCTAACTAAAAGTCCAGGTCTCTTTCAACTAGATCACCATAAAAGAAGATGGGAATCTGAGTTAAGACCTGGTTTAAACACCGGTGGAATTATTTATTGTGTATCAACAGCTCAAACTCAGATCCTCTGATGCCAAATTTGTGCTGTTTCTACTTTGTCTGGCACATAATACGTACTTAATAAGTGTTTATTGACTGACTGACTGCACCATGATCCTTCTATAGTAATCTTTCTTTGTATTTGGATGTTCATTTTGCCACTTTTACTATCTTTGTCATTTTAGCCAAGTGAGTATCTTGACTTCACTGCATCCCAGTTTTCTATTTATAAAGTGAGACATTGATCTATATAATTTCTATAATTTGATGATTCTCATGTACTTGAGAGATTATGAATTATATTACTGGAAGTTGTAACCTCAGAGAACTTCTAGAAGAGTGCTCTCAAGGTAATGTATATTTATTTTAACTACTGTTTCTATTTCTGTGTCATTATGAAAGACTTAATCCTATTTTTACTTGAACATAGGGACAAAAGTTTGCATAACATGATTTATACAACTGCTAATAGCCCAAAGCTAATTTGTGGTGAGTTTGAGATCCCTGATTTAATTCCCAATCCTCATTTTAATGAAAGGAAACTAAGATTCAGAGAGGCTAAATGATTTACCAAATATCATGCAAGTAATAGCAGAACTGGAACTCAAATCTATCTACTAATTCACAGTCTAGTTCCCCATTTGTGATATTCATCCAGTATTTTCTTAAACATCAAGTGACAGAGTTCATTACTATTTCAGACAAACTTTTTAGATGGCTCTAATTATTAGAAGCTTCTTCTTTATTAGTTTCCTATCAAAATTTTGAGGTTTCTTTAGGAAAACCTATTTGTCTTAGTTCTTTCCTCACAAACAGTGCTTTCCCTGCTTCTGTATGACAGCCCTTTAAACATATAAATACTGCATTACCAATTTTGAGTAATCTGTAAACCGAACAAGTATTACAATCTACTTTTTTTATCCAAGGCAATGATAGAAATGTTGGGTGAACAACACAAGTTGAAGGACATATCCCTGAGGCATTCTGCTAGGTATCAGATGTACTTTAGCCATTCTCTAAGAACTTCTGAAGATTACTTTGATCTTTTATATCTTGGGTTTCAATTATTTAAGGATTCATGATTTTGTCCATGTAGGCACTCCTTGAATGGCCAGATTCAAAGAATGCTAATTGATACCAACTTGTAAGGAGATCTGAGTGGAGTTCACTAGGGATCTTGTGCTTGGCCCTCTGGTACCTTACGTGTTTATGATTGACTTGGATAAGGACATAGAAGGAATACTTATCAAATTACAGACAATGCAAAGCAAGGAGGGATAGCTATTGCATAGCTATTGCACTGAATGCCTGAATCAGCATCCTTGAAGATCATGTTAGGTAAAAACTTTGGTCTGAGTTTAATAAGATGAAATTTAATAGGAATATAGTTTAAATTGTTCACTTGGTTTTTTTTAAATCAGTTTTGTAAGTATAAATGGGGAAAGCATCATTTAAAATACTAGAAGCTTTATAGTAGACTATAACCAATGTGAGTCTGCAGAATCATGTGGATGAAAAAAACTAAAGCAATCTGGGGCTAAATCAAAATGCGCGAAGGGAGGAAAGAAGGAAAATCTGCCAGACACACACTGATTTTTTATAAATATTATCTCATTTTGATCTTCACAACAATCCTTATGGTTAAGTACTAATATTATTCCCCTTTTACAGTTAAGGAAACTAAGGGAGTCAGAGGTTAGGTATATTGCCCAATTAAATATCTGAAGGTAGATTTGAACTCAGATCTTCCTATCTCTAGATTCAGCTCATTATCCATTGTGCCAATTGGTTGTCTATTTTCTAGAACTAAGGAGGTACTTATGCCTAATACATAAGGCATTTATACCTTATGGAAATCATTTGAAGGAATTGTGGTTGTTTGGCCTGGGGAAAAGATAACTTAAGGGAGAACATGAGAACTATTGTCAAGTATCCAAATAGATGTTATATGGCACAGGAAGTATAGGAATTAGATTTGTTTTGATTGGTCCTAAAAGGCAACTCTAGGAGAATTGTAGCATAGTAGAAAAGAACATTGGATTTCAAATCAGAAGACCTGTGTTCAAATCCTAGCCATGATACTTTCTACATCACTTCAGGGAAGTTATGTGACTTCTCTGGACTTCAGTTTCTTGACCAATAAAACGTGAAAGTTGAACTTGATAGCTTCCATTGTTCCCTCCAGGTCACTGGGGAAAAAAATGTTTCCTAATAATTAGAGATACACAAAAATAAAAAGGGCAGCCTGAGGAAGAAGGGGGTTTCCCTTCATTTTAAGTTTTCTAACAAAGGCTAGAATATTACTTCTTATGAGTATTTATAGAAAGGATTCTTTTTTTAGCTCTGGTTTGGCCTTCTCAGGTCCCTTCAAAATCTGAAATTATGTGATAATATGATGTGATCCACATTAAAACCATTCTCTACCTTTGAATTAGACAGCTAAGTGGCATAGGGCATAGAGTGCTGGTCTTGGAACCAGGAAGAATCCATCTTCCTGAGTTCAAATCTGGCCTCAGATACTTACTTGCTAAGTGACTCTGGGCAAGTCACTTAACCCTGTTTGCCTCAGTTTCCCATCTGTCAAATGAGAAGGAAATGGTGAACCACTCTAGAATCTTTGCCAAGAAAATCCCAAATGGGGACAGGAAGAGTCAGACACAACTGAAAATGACTTAAAAAGAAAAATTAGAACATACATTTGTAAAATGTCTATATAAATGTTACAGTTGGTAGAAAACCTAGTCATGAGCTACAGTAATCCTTGGCCAGTCTATGGACCACAGTGCATTCTCATTTCCATATTCAAAGGCTATCTCTTTTGATAGAGATTGCAAAATCTCTTATCTTGAGATTTTGCAATCTTGCTTATCAATCCCTTGGATTTCACAATGGGAAATAATGGGAATTTTTCAAAAATAAAAACTAAGTAATGAGACTCATTTTGTAATTGAATCGATAATTAATATGTTATAGACATATGTCTTCATTACCTTCACAGAGAAAAAAAATCTAGTGCTGACAATCCTGAATTTTAAAAACCAAATTTTTATTTAGAAATATTATTTGCTCACGGCTAGGCTAAGTCAATATAATAATCACTATAATACTTAAATTAATTTACTTATCCAGTGCTATGCATACTAATGGGATCTACCAAAAGAATTTTTTATAGGAGAAGAAAAATAACAATCACAAAATTCATATGGAAGAGCAAAATGTCAAGAATCTTAAAGGAAATAATAAAATAAGTGAGAAGGAAGGGATTCTATGAGTTCTACACCTTAAACTATACTAGAAAGCAGTAATTAATAACATGTTTTGGCTTTGGCTAAGAAATAGAGGGATTGATTAATGTAACAGGTTAGTATACAAAATATAGAAGCAAATGAAGCCTAGAATTTGATAAACCCAAAGACATCAGCTACTGGGGTAAGGACTCTCCGTTAGGCTAAAAAGTCTTGGAAAAAAATTATCTGACAATCCTAAATTATAGTTGGAAGCTCCACTTATGGTTTTGAATTATACAACATTGGAAAACTCTCTCCTCTCCCAGATTAAACCTGTCTACTTAAGATATATTTCTATTTTCATTATTCTTATTTTTAAATATAGGTCCCAATCTATAGTAATATCTGTACCCAATACATTTATTTTTCATTTTCCCCCTAGAAGCATTTAGCTTGGTACTAATGAGAAATTGATTTCATCAACAAAGAAAAATTAATCTTTACTTAAATAAAGCTAAGCAAGCAGTTCCTGTGATTGCTAAACTGAGAGTCTAACCTTTCCTGTTTATATTATTCTAAAAGCAGGAGATTCTGTGGTTTGGGGTACATTCCAGTTTAGAAACTTTTTGTTCTCAAATCTAATTGAGATAGTATTGTCTCATTTATCCTTCAACTTCTCATAATGATCTGATATATGATATCATTTCACCTTTTGGACATAGGACCAGTCAGTGTTTTTTCAAAGAAGATCCTAAAAAAAAGGATGAATAAAAATCTGAAAATTTATTTCTTCTTGAAAATCTATGAATTCTCTCCTTTTTCTATCAGTACATTAAATCTAATTCTCTCAGAAGCTATGGATATTATCATGACACCAGAACCAATAAGGTCACAGAGATTCCATCTAAAGAAGAGCTTTCTCATTTCCTAGCAGGAATGATTTTTTTTTCTCTCCCTTTAAAGTGTGCTGATTGAGTTAGAAGACATGACTAGCTAAGGTCTATAATGTTGATGAAACAAACTACATTTTATTACTTGATTTTTAATTTTGTTCATTTGCTTTACTCACATAATTTTCCTAGTAGTTCAATAAATAACACTTATTAAGTACTTACTTTTAAATTCCTTATTAAGTACCTATTTATTAAATACTTACTAGTAAAAGCAAAGAGGGCCCTGAACCAGATCATTTTTAAGGTTCTTCAGCTTTAGATATTTGATCTTAAATATAGCTCGGACATGAGCTAGTTTCTGGCACATGGGCTTGGTCTCCATACTTCAATTTAGTCACTTAACAGATATGTTGGAGTTGGGCAAGACAAAAATAATGGCATTGTTCAGTTCTAAAACAATATAAATCTGTATGCCTGATGCTGTGCTAAGAATTGAGAAGTTCACAAATGAAATGAAATCATCTGGATCCTTAAGGACTTTATACTTGGGTTTCCAGATAAGGGAAATAAGCAGAGAACAAATAACCATGTAAGAAATTGCATCTTACAGATTTATTCAGAAAGGGAAAGCTCATTGCTGGTTGCTGTAGTGAGAAGTTTCATGAAGGGAGAGAGGTTTGGGCCAGGGCTAGTACTGATATGGTACCTCAAAATACAAAAGTTAAAAGAAATTGAGGCAAATAGTTTCATTTTGACTGTGATATCTAAGTGTCTCTGATAAAATATTTCTTGGACTTGATTATGTTAATAATTATCTCAGTTATATTGCACTTCAAATTGAATAAGTAAACACGTTCTCAGTGTATCTGTAAAGGAATAGAAAAAACAATAGAGAAGGATTCAATAATCAAAAGAAATATGTCCATAGATATAAAGGGAAAGACATCCAAGGGAATACAGGCTCCTCAATGCCATTAAGACTCATCTTAGTTCTTTGTGTCTTCTCCAAGCCTGCTAAGGTTCAGCACAGGTTGGGTAATGGGGGCTCATTTCCAAAAAAAGTAATGAAAATGCCTGCTTATTTTTATTCTCTTCATTCTCTAATTCTAGGACTTCCTTGCCCTGGAACAGTCTACCTACCCCACTGTCTGCTCACCTTGGAAGGTCCTGTCATAAGTCCCATCCCAATTCTCCCACTGATGACTTTCTCCTAATGTGAAAAGGCCCAGGTTGGCTTAGTTTTATTCTCTTTCTGCTCCTGTTGCTGAATTTCAACACTATGCCCTCTCACCAGTGACCCCTCTCCCCTCTAAACACCCAATCCTGCTTTTTTGTTTGTTTGTTTGTTTTATGTAGATTTTTACATTTAAGTTGCTTGAGATCTTAGGTATGTGTATGTAAAAGGGAACAAGAAGAAACCCTTACTTTATGCCTTAGAACCATATAATTCTATATATTGGTTCTAAGGCAGAAGAGTGGTAAAGGCTAGGCAATAGGAGTTAAGTGACTTGTCCAGGGTCACACAGCTAGGGAAGTGTCTGAGGCCAGATTTGAACCTGGGACCTCCCATCTCTAGGATTGGCTTTCCAACTACTGAGCAACCGAGCTACCCACCATTCCTGCTTTTTAGCTCCTTTTTGTGCATTGCCTTCCTCTATTAAAATGTAAGTTCCTTGAAGGCAGTGGTAGTCTTCAGTTTTTGGCTTGTATTTGTATCCCCAGCATTTAGCTCAGTGTCTGACACGGAGTAAATGCTTAATGGATATGCATTTCCTTTCCTTCTTTATCCTGGTTTATTGATCTAGTCTAGAAGAGAGGCTAATATAACTTGTGGGATGACTGGCTACTGCTGCAACTTTTATCTACTAAGAATGTCCACTCTCCAGACCATTGGAATAAGAATGGTTAAATGAAGAAGCAAACCTGAATTCTGGCTGTGATTATCAAGGGTTTATGACTAATAGCTCTTGTATACAAAACTACATGGTCTATTTGGAGGATAAACACAGTTAGAAAGGCCAACATTAACCTTGAGTAACACAAAATGAGTAGCAGAATTATTTCCATATTATCCTGAAGCCCAAAGAACCTTAATTTCACTGGAATGAGATTCTTGTAAATTTAAGACTGTTAATTAGATGTTTACAGGAAAATTTCTTATCCTTGAGGCAGTAATCATCCAGCTAAAGCATTATTATTATAAACATTATAATAATGTCCACTCAGATGGAACCAAATTCTTTACATGGTTCTATGTTCTTCATCACCAATGTTAGAATATTAATTATGGGTGATACTTTTATAATATTGGTATAAAATATCTTAAACCTCAGTTTTTTTAACCAAAAAAACCCCAATGTCATTTGTTTCTTACTTTCATGCAGATAAATTCATTTTCTAGTTTTATTATAGATTTAGTGGAGTCATAAATTGCTACTTTTGATTTTGTATGAGTGGCGAGAAAGAGCTTGAATCCTCAAACTATTTCTGATAGGTATTTTCTATACCTACTAATTTTCTAAGGAAATTGGGACATGGTGGAGATTTAATGGTCAATGCTATGAACCAATAATAAATTATGTACAATGGTACTTACTACTTTTGGATTCTGATTTATAGCATTAAAAGTGGTTTCAGAGGTCATATAGTTCAATTTTTCAATCTCTTATAAAATATCTTTTGTAGTTATCATCTAGTCTATGTTTGAATACTTCCAGGAATGGAAAGCTCTCTAAATTTCTAGGGAATTTATCCCATTTCTTGCTAGCTTTCAATTTCTATAGCATTTATTTCCCCCCAAAAATCCCATAGCTTAACATTAACTTGCAAGTGGTTTCATGTGTAACCTCATGTAACCTGCAAGGAAGGTGAGGCATTTCACAGATTAGTAAATTAAGGATAAAACAAGTGAAATAATTTACTCACACAGCAAGGAATTTACAAAACTGATGTTAAACTCCAGTTTTTGAGACTTCTAATCAAATGATTATTTCATTCAAAGGACATTTCCTTTAAAGCTTCAAAGAATAAGTACTCCCCCTTTTCCACATTATATCCCCCTTCAGATATCAAAAACCATGATCATGTCTTTCCTAAAACTTTACTTCATTTGACAAAATTTCTAGAACCCTCATTATCCTGTCCTCTAAAAGTTTTGTAGTTTCACATTGGTCTGCAGGGTGTTCAGGGAAGACTAATACCTTAGGGAAGACATGAGAGGACTTCAAGGCTTCTTTCTTCCTTTGGTGTCTACCTGCCACCCAGCTCTCTCTTGAGGCTCCCCAAAGCTGTAGCATACTCAGTGGCCACATATTAGTAGACCATCTTGGCAGACAGACACGGATACTCAGGGTGAGAGATACCTAAAGGCCTCAAGTCCTTTGGTGAGTTAGAGGGGTGTCCACCTCAAGCATGCGATGCTTTTGTCTATGGAAGGAGTGGATGAGAACAATTTGTTCCAGCAGCCATGAAGGCTGTAGAAGCAGGTGCTACAGCAAACCTACAGTTTAGTTAGATATAGAAGCTAAGGATATCCACTGCATCCCAGGCAATCACCAGTTGTCTTGACTTTTGCTTGCCACTGGATTTTGATTATTCTAGAATAGAAGGAGACTGAGAACTTTGTGTACCTCTGCCTCACTTAAATCTAGTTCATACTTAAGTCATAAGACATCACCAGTGATGTCATTTTGGTCCTCTTTCAACAACCAACCAGACTCTCTTAATATAGCCATAAAAATCATGTAATGAGTTGGTTCCCTGATAGATAATGAAAATGAGACCCAGAAAGAAGACATTTGACTGATGTCTCCTAGGTAATAATTCACTCCACTAATCCAATCCAATAAATATTTATTAAGTGTTTACTATGTGCCAGGCACTGTGCTAAGTGTTAGGAACACAATAAAAATAGGATTATCCCTACCTTCAAAGAGTTTACAACTAAGGAGAGAAATAACACACAAAAGGAAGTAGAAAAGCTGCGTGAGGTGAGGGGTACTAGGATATATGGGGCTGTTATTCTGTAGAGCTGAAAGAAGGCAGAGCTACAGATGCAGAGTGAAGCAAGTCTGAAAAGCCCAGTTTCTGTTCCCTATAAAGGAAGGTATTGGGACGAGTTGGGTATCCCACCCAGTAAGAATGGAGGAGAGGAGGTTCCTCCTTAAAGCTTGATTTAGCAGAATGATGATGAGAATAGAGATGATGAAGATAACTTGGGAAGGGCATTTTTGTTTGGGGGAGTTGAAATCAGATACTAAGTGGAATGAAGCATGAAGCAGTGTTAGAATTCAACACAGGTCTTCTGACATCAAGTTCAATAATCTTTCTATTATGGAATGCTGCTTATCAATGTCCCTTCTAAAAAGTGGACACAGTAGCCCAGTTCATATTATGATCAGGAAATGTTCTGATGCTAGCATCATTGCAGGACAATTGGGCAATGGAAGCAGGGAGACAGTGTCTACCATGAATAGTCTCAAGAAGGGCCCTGACCGTTTGTAAAATCTGCAACTCTAGGTAGCTAAAAAATGAAAGTCAGGAGAACCAGAACCAGTAATACTGTTTCTAAACTGTCATGAAAACAGAGGATGAAAAGCTAGTTATACGGACAGGACAGAGACCAAGAGTCAGTTAAAACTCTTGATGGGAGGGACAGAATTCTGGAAGTGGGAGGACTGATGGAATGAGAATGTAAGGTGTTTCTATGTAATATGTTTATGTCCCCTTATACTGTGTCTGGGAGAGGTTTATGAACATTGAAGGAAGTGGATACCATTCCTCAATCAAATAATATTCCTAATTAATTGAAGGCAAATGTGGCATAGGGGAAGGTGGGCAAAAATATTTTGGAAAATATAATTCAAGAAAAAGAAATGAAGGGAAGAGGGCAAGGAGAAGGGGATAAGCATTTATTAAGCATATATTATGGGAAAGCACTGTGCTAAATGCTTTACCAATTTCTTATTTGGTTTCCACAACACTGGGAAGTGAGTGCTATTATTAGGTTTTTACATTTTACATTTGAGGAAACTGAGGCAGAAAGCAGTTAAGTGACTTGCTCCTGGTCACACAATTAGTAAGAATTTGAGACCAGTTTGACCTCAGGTTTTCCTGAGTCCAGGATCAGTTCTCTACAGTATACATGAAATTTGCTAGCATATAACTGAGGCAAAATTAGAACACAGGTCCTCGAGATTCCAGGTTTAATATTCTATCCACTGTGTAATGTGACTGCTCCCATGTAGAATATAAGTCTTGAGAGTAGGGCTGGTTTCCTTTTTGTCTTTGTCTATACAGTGGGTAGCACTCATTAATTCTTTATTATGTGTGTACTAGACTGAATTGAATGAATATATATTGAACTAAAAAGCCTGGACTGGTACTGAAGCCTAACAGAATGCCTGAGAATATAATACAAAGAAAATATCAATATTTTCAGAGCAATTATACTTCAACATAGAAGTGAAAATTCACATTTCATAGTTTAAGAATTTAAATATTTTGCAAATACATATAAGCATATATGAAGCAGGGTTGATATCTAGCTTTGGTATCTTTTTCATTTCCATTTCTATTTTCATCATTTGGTTGCAATCACCATTGCCATCTACACCAGAAAACTTTTTTTTTGGCATCTTATTGAGTATGACATTGTTTTAGATGCTATAGAAAAGGAGCTGCTTAATCTTGGTGATCAAAAGCATTCTTTTTCCAGTAAATATTTTCAGACACACTTATTGCACTAATATAAAAACAATTCATTTAAATTGCAAACCTTATAATCAGATAACTGTGGCAGCAGTAAGCAATTTTCAAAATGTTAAAATTCATAATCTTGACAGTTATGTTTCCATGTCTTTATAATCTCCTTTTACTATTATCTCTGCTGGTTAGTAATCAACTAGATTTTGATTAACTTACTTTGTTTTAATTTCTGTAAGTGATGTGTTTGTACCATAAAGTTTGAAATCTCTCTCTCTCTCTCTCTCTCTCTCTCTCTCTCTCTCTCTCTCTCTCTCTCTCTCTCTCTCTCTCTCTCTCTCTCTCCTTCTCTCTCTCCTTCTCTCTCTCCTTCTCTCTTCTTCTTTTCTCTCTCTCCTTTCTTTCTCTCTCTGTCTCTCTCTCTCCCCTTATGAAAAGTAATATGGCCTAGAGCAGTCTAATGGGAAAGATGCAATTCAATTAGCTGCTCTACAAGGAAATGCTGCCCTTTTTGAATGGCCTGCTATAGGAATTTTCTGGGACTATAAGAGATATAAAAGGTATAATGAACTACTGTGTCTGGCTCCAGTGAGAATGACCTCATTTAGTATTCCAGAAAGAATTGAATTAGCTGGTCCTCTGACTTGCAATGCAGAATAAGTACCATCTATCTTTTTTTTTTTAGATGAAAGGTGAAATATCACTTAACAACTAGAAAACAGCAGTTATAAAGAAGCATGTATTATACTCCTTATTATGATCAATATTAAGGGTGAAAAACACATTTGTTCCAGACTAATAGACAACATATTGAATTGAATGTTTGAACCTTTAATTCACATTCATTTTGCCTATCTTTGTGGTTTCTGACTGGGTGGAGAATTAACAATCTAACAGCAAGTGTCGTTCTTAAAGGATGATAATGAAGCTAATTTTAGTGTCTGAAAGAGGACATGAAATTAACCTGTTGAGGCAGGCAGTGAATTAAATGGTTGCCCAATACAGATGAGGTTTTAACAATTTAAGAAAATTATAGTGGTAAACTGTGGCTGGTTATCACAACTTAATAAATAACATAGCACAGATACTTTAAGACATCATTAATTTAGACTAATATTAGACCTTAAGAATTAATTTTAAGTTTAAAGTCTTGAATATGTATAAGGAAATAAAGTTAAACTATTGTCAAATATATATGTATATGTATTTTAGCTACTGCTTGCATGAACAGAGATCTAGAGCTGAAAAAGACCTTAGGAGAGTCTTTTATGCTTTTATAACTGAGAGTAAGCTAATTAGTTCTTGTTATTAGAAATCTGTTTTAAATGAATAAATAAGAAAAAGAATGACTATATCAGTAATCATTCTAACCTAAGCTTAGCAAGCCTCTCTTTGCATTGCAATGATATTGATGACCAGTACAATAATATTTCTAAAAGGTAACAAAACAGTTTATTTTTTTAGAAGACTAACCTTGTTTACAGTATTGATTTGCTTACAAAACCCCCTATTCCACAAGTAACATGAGTCAACACTGATGATATTCCTGTTATCACAAATTCTGCATTAGTGATTTCAATAATGAAGTTTTATGCTGATAATAAAAACTTTATCCTGTGTTTGCAGATCACTTTATAATTTACAAAGGGTAAGAGTTATCATGAATTAGTTCAGTGGTTCCCAAACTTTTTTGACCTATGGCTCCCTTTCCAGAAAAAATATTACTTAGTGCCCCTGGAAATTATTTTTTTTAATTTTAATAGCAAGTAATAGGAAAGATAAATGCACCTGTAGCCATCACTGCACTTCTGGATTGCTGCAGCACCCACCAGGGGGCGGTGGCGCCCACTTTGGGAATCACTAAATTAGTTGATAGAGAGCTGGCCTGGGAATTAGGAAGACCTGAATTCAAGTCCTTAATTCTGACACTTATTTGAATTGAGCCAGTTACTTAACCTCTTAGTTTAATACTTCAAAGACATAAGTTGCAGAGAAATTGCCAATCAACATCCAGACAAGATGACCTCTTACCTTTAAGATTTTTCTATGATAGTGGAATTCCAGATCCATTCCCTGTCCCTATCCTTATCTCAGTTTTGATTAAAATACTTCCTGTGAGGAAGGCTAATAATTGACTATTTCACTGACAAAGAATCTAAGACTTGGTGAAATGAAATTAATTGCCAAAAATTGTCCAGTTATTTGCTAAATAGCAAATCGATGTCTTGAACTTGGATCATTTTAATTCCAAATTTTAAGCCTGTTCCACTATACCAAACTAATATGGATTTAACCAAATTACTGTACTTATCTACTGACTCTTTTGTCTCCTTTGAGACAATAAGAAAATGTAGTGGATGGAATCCTTGACTTAATTTAGTCAGAATATCTTCATTTAAGCCCCAATTTTGTTCCTTGTTGACTGTCTAGCTTTAGACAAGTTAATTAAATCACCAAATCTTAGTTTTTAATTTGTAAAATGACTAAATGACATTTTCACTATTTATATCATGAGAAGGTAGGAGAAAGTGCTTCATAAATTGTAAAATATTATACAAATATAATTATTACTAATATAATGAAGTGTTAATGATGAAATGAAATAGAGAGAGAGGAAAAAAAAACTTTAATAAAGTGTCATAGTTAAGTCTAGAGCCATTGATTCATGTTTTCCTTTTCCCCTTTCTTATCGCGTGGTCTGCTCCTTGATATCCAACACTAAAACAGTCTGCAGTAAAAATCAACTTATCTTTATATGATGTCAAAAGCCATTATAAAAATATGTACAACAAATAAACATTTGAAGACTGACAGAAACTTTTGAGAGTAAGTGATATCGGTTTGCTACACAAGGGAGAAGGATGAAGTAGAGAGGGAACAATTTTACTGATAGTCAGCAAAGCCACAAAATTCTGATCAGATAGACTATTCCTTAAGAAAGTCAGAGAGCCAGATAATACACAGTATTGAATTTAAGATAGAAGCTAAGAGATCGAAAAAATTTAAACAAATTATAAAATATAAAAATCAAAACAAAAAAATCCCCAAATAATAATAAATCCTTGCCTAGAGTGACTGATATAATATGTGAATGCCCAGTCATTCTTCATTATATCTGTCTTTGAGATTTTGTAAAGTTAGTTTTGTGTGTCCCATATTTACTAGCTCTACTGGAAATAAATAGCAATTATTTGGGAATTTGTTATAATATCATCACATTACCTCAAGATGGAATGCTAAATTGCATTTGCCCCTGAATTGCTACTACACTGATAAAGATCATATTAAGGGAGAGAAGTTTAAATGGAGAAGAACATATTCACACCCAAAGGGCCAAAAAGAAGTCTTGATCTTATCAATTACAGGAGGGGCTAATGTGCATCATTTAATGGATGATGTGCCATATTTGCAACCATAAGACTTTTGAAAATGTATTAGTAAGATTTATCTGCTCCATAACTATAGAAGAAAAGACAAATGAATAGTGCAAGAAAATTGAATGTCTAAATAATTTGTTTAAGAGTTGGTATCTTTGTCCCTTACCAGTAATTGGTTTAAGATAATTGTAATTTTGACCTCAAAGTTTTTCTCAGAAATTGTTTGAAGAATGACTTGCATGTCCACCTCCAGAGAAAGAACTAATAAATAGAAATAAACAATGCATAGTTTTATTTATACATATGTATACACATAATGTTTATATATTATATATCTTTTTGTCAAATGATGCCTTCTTTAATGAGGAAGGACAGGGAAGACAGGAGTTACTTGGATATTTTAATGTGACAAACAAATAAATATATTTAAATAAAAAAATAACAATCACACATATTACATGCCTATCCTAATTGAGTACTCATTAAAAGCACTTACTAAAAGTAGTAACTATTTAAATTAAAGCCCATTAAAACTAAAATGAAATGACAACTGGTAAAAAAAAACATTACTTTTGAAAGTGATATTGGAGAAAAGGATTTAAATAACAAGTTATTTTGGTCTGTTTTGAAGGAATTATCATTCACAAAATAGATTTGGAAAACTTTAGAGCTAGCTCCTCTAGTTTTCAACCCCTTCATTTTACATAGAGGAAATGGATGCTCAGATATCCTAACTGACTTTCCTAAGTTATGTAGCAAATCTAGGGTTGACTCCTTATCTCAGTCTCTTTCCACTCCACCATTCTGCCTAAAAATGATTTATTTGATTTCAAATAAGCACCTACTTGAAAAATGTGTAATCAGTTTCTACTAGAAATATTGTTAATATTCTGATTTATCTTTTTTTTAAACCCTTACCTTCTGTCTTAGAGTCCATACTGTGTATTGGCTCCAAGGCAGAAGAGTGGTAAGTGTAGGCAATGGGGGTCAAATGACTTGCCCAGGGTCACACAGCTGGGAAGTGTCTGAGGCCAGATTTGAACCTAGGACCTCCTGTCTCTAGGCCTGGCTCTCAATCCACTGAGCTACCCAGCTGCCCCTCCCCTCTGATTTATCTTACTGAAAGTGATTGGAAGAAAATTATAATTTAAATTTTGAAGCCCTAAATGTTGCTCAGATTCTTATGGGTAATTAAAAACTTTTGCTTTTAGGAAAATAGAGCTTCCATTGGTAACAAAACAAAAATGCTGTTTTAAATTTAAAAAATGATAAAAAGTACATTGCCCAAGTAAAGATGGCAATTCTTGAGTAGCTCTTGCCCAGAATTTGGGTCTCTTAACTGGGCTTTGACAATACCTATTTTCGCAAAATCATCATTTCTTACAATAGGGACACACAATGAGTATCAAGGCAATTAGAATGTCTCTTCACTGCAATTTGGAGATGAAATAAAACTGAATGTTTTACATTTGATTAAATTAATGAAATTTGAAAAGCAAAGCCAAGAAAGAACATTCAAAATATGTCATAATTTGATTTTTAACGGTATATAAAGCCCATGAGTATTTTGTATTATTATTAGTGCAAATAATATGATATTTAAAGAAATCACAAGTAATACTTAGGTTGTCTTGGACTTCTATGTTAATGAATAGTTTTGAATCAGTTGCATGCTGATTTGTGTATCTATGAGAAATGAAAATGTTATAATTAAATTATTAAAATATATGCATTTTAAAGGAAGACATATGACATCACTTATCACATGTTATATGGGTATATGATTTGGGGTTTAGGCCTCAAAAATTGCTCTATAGTAAAAATGAATAATATGGAAATAGATGCCAAGTGACAACATTTGTACAACCCAGTAGAATTGCTTGTCAGCTCTGAGAGGGGGGAGGGAAAGAAAATGAATCATATAAACTTGGAAAAATATTTTAAGATAAATAAAAAATAAAAATTATGTATTTTTATTCACTTGAAATTGTCTTTTTGAAATGCTGACTATATCCTAATTTTATAATATTTGTGAAATACAACACTGAGTGATGGATAGAGAAGTGGACTCAAAGAACAGGAAGATATGTGCTCAGAATCATGGAATTTGAGATTAGGAAGAGACCTTAGGAGTCACATAGACCAAGCAAGGAAAGAATTTCCTCTGTAATATGTAAGTCAACTGGTTATCCCGTTTCTGCTTGAAGACATTTAATGTATAATGGCAAACTATTTTGTTTTTGGACAGTTCTGATTATTAAGGAGTTTGTCTTTTACGTGACACCTAATTTTATGTCTTTCTAATTTCTACTCATTCTCATCAATCAGCTGATTCTTCCTTTTGAGGACTGTTAAAGAAAACAAATCAAATCAATCTTCCATAGTGCTTAAGTTCCACTTCTGATACACATTGATTGTGTGACCCAAGACAAATCCCTTGGCCTCTCAGTGTTTTAGGCAATTCTCCAAGTTTATAAATTGAAAGGGGCAGCTGAATGGTGGAGAAGACAGAAAACTGGGGCTGGGATCAGGACGATTTCATCTCTATGAGTTCAAATTCAGCCTCAGACACTTACTGGCTGTGTCACCCTGAGCAAGTCACTTAGCTTTCTGTTTGCCTCAGTTCCTCATCTGTAAAAATAGCTGGAAAAGGAAAAGGCAAACCACTTTGGTATCTTTCCCCAGAAAACCCCAATTGGGGTCACAAAGAGTTGGATAAAAGTGGAAATGACTACATGATAACAATAATCATAAGCAGGTAGAGGAAGTCTCCACATTACAAGTTCCTTATCTAATAGATCTCAAAGTATGGTTTCATGCTTTTGGGGGATTTTGGGGGATGTTCAGGTGATTGAGAGGTAGGAACTATTTTTCTAATAATACTAAGATATTTTGACTTAATATTCAGTAAATGATAGTTATAAACCACATTAAAATGCTCTTTGTGGGCATCTTAATAATTTTTAAGAGTATAAAGTGTGTTATTGGAAATTTTGTGCTTTTGAATGATATTTCCCAAGAGCCCACTGTCTTCCTGTCATTACATGTTGATGTAGACAAGGGATAAATTCGGGGGATTTCCGGGGTTAGCTTTTTTCCTTCCTATTGCAGCTCACAGGTGGGAACACAGGCTGTTTGAACAGGTAGATTAGCCATGTACATGTGGTTTCATTTTGTTACTTATTTATTCCTTTACTTCTAGTGATTATTAATAAATCTTATAAAAGCATAATATTTAAAGTTATAATTATATATTCATTTTAATTTTTAAAAAAGGGAATCTTAAGACCAGAAAGGTTGAGAACAACTATAACTACCAAGGAAATCACATGTCTAAAACAAAAATGGCTATTTTAGTGTCTTTGACCCTTATTTTTCTCATCAATCAGTAGGGAAAAATATTATTTTGATTATTTCTTTTCAAATACATTTTCCCGGGAATAAAAGAGAAGAATCATTTAAAAAGACAATTCTGTAAGCAATGCATACAAAAGGCATGTGTCTGCTCTTTCACAGAGTACAAACTATAACTTAGGGGGATTTACTAAAATATATTTATAGGGCAGCTGGGTAGCTCAGTGGAGTGAGAGTCAGGCCTAGAGACAGGAGGTCCTAGGTTCAAACCCGGCCTCAGACACTTCCCAGCTGTGTGACCCTGGGCAAGTCACTTGACCCCCATTGCCCACCCTTACCACTCTTCCACCTATGAGACAATACACCGAAGTACAAGGGTTTAAAATATATATATATATATATATATATATATATATATATATATATATATATATATATATTTATAGGTATTGTTCCAGAGGTATGAGAGAACAGGGATAAAAAGGAATGAGTTAATCTCTGATCTAGGGCAAAATATAAGCAACAATGAGCCTTTGGGGTAGCTATGTGGTGCAGTAGATAGAGTATGGGGCCTTGAGTTGGAGGACCTGAGCTCAAACCCAGGCTAGACACTTACTAGCTATGTGAATGGATGAGTCACTTAAGTTTGCTTCAGTTTTCTTATTTGTAAAATGAACTGAGAAGGAAGTAGCAAACCATTCTATTATCTATGCTAAGAAAACTGAAAATGGTGTCATAAAGAGTTGGAAACAAGTGAAATGACAGAAGAATAATGAGCTTAATACTCAACAATCAAAAAGGCATATTAACTATTATATTTTTGACATTGAATTTTGATACTATAAACATGAAGATCTGTGTGCATGGGAGCCAAAGAAATGAATTACACGGAAGAAGGAAGGGTAAAAAAGATAAATGAAAAGTTGAAACAGGGGAAAAGAAGAGAAATCTGTAATTGGTTTGGTTAGTCCATTTTGACTATAGGAAATTTTACAGCAGGAGAAAAATGAAAACCTGTGCAGCTTCTGTGTGAGGAGAAGGTTGGCTTCTCAAGGGAAGATTTGTGGTAAGGATGTGTAAAAAGTCCTGAGAAGAACTGCTTCACAAAAGACCCTTGATGGAGACTCTCCCAAATGTTTCCTGGGAAGGCATGAGAAGGAATTACTTAAAACAAGACAGCCCAAATGGACTGTGATCTGCATTGAGGGAAGAAATACTTAAATTGATAAAATTACAATACATTGATATATTGATATAGACAAATGATGACCTTCAACTTAAGAAATCTTCAGTTTGGAATGTAACATGTTTTGATGGTAGTTTTCAGCTTGTTTTACTATGGGAATTTCCCTCTGGGTATACATTTTTTCATATTATAATAGAAGACAGGAAAAAATAGAGCCTCCCTTCACCATAAGTGATCTCTACAGACAGTATTTCACTTTTACAATATAGTCTTCATATAGCTTCAAAATTGATATTTTGACAATCTAGTTCTGTCATGTTGTTCCCACAGTGCATAGAATCCCAGGCCTGGAGTCAGAATGATTGGAGTTCAAAATAGGTTATAGGCATTAATTAACTGCATAATTCTGGGAAAATTGCTCAGTCTCAGTTTGTCTCAGTTCTTCAGCTGTGATATGGGAATAATAATAGTGCCTGTTTTCTATGATCATTGTAAGGTTCAAATGAGTAATAACTGTAAATGCTTAGAATCCAAGGGACATATTTTTGATGATTCAAACCCTTGAGAAGGACTTGATGTGACCTTCACATAATATTAAAAATTGAATTAATTTTGGAGGAAGGATCAGATAGAAGATGACAGGATTGCCAGAAGTACTATGAGAATCCATTAAGCAAGCCAAGGCTAGTGATTCTTAAGGATATAGTGCTATAGGAGACATTACTATTTGCTTAAAAAGATTACAATGCATTCCCAATTTTGAGACAATTATCAAAGAGTTTTGACTTTTTATGTGGAGATCTGCACATAATACTAGCCAATAAAGAACATATTGTTGTGGAAGTTGAAATGATGGAAATTTTGGAAAGAAGTTATCTTAGTTGGATCACTAACATTTATTAAATGTCTAATATGTTCCTAGAATCTGAGAATGCCAAAAAGTAAAATCCAGAACCTGTATAAGGAGAATATCCAACCTAGATTGATATATAATCTGGACTTGGGGGAAATTGATTTCAAAGATCAGAGAAAACATAAGTGGGGACCTTTGGTATACCTTAATATAGTAGTAACAGGCTTAAGAAGAAACAAGGATTCATAAGAATTTTTGAATTGTAAAAAAAACAAAAATGAGACAGAAAAGGTAAGAGAATGTCTAGAGACTTATGAATAGACAATAAAATTTTCAAATAACATATTTCTGAAAACATGCATAAAGAATATAGAAGATATGATGAAGGGCAATTAACTGAAAAATAACTCAGAAAAGGTAGCATGCATGGTCTTTTAAGAATAATATAAGAGGATTAAAGTCCTGAATGAGATGAAGTTTGCTGGATCTGAGATATGAATGGATTGTTTGTTTTCAAATCCCTCAAGTTCTACTCATCAAGTGAATTTTTTATCCATGTTTTTCTAAAAATTCTTCTAAGAATATTTGCTCAATATACTGGAAGACTTCCTGTCTCTTTAAATAGCTTGAAAGGACACATGGGGAAAAGATGACTACTAATTTACTATTTTCCTTCTGAATTCTCTGTTTCTTTGTTGTAGACACAACAGCAAAGAAATTTCTATGTGGTTAACTGGGGATTTAAACACAGGATAAAATAAGACATGCTATCAAAATATATGACTATCTTTCATGGTTTCAAATCACCAGTCTTGGCCCAACTACTTCTCAGGCTATTGGGAATTATTGTTACTCCTACTCTCTCTCTGTCTCTCTCTGTCTCTGTTTCTGTCTCTGTCTCTCTCTCTCTCTCTCTCTCTCTGACAATCTAGTTCTGTCATGTTGTTCCCAAAGATAATTTGGCACAGTGTATAGAATCCCAGGCCTGGAGTCAGAATGATTAGAGTTCAAAATAGGTTGTAGGCATTACTGCATTTACTCTCTTTCTCCCTCCCTTCCTTTCTTCCTTCCTTTCTTCCTTCTTTCCTTCCCTGATAATGATATTTAATCCATTACTTCAATTATAACCTCTCTATCAAGGGGAAAATGCATAGAATTGGATATAAGAACAACTTTCTGGAATACCTTCAATAAAAAGTAGAAAGATATGGAAGCAGCAAAAAGAGACATGGAAGGAATATTTAGAGAAGTAGGAGAACTATGAGATTTCAGTATCTTGGAACCAATGTAGAGATATTAAGAAGGAGGGATGGTGCATCATGTTAAATATGAAGCTATGAGAAATCATATAAACATGATGAATAAGTAGGAAAAGAGTTCCATGTGTGGCAGACTAGACCATGACACCATTTCCTACAAAAACATCAGCTTCTTAGGGATCAAAAATGTCTAAAAAATGGGCAGTTATCATTATCAATACTAATTGCTCAAGATCATGATACAATAAAGAAAATAGCCAAAATAATTAATGGACCAGAATTAAAGGGAAAATAATTCTTTGCAAATCTGTTATCTTTTCAAATGACTACAAGAAAGTCATGAGATGAGAAATTCAGAAAGAAATGGAGTAAAGACATTGAAAAAGAAGACATCTCTGGGGAAGGTGGGAGGGTGAAAAAGATGAGGAAACTGGATAGGGATGATGAAGAAACAGAATCACAATGCTGAGGGAAGCAGACAGGGTAGACTTACCTCCAGGGAGACAACTTAATCTTGGATCAATAGAGGAGGGAAGGCAAAGGAAATTAATGGAGAGAAAGACAAAAGAAAATGAGGATAACAGACCCACTGTAAATGGTATCCTAGATTCAGAAATATGAATACAGGAAGGATAGAATTATAAAATCTGAGACAAATGGCAAAACCAAAAAAGAAAAAATCATAAGGGCAAAGAAAAGTGGGAGTTCAAAGGAAGTCTTCAAGAATTAATGAAAATTATACAAATATGTATAAAATGAGTTAAAGTTAAAAACTGTAATATGAATCACATGATCACATGGAAGACTAGAGATACAGTGGATGGGATTCTGAGAGAAGGAAAGAATTTACATAACACATACTAAACATGGAAGATGAAAACCAAACATAATGTAAGAAGTCAAGAATATAGAATCATATGGTAAGGATATAAGATTGAATGATGCTTAGTTAAGTGTATGTGATCACATTCTGGGATGTATTTTAAAAAAGGAGAAATGCATAATTAGAACTGAATTAAAATGATTTTTATATAAAAAAGAATAGAGGTTATAATACATGAAGTGAAAAACACTCTCCTTATCATACAACATTTTTTAAGCAACTAATTGGTGAGGGGCACTATAAGTTTGTAGAGCTGCAGTTTTATGTAAGGGAGGATCACTTGCTTTAAAGAGTTTAAATTCAAGGAATTTATTATCTAGTTTGAGAATATCTAAATTTTCAAATCACATGCCCATATCCCCTTTAGAATAAGTGCCCCAATACCCCTTTGCAATTTGAAAAGAATCAAAGTAGTTACAAAGTTTAGGAAAACAAAGAAATATTATTTATCTACATATGACTAAGGGATAAAGGACTAATTGTTTCCTCCCAATAATAATTGTATCATTATTTTTTATGGTATTATATTATTTAGAATGTTTTAAATTTTATTATAATTTTGAACTTTAAAATGATCTAACATAACAAGCATTTTCCTAAACAATTAGAACAAAATAAGGTTATACCTAAAACTCTTTGCTTTTTTAAGTATAATATAAATTCATTGTGTAATTTTCAAATTTGTCCTATTTGTGTTGGCTGCTAGCCATTTTGTTCTCTCTGTGTGCTTAAAAAATTTAAATGTCTCTCTTTCTTTTCTTTTTTCTTTTTGGTGGTGGCGGGGAAGTAACCTAATTGTTATCCTACTTCTAACATAAATTGATTTGATGATTAAGACAGGTGCCCTCTCTGGGTCCCACTTAACTCTAAGAATATGTGTTAAGAGAAGAATTAGAGATCTATATTTGTAAAGGGTGTTTCATTAATGTGAACTCCCTACTCAAGAAAATCACAGATGAGGAAAAAAAATGCCACCATACAAAAAATAAATTCAATGTAATTGAACAATTATTTCTCATACACTTTCTGCATACCTATTTTCCATGGGATCTAGCATGGTTGGAAAAGTTAAAGGTGTAATTCTTGCTCTAGGAATTTTTGTTCAGGAAATATAGGGTAGGATATTTTATAGTTTGGAAAACAAGAACTATAGAAAACTATATAAAGGGAAAGTTCAATCAGGCAATTCATGGTAGAAGTAGAGTTTAAAGGATGAGTAAAATCTAAATAGAAAGGTAGAGAGGAGATGAATTTATTTCAGGGAAACCCAGAATAAGAGAGTTAGGATGGCCCCATTGATAAATCAGGAACACTTCAAGGTTGCTCCTGAAATATTAGCAATATTAGGGGGGATATCACTTAATCTTACATTTAATTACTTAATAGAGCAATTGATTTACAGGCTTCCACATAGTAAATGACCGAACAAAAACGCAAAATCAAACCAAAATGTAAAGCATGGAGACAAAAAGGAACAAGGTATATTTAATAGTTGAAGTTGTTTTACCTAATGTAAACTCTATTAGGAGCTAATGAAGGAGAAAGAGGGCAGATAAAAGAAGGTGGATCCAGATTAGTTAAAATCTTGAATGTTAGAATGAGTTTTACCTTTTTCTTTTGGTAATGGAAGAATTATTAGAAGAGTAATTTCCTTGAGGGCAAGAGTTAACTGTTATACTTTGTATTTCTCACATCACCTAATACAGAACCTTACGCACTGTAAGTAAAAACTCATATGAAAACCTTTCTCATATAATTCTTTCTAACCTATTCTCGTTAATCCATTCCTGCCTTCCTCTTATGGTGAAAACATCTTCAGAAAATAGTTAAAGAATTGTGCTGTGAAGAGAGTCCCCATGTTCATGGAGGAAAATTACTTTGTTATAAGAATGATGATGTGTCAAAGGGAGAGCTTTACTATTAATAATCTAAGCATAAAGTAGTATTTAAACAAATACTCTTACTCTATGCTAGGGAAATACCTTTTGAATGGAATATGATTGATTTTAGTTTAGTTTTGCTGGTTATCTATGAAGGAACATGAGAATGAATTATGCCACTGTTTGCCATTTTTTATCAGATACAATGGGTAAGTTGGCAATGAAGTGAAGAAATATATTGACTAAGTACACAGCGATTATTTCAGGCACTGAACAATTACTATCCCATTTACTGAAATATTTACTAGTATGTACAAAATATTGTGCTATTTACTGGGAACCAAAATTATAAGAAGAAACATTACTTGTCTTTTAAGAAGCTTACAATTTCTGGCAGTGGTGGTGGGTATGGGATATAACATAGACATCAATAAGTAATAATGGCATAATTTGAAGAAGGATAGACACTAAGAGCTGCAGAGATCAGGAAAGGTTTTATATGAATACCTGAATTGGACATTGAAGAAACTTCACCAGTCATGGCAGGACAACTATTGCAAAGGTCCAGAAATGGATGATAGCACACTAAAGTTTATGGGCAGTGAGGCAGTATAGTAGATGGAACTCTGAGTCTGGAGTTCAAAAGACTCATCTCCCTAAATTCAAATCTGGCTTAGTTATGTGACCTGGGGCATATCACTTTATTCTATTTGCCTGTTTCCTCATTTGTGAAATGAGCTGAAGAAGGAAATAGCAAACTACTCCATTAACTTTGCCAAGAAAACCACAAATGGTTCATGAAGATCTGGACTATGACTGAAATGACTGAACAATAATACTAAAATTTAAGGAAGAGCTTATCATACTACTTGTCTGGAATATAGCATATAAAAGAAAATAACATCAAATAGGGCGGAGCCAGATTATGGAAGAATTTTAATGGCTGGCTGATGACTTTATAGTTCATCCTTATGATTACTGAAGATTCTTGATGAGGAGAGTAACTAGGTTTTTGCCACAGGAATAGTAAATTTCAAAAGATACATGTTTGAAATATTTGTTACTCTATAATTATATGTATGCCTATGCAAACTGCTACTCTGCTTTTTAGGGGATAGTAGGTATGATCAAACATCCTATATATTAAAAACCTAGTTCCTTTCAAATGTCATCTTGTCCTGATACAGTTTTGTCAAGCATCATTTCTCTCCGTTGGGGAAAAGTCATTGAGGGAATGATTTGGGAAGCTATTTTAGATGCATTTTGAGTATTCTAAACTTTTAAGGATGCTTAGAAATGGAGCTCAGCTGAATTTAGACCTCTCAGTCCTCCTTCCTCTCCTTTCCTTCTTTGTCTCCTTACTACCCAGGATAACCATTCAAGGCAGTCTGGATCATCTGAGAATCCTAATATAGTCAACACCTTTAGAATGCTAATAAGTAAATGACTAAACCCCATTGGTACCTCCATTTTCTCATCTGAAAAAAGAAGACATAAAAACACAAATAAAAAAAAAACCACTGGCAAAAAATTGCAAATACACAAATTTAACTGACTGATCTGATTAGAAGAATAATGCAGAAGTTCACATGAGAATTGATGATATTCTATACTTAGGGTAATGTCTTTGTGACTGGAGAGAAATGGATATATAAGAGACAAATTGTGAAGGTAGAAATGATAAGATTTGCCTACACATGAATATATAGGGTGAGTGCAAATGAAGGGTCTGGATCATAGTATCCTTAACAGTAACAGGAAAGTTGAAGGGAGAGGTTTTGGGTTAAGATAATAGCTGAAAATTGGGTGGCAGGGAGGGAGTAGATTATTAATCTAGAAAAGGAGCTCTTGAGAAGGGATCTGTGAAACTTATTAAGAAAAAAGACTGACAACCATATAAGTAAAATGAGTTCCCTTTATAATCTTTCGCATTTTATTTAATGCATTTTAAAACATTATGAGAAATTATCCCTAGATTCTACTAGACTGCCGAAAGAGTCCATGACAAAAAAGTTTAAGAACCTTGATATATAGCTGAAAGAGACATTAGGGTTCTTTTAGTCCAGGCCTTCCATTTTACAGATAAGGAAATGTGGGCCAAGAAATTTCGAGTGATTTTTCAAAGATCGCATGGGTAGTGATAGTGGTAGTGATGATGGTTGTGTGGGTGGTAGTGGTAGTATTTATGTAGTATTTTCTACATCACAGGCAGTATGCTAAACACTTTACAATTATTTTCTTATTTGTTCCTCACACAAATCTTAGGATACAAGTGCTATTATTATCCCCATTTTACAGATGAGGGAATTGATGAAAATAGAGTGACTTTTCCAGGGTCACATATCTAGTGAGTATATGAGGTTAGATGTAACCTCCAATTTTCTTGATGCCAGGCTCAGCACTCTATCCACTGTCCCATCTGGCTACCTTCTAGTAAGTGATGGAGGCAGTGGTTGAACCTAGGTTTTCTTTTTCCAAATCCAATTAGGCTTATTTTGGAATATGTCAAGGAACAGAATTAGGAAGCAACAAGGAAGTGGATTTTGGCTGAAGGAAGAGAAATCATTCAAAATGGAATGGGTCACTCATTAGGTAGTGAACTTCCTATAAGAAGTATTAAAGCTGGGCTTGGATTACCAGTTGTCAGGTATTTCGGAGAGTAGCAATGACTTGGACTAGATGACTTGTTTTTTCTCTACCAATATTAAAATTCTATGAATCTGTATTTCTTTTATTTTTTAATTTATTTCAAGTTTTAATAGGAAATTTGGATTAAAAAAAATCTTAAGTTCAAAATTCTAAGTCTCATGGACACACAGCAGATTTCCTTAGATTAGAACTTTCATTCTAATTTTGTCCACATTCCACCTAGTCTCTGGTTAGGCTTATATGCATATACCTGAATATAAGTACATACTCACAGATACACACAAATAAACTGTACACAAAAAGAGTAAAGTGAAGCACTGAGAAAATTATTTAAATAAATACCAAAAAACTTTCCAGTAAAAAATTTTTTTAAACCCTTAACTTCGGTGTATTGTCTCATAGGTGGAAGAGTGGTAAGGGTGGGCAATGGGGGTCAAGTGACTTGCCCAGGGTCACACAGCTGGAAAGTGGCTGAGGCCGGGTTTGAACCTAGGACCTCCTGTCTCTAGGCCTGGCTCTCACTCCACTGAGCTACCCAGCTGCCCCTCCAGTAAAAAAATTTTAAGGGAGTAGCAGCACGTAATCTCAATTAGAAAATGGGTATAGGTATTTCAGGAAACAATGTTTTCTTAGTTTGAATTATCCAGATTATAGAGTCCATGACTCGTTTTAATTCACATTACCATGGAGAACCACAAATACATGTTCCTAACACTCATGACCTCATATAAATGAAATCAAAAGAGATCACCTAGAGTACTCTGTAATTCCTAGAGTATAATACAAGTGTTATCATTATTGTTAAATGAAGAGGCAATGACAGATATATCACTTTCTTTTATGTTGTTTCAGTATCTTTATTTTTACCTTTATTTTTGTCAGGCCCTAAGATTATGAATACATTCTACTTTTCATTTTTACTGATATAATTGTACATGAAAGATTTTACTTAAGTTAAAATCTTTTTAAAATAGGTCATAAATATCCTATGCAATATGTATTTATAATATAGGGACCTAAGAAAAATAAGAGTTAAAAAAAACCAGACTGAAACAAGTTAAAGGAAAGTAATCTATCCAGTAACTTGTCCAGGGTCACACAACTAGTGTCCAAAACCATATTTGAACTCGGGAAGATATTTTCCTGACCCCAGGCATGGCATTCCATCTTCTGTGCCACCTAGCTGCCTGTATATCTTTATATTTATATATATATATATATATATATATTTATATGTATAAATATTCTAATATATTTATATACACATATATACACTATCTATCTATCTGTCTGTCTGTCTGCCTGTCTTGGCCAAGTATAAATTAATTATGAATGCCTGGCCTTTTTCATAAAGTTAGGGAAAACTTACCTTAAAATATGAATGCATATTTTCATATGAANAACCAGACTGAAACAAGTTAAAGGAAAGTAATCTATCCAGTAACTTGTCCAGGGTCACACAACTAGTGTCCAAAACCATATTTGAACTCGGGAAGATATTTTCCTGACCCCAGGCATGGCATTCCATCTTCTGTGCCACCTAGCTGCCTGTATATCTTTATATATATATATATATATGTATATATGTATATATATATATTTATATGTATAAATATTCTAATATATTTATATACACATATATACACTATCTATCTATCTGTCTGTCTGTCTGCCTGTCTTGGCCAAGTATAAATTAATTATGAATGCCTGGCCTTTTTCATAAAGTTAGGGAAAACTTACCTTAAAATATGAATGCATATTTTCATATGAACATGTTGAATCTAACTTTTAAAACTCACAAAGAATAGTAAAAGAAAGAGAAAATTAGATCAAGAATTTAAGTTTGTTATAGTTGGTTTCATTTTTAGTGAGGACTACTGCTTAGGTTTATTTTCATAAAAAAAAAAACTAATTAAATAAACAATGACCTAAATGAGGGGAAATAAAGAATGACAACTTGGACTCTTTCCAAGTCCAAATACAGATGGATATATGATTTATAGGAAAGACAGAAAAATGCCACTGTCATAAACCACTGATAAATGGAGAAATTTTACTTCCATTTATATTGAATAGAAGATTCAAAATGACATGGCTATTTTGAGGATAACGGATATTCAATTCAAGGTCAATGCAGCTCAAACTCCTAAGGCCAGGATGGTTACTATTATTGCTGTTATTGTTATTTTGTACTTTTCCTCTTCTGGTCGTGGGTTTAATTTGCTCTTTATTGAGGCATAGATGATTTAGTCACATCTGTTTTCCTAATTCAACAAAACACCTTTCCAAAGTTAAGACAGTGGTGAAAGATCTATAGATGCCGAGCACTGTGTTTATATGCCCTGAGCATAGCAATGAAACTACAGGCTTTGGTGACAAATAACGTCATGTACCAGAATTCCATAAATCACAGACAGCAATGAACCAAGAACCGAACTTTACAGAACACCAGAAGATATATCTGACAAAGTGGATGACAGGCCATTATTTAGCACCAAACAGTTAGCTATGATTGAAACCAAGTGGAAACAAGAGATCATAAACCCAGACAAGAGATGAAAATTACAAAATACCACTGACGACAGAAAGTGCAACAATATCCTGACCTAGCACAAATGAAATATTCCAGTGACTTGGTCAACAATCTTTTTGGAATGCTACAGCAAGTCATCTTTTGTGGCTTGATCTCCACATGGAATTTCACTACTTCTAAAATATTATACTTCCTTGTATTCCACTCATTGCCAACCATAGAGTCTTGTATTCTGTGTAGAATAATGGAATAGTCATTTCTGGAAGAGATTTTTGTTTTAATCTAATTCAACAGAATCAATAAAATTAGAAGCAGGTGGTACACTGCAATAGTGTCCTGGGTTTGCAGTTAGGAAGATCTGGAGTTCAAATATGGCCTCTGCTATTTACTGACTGTGTGACCCTAAGCAAGTCACTTTTACTGTTTGTCTCAGTTTCTTCATTTGTAAAATAGGGATAATAATGATATTTACTTCGCAGCGTTGTTGCGGGAAATCAAATGAGATAAAAATTGTAAAATCCTTAGCAGCGTCTGGATTATACTAAGTTGTACATAAATGCTATTATTTTTATTATCATTTGTTTGGTTAGTTAGGGACTAGTCTCCATCACTTTTGAGATCATTTCTATTCAGCTTGTTTCTGCCTCAAGAATTCTCAATAGCAAAATTTGTCATTTATGATTTATTAATGATTTACTTTAGTCAACAAGGAAGTCAACAAAAATTTATTAAGCACCCACCATATTCCAGGCAATGTGCTAAGCATTGAAATGTTTGGAAGATTAATAAGTAAGGTAGCCATTTGCAAGATAAGCTGCTTCATTGTTTTAGATTTTAAACTAATGGGAACTTGCTGAAAGAAACCTTTGTTACTTGACACAACTTAAGATAGTATGATGTAATGTGAGTATATATAAAATTAGAAATAGAGAAG
Source organism: Gracilinanus agilis (assembly GCF_016433145.1). Taxonomy (NCBI): domain Eukaryota; kingdom Metazoa; phylum Chordata; class Mammalia; order Didelphimorphia; family Didelphidae; genus Gracilinanus; species Gracilinanus agilis. The sequence continues at coordinate 179,077,637 of NC_058132.1, read as the reverse complement.
CTGGGCCACTGAAGAGGAGATTATACCTATCTCAGGAACTGGATCTGATAATAAATAATACTTAACATTTATACAGTGCTTTGTGCCTCACAAAGTACTTTTCTCATAGGTAGGTAGTATATACATTATTATCCTCATTTTACAAATGTGGAAAGTGGGGAAATTGAGGGTCAGAGAAATAAAGTGATTTGTATAATTCACCAAATTCATGAGGAGAATTGAAAGTTGTAGGTTAAAGTTTTGGAACTTTTTAGGAAAGAAGTTCAGGGCTCTTTTCTATCTACTATAATTCCCCCCCCCCCAGGGTTCCCATAATCAAACTATTCATTAACAATATTATTTTATAGTTTTATTTCTTTATCTTAGAGTTCTCTTATTATATACTGGGCTCATAATATCACATTGAAGTCATTTGATAGAACGCCTACTCTCTCTATTTTAACAGTTTATATAATATTCATGTTAGTTGACTTGTAATGTCTTATATAATTGATTTAGATGCGTTTCTTTTTCCCTCTTTAGAAGTTCAGTTTCTTTTTCTACTATTGAAATATTTGTTATGTCAATCTTGGTATTCTATATATTTTTTCCTAAACATCATCATCCATTTAATTTTGTTATTAAGTTTATTGGCATATTTTCAGAAAAATAGACTTTAATAATAAATAACCTTTCTGTCTATATATTTCTTTTTCATTTTATCTTATTGAAATGTATATTAACTATTTCCCATTAATTAAATTTTTGTTTATTATATTCAATGATCAGTCAATTTATTTTTTTGTATAATGTGATATAATTTGAATTTGCTCTCAGTTAAAGTTTATTCTTTTTTTTTTAAAACCCTTAATTTCGGTGTATTGTCTCATAGGTGGAAGATTGGTAAGGGTGGGCAATGGGGGTCAAGTGACTTGCCCAGGGTCACACAGCTGGGAAGTGGCTGAGGCCGGGTTTGAACCTAGGACCTCCTGTCTCTAGGCCTGACTCTCACTCCACTGAGCTACCCAGCTTCCCCCCAAAGTTCATTCTTTGAACTAACTCTCCAGGTTACTAGTTCCTGATTCCTCTCTCAATTTAAGAAGGTCATCTTTGATTTTCAATACAAAAAAATATGGTAATGTTGATAATGTCTTGGATTTGGAGTTGGGGGCAGGGATTAGATTCAAATTCTTCCTCTAACTCTTACTATTTACATATATGGCCATAGAAAAGTTGTATAATGTTTCTGAGCCTCAGTTTCTTCCCAATGTTTTCTGCCTTTGCTTTATCTTTTCCTGATTTTGGTATTGGGATCATATCTGTCTCATAGAAAGAGACGACTAGGATACCTTCTTTCTCTTACTTTGCAAACAATTTATGAAATATGAAAATTGTTTATCCTTGAATTTTGTTCAATTTAATTGTTAATCCATCTGAGTCTTTATTTTTAAAATATGGACAATAACATATGTACTACTTACCTTAGAGGATTATTTTGAGGACTGAATGATATCGTATAGGTAAAGTACTTTGAAAAATTTTAAATGAAGGTCAGATATAATTAACATTATCTTTATCTCCGAAAATGGTCCCTTCAAGAGAGATGTCTTCTGCAAACTGAATGAATATGCTTTTAAGTTGCTTTTGGTGAAAACCTCTCATGATATACTTCATTAGAATTCCATTTGTTTGTTCTCAAGAATGACAAATCCATTATATCAGTGAATATGATCTTCCAATTAAGTGTCATCCACCTACTAGTTATGAATCTTCAAGATCACTGTTAGAAGTGTTTAACCTAGACTGCATTGATTAATGTTCAAAATAAAAATGTATTGGGGCAGCTAGGTGACTTGGTGATTAGAAAGCCAGGGAGATAGTGGGTTTAAATTTGTCTTTTGACTCTTTCTAGCTATGTGGTCTTGGGCAAATTAGTTAACCTCTATTGCTTAGCCCTTACTGCCCTTCTGCTTGGACCTGATACTTAATATTGATTCTAAGAATCTTAGAGTTTAGTTAAAAAAAAACATGTTCAGGTTTGAAAAGAACCAGGTTTGAAAAGGTTTCTCTATAAGTTAAATTGATTGATAACTTGTTTTTGCCCTAAGACAGGAGCTAATAAGTCATTTCCTCCAATATATTATAAATAGGACTACTGAATTTGGCCCAAAAATGTCTCGTCAGTCAAATTCCTTTTGTCTATATCTTTCCAGTTCTACAACACTAAAAAATTTATTTTGACTTGACTAGTCATTTTTCACTGATCCTCTGGTTCAAGAAAAAAAAGGAGAGAAAATAATTATATTTTAATGATCAGATTGGGTGAGGAGAATTCAATTTGATTGCTTTTCACACCCACTAGCTAATAATCTTCTGTCTATGTATCTCGAAGAATTTAGCTCCTGAGTAAGGCTAAGTCGCTTAGCAGCTAGGTGGAGAAGTCAATCTTTGAAGGACCCAAAGATTTGTCTTGGAGAAACTATTGTTCAAGTTATAAAAAAATAGACATGATAAAATTGTAAAATAGAAAAATGTGATAAATAAGTAGGAAAGAGTTCTTAAACCCAATATTTATTTAGAAATATATTTCTTGAATTATTAACTAGTGATTTTCATATTGCCTCACACATAATATTTAATAAATGTTTGTTGAATGAATTAAACTGAATTAAGAATTAGTGATATAATTGGGTGCTATGTTAGAAGTGGAGGTTTCTTGACTTTTCCCAACTTGGACTCTTCCAGGTATTAATGTTCTCTCCCTCTTGAAATGACTTTGTATAGACAGAATTTATTTCTCTAAAAGGTAAGTAAGTCCTTGAAGGTAGACATTATTTCATACATAGGTCTAAGTTTTGGCCCTGAAATTTATTAATTATTGAATCTGTATTGCATATCATTTTGAGCCTCTATTTCTTCATTTAATAAAAGATGATGACAGTAAAAAATTATATGACCTGCTTCACAGGGTAGTTGGGAGGAAAGTACGTTGTAAATAGATTTACTACATAAATGTGAATTGTTGTTTATCTGATAAAAATATTAAATGTGAACACTTTCAGTGATTAAAAAAGAAACTAAAAATTAGGTAAAATTCCAACTATTTCTTTGATCTTACTTCAGCAATTTTCATTAGCCTAGATTTATTTGAAAAAGAAAACATTTTAGAAATAATAAATCTAAGAGAAGGAAATAACCAAAACAAAATAAAACCATATTTTAAAAAGATTTATAGTACTCAGGTAACATGATTATTTAATATGATATTTATGCATGATTATTAAATATGATTTATTTATGATTACTTAATACATTATTATGATTATTTAAGATATACTTACATATATAAATAATTGTGTGTTTTTTAAACAATGTTTTAACAAACTATCTTAGCAATGACGGATTTAGAGCTGGAATGAACCTTGAGACCAACTGCTATACTTCTTTCATTTTAAAGATAAGAAACTCAAATTTCAGACAGGTACCTTGCTTAGAGTCATAAAAGTAGGCAGTCCTAGTGGCAAATATAAGATTTTAATTCAATTTTTATTTCTTCAAATCCAGTTTACTTTCCATTTACCATATTATAGTCTACTTCTTACCTCTGAAAATCTGTGTAGTAATTAACTACTGAATTTTCTAGAGTCATAATCATGCGATGCCTTGATTCTTCTGTCTTTGCCCCACATCACTTAATTTAAGTAAGAAGATCAGAGAATTAGACTAACTCCTAGTTCTCCCCTCTGAGGCAAGAGTGAACAGTTCTCTTCAACCTTAGGACAATCCTCAAAAATATTTACATGGACAGTTATCACGTTCATCTTTTGCTTAGCCCCCTGTTTACTCCCTGCCACAGTAAACAGCCCCAATTTCTTCAATTAATTCCTATATGCAATAACTACAAAAGTCGTTTCTCATCTTCATTGGTTTCTGGCTTAACAACATCCTTCTTAAATCACACTATCCAGAACTAAATATAAGAAGTCTGACAAAGGCAGAATACATTGAGATTATTACCTTCTTGTTCCTGGAAACTATGCTTCTCCTAAAGGGAACTAAAGATTGCATTAGTTCCTTTTGTCTTCCATATTACTAACTCCTATTGAATTTTCACTCCACTAAAATCTCTGGATACATTAAAAAATAACTGCTGTCTATTTATTCCTTCCTTCCTCAATTTATATTTGTGGAGTTGATTTTTTTTATCCTCAGCAAAGACTCTGCATTTATTCCCATTGAATTTCATTTGATTAGATTTATCCCAGGGCATGACAAAATCATTTAAAATCCTGTCTCTATTATCTAGTGTTTTAGTTGTCCTTTGAAATTTTAATGAACATAAAATCTATGCCTTTATCAAAGTATTTGATAAAATTACTAATCAAAGCAGGGTAAAGTACAGTCCCTCGTATTTTCCACTGGATATCTTCTGCTACATTGACACATAGAAAACTAGGATATTTATCTCCCCATAAGCACACCGATAGTGCTTATTACAATGCCTAGCACATATTAGGTATTTAATAAATGTTTATCGATTATTTGCCCTTCTCTAGTCTTGTGGTAGTTTCCCCATTTTCCATGCTCTTTCAAATTTCATTGACAGGGGAGCTGAAATCACATTTACCAAAATTTTTCAGGACCCTCAAATGTAGTTCATCTGGAGTAAAGGACTTGGATTCTTAAAGAGAAATTAAATGTTTTCTTAAAATCTTCTTACTTATCTTGAGTAGCAACTTGTTGATAATTTATGTTCTGACATTTGCAGTGCAAAGGTGATTTTTCTTTACAAGGAAAATAAAAATAAAATCCTTCCCTCTCTTGTCATACTTCTCTCCACCTCAATCAAAGATTCTATCCTTTCCTTTTCTTCAATTAAATTTTAAAAGCTCTTTGTATTATACTTCGTCTCCCTTGCCAACCTTAGCTTATTTGGAGCATTAGTATTCTTGACAGCATTTTGTTAAAATAGGATTAGGTCTTACTTTTCTTTTCTTTTTCTTTTTATTCTTTAATTATATCTTATATTTGTGTTCTTTTTATCTGGATTAACTTCATTTTTTAAAATTCAGAATTCATTGGTAACTTTCCTTTTCATTCATAATCAGTCTCTGAAAACCAATGCCCTTTTCCTTCCTCATTATAATGGCTTCCTTTTGTGTCTTCTGAATTTCATTCTATAGCTTCTTTCATGCCTCCTGAGGTGATTTCATCTGAAGCATTTTAGTCCATGAAATTTTTATCCATCTTTCTCTTAGATCTGCTTTCCCAAAATCTAGAGTGGATTTCAGATTACACTCAGTTTTCTCCCCTTCTCTAATATAACTCTTTGGATGGAGTGGATACTTCCTTCTAAAGTTCTCATCATTTTCATTTCTTAAAAAAAATATTCCTTCCCTGTTTTTGATAACTAGACTCAGAATTAAATTTCATTTGTTAGTGTGTGTCAGATTTGAAATCTTAGTTTTAAATATGTTTTTGTGCCCACATATTTTTCATTTGGTTTAGAGTCAATGAATCACAGGCGCTGAAAGGTGCAAGGGATACTAAAAGCCAACTAATCTCACTTGTACTTGAATATGTATTATCTCTACACCATAATCAGCAAGTAATCATCCTACCCTTGTTTAACCTTTGAAGTCCCTTCCAATTCAGAGTCCAGAATTCTGTGATTCTAGATTTCATTCTTTTCCTTGAAGGTTAATCCAAAGTTTCTTTTAAATGTTTTTGCATTATTATTAAAATTGCATTTAATAAATAGGAAGTAATATGTGTCGATGTTTATTTTTTTCATTCAGAACCTCCTATTTCTACACATTTTATTTGCTTGGACCAAAGTAAAACCTTGGAAAAATCATCATATTAATAAAATTTATTTACATAATTTCCCAACTTTCTCTCAACACTGCCCTCTATTTCCATTTTTAAGTGCTATTTTCTCCTTATATAAACATGATCTCACAACAGGATCTGGTTTTTAGTTGTTTAAAGTTTAAGAGGGATTTTAGCTCATGTGCTAGTGATCGTGTACCTTTAATTGTGCAACAATAAAAAGATTTGCTTCCTGTTAAATGAATTTTAAGCATCAGTGAACAAGCTAGAAGGTGGGCTGAAGGAAGGGGAACCCTTCTTTAATTCTATAGGCAACTCGGACATTAGCCTGATTGTTTCAAACACTGAAGATAATTTTGAGGGTAAGGGTAGAACAATTTAAACCATCATCTGTAATTTAGCACAGAGTTTGACACTTAATAAACATATGATGAGTGATTTTCATTCATTCCAAATATAATATAATTAAAATATAGAATGCTTTTTGTTTTCTATTTAATATTGTTCTGAGATGATTTTACTTCATATGCATTTGAAGTCACACTACATATAAAGTGGCATATAACCTTGAAAAATTCACTTAATCTCTCTGGATCTTAGTTTCTTTCCTCCATTGCAAAATAAGAGAGCAGGATGAGATGATCTCTAAGGTCCTTTTTCAGCTCTAAATCCTGTGATACAATAGTCATTGTCCCATCTCTACTCTAGTTTTCTTGAAGCAATTTCTATTTTCTACATCTTTCTGACTACAATAAGAATTTATGGAGCGTGTAAGAGTTTTTTTTTAGGATGAGCAAATCTTTAGTGTTCACAGGAATAAAAGAGAACAAATTTTAAAAAGTGGAATAAGTAAAATAGTAAAAAAAAATAGCACACCAACTTATATATCATAAATTAAGTGTTGTTCCTTGCTTGTCTTTACCCCAACTTTTGCAAAAGAATGTGCCATGAAGGTAACACTATGGAGAACCCAGTCTACATGAATGCTCAGGCCTCTGTAGAACAAAGAGGATTGTAGAGAAAAGAAATGAAACTAATGTGGGTTTGGAAGGGAAGAGGATGCCTGACCCATAGTTGTAGGATCTCCCAAAGGGGTAGTCTTGTAAATCTCTATAGGGGATATGTGATTAACTACCCGTCCTTGGGGAAAAAAAAGGTTTCATTTGGGGTGTGATGTACCTATACGTCTTTATGGGAAGTACATAACAAGCTTTGACATTTTTATTCAGGACTCACAGAGTTAAGTTGGATTTCCAGTTTTTGATCTCCTTCTTCATCAGTCTACTGAGGGACAATAAAACTTCAACAAAAATATTTACCATGAAATTTCCAAATTTACTCTTTTATTCCAGGGAAAGGAGAGAGTGATGGCTTGAAGGCAGGGACATGAAAGTTAACAAGATCTACCAGACAGGCTTAGCCCTTAATTTTTTTTTTACATTTTTAAACCCTTAACTTCCTAGGTGGAAGAGTGGAAAGGGTTGGCAATGGGGGTCAAGTGACTTGCCCAGAATGTCACAGCTAGTAAAAATGTGCAACTGGATTTGATTTTAGGAAGATGTGTTTTTATGATTCCATGCCCAATGTTTCATCCACTGTACCACCTTCCTGCCTCTTAGACCTGTTTCCTCATTTCTAAAATGAAGGGTTTATACTCAATTATCTCAAGTGTATCTTACAACTCGAATCTGTTTTATTGTTATTCATACCTCAAGCTGGGTAGTAAAGGTTCCTAGATTTCTCTGTTAAAATTTTAGGAGCCTATATTCCTTATAAGCTTTTGTTCTTCCATATGTAAATAAACTTATTTTAAATGTCTGTCCTTCTGGTCTTGCCTCTAACACTGACTTGTTGTCTAAACTAAGTTGAGATTAAAACATGCTCTAAAGCAAGTGGTTATGGAAAAACGTTTTTTTTTTAATTTTCAACCATATTTTCTATTTTTATCCCAGGTTATTAAAGTACTTCAATTCAATTAGGGATCTCTATAAGAAATTCTAATATAATCTAATAAACATTCATTAAGTGCCTAAATTATGCTAAGATTTATTACTGATGCTGAATTATTTCTCCTGAGGCTCAGGTTTGTCCTTTAAATCTCTTTCCTTATTCCTCTATTCCTAGAAAATCTAAAGACTGCTTTTCATGTTCCTTACCCTAGAGTAATTTCTATTTTAGGGAGACTTAAAAGTGAGAATTGTGAGTTCTATTTTGCCTGAGAAATAAAAATCATCTTAGGCCAGGTCTGTCTGTAGGCACCCTAGGAGAGAGTCACTCTTAACTATGTATATAACCTGATTTCTTCTTTGAGACTTTGGTTTTCTAGGATTGGGCATATAATTTTTCATCATCTTTAAGGTAGTATAAATATGAAAATTAATAAAGGCTGCTATAATAATATAAATTAGTATTTTAATTAAAGCCATGCTGATAGATAAAGTCATTAGACCACGCGCTTGTAAGAATTCAAAATTGCCGCCCCAGTCATTATTACCTCTTCCTCAGTCTGCTGGCCAAGAGACCACTCCCACCTAACCCAGGAGATTTAAACTCTTCTCTGTGTGGAGACATAGGCCTCCCCACACCCAAAGAACCGGACCTGGAAACCCGTTGGACCACGGGAAATGTAGTTTGATAATTTCCCCGTGTCCATAGAAAATACATATATATATTTAAAGATGACATCTCCCAAATTTCACTTTTACAGTAGGAACAGAGAGAATGTTTACTCCTTCATTAGCTATTAACCAATTAGAGCTGTCTTGGGGAAAGGGTGAATAATAAGCTTCCAAAATTGTATTTAATGACTCGTGATGCTAAAGAATTCATTGTCCACTAAATTTATTGGTTATTGTTGACCTGACCAATGAATTGATTTTCACATCCAGAACCCAGTCTTTTAAAAATTTTAATCATCCAAATGCTAAGCACTGGGGATATAATTAATAAAAAGAAAGTTAGGCCCCGCCCTCAAGAAATTTACAATCTAAAAGGAAAAATGAGATTCAAAAGAAGACAGGAGAGAAGGAGGAATAAGACCAGGGATTACCAGTCACAGGAGCGTCTTGCTCTGTGGAATTGAAACCAAGTAGGGCATCAAAAGCAAAGTACAGGGTGTTAAAATCCTAGTTTTGCTGTCTAGAAAGTCAGGAATTGGGAAGAGTTTGGTACTCTATCCTCCAGCTTTCCTTCCAAGACAGAAGGAGGCTAAGAGAGGTGGTATCAATCAAAATGTGTAGATGAGATCAAAGGAGATGAACTGAGAGGAACATTTTCTTCTGCAGAGTTGTATCTAGTCAGAGTAGAAGTTACAGAGTGGAGTAAAAATTGTTAATTTTAATTGTAGTAGTATTTTGGGTCATTTTCCTAAAGTTTTTCCCCCATATAATTCAAAAAGTATTAGTGCTTTACTTCCCCTTTTTCTTAAAAAAAAAGTTTTTCCTTGATCCATTCACTTTCTCCTCAACTTGATCCACCCACTAAATTAATGTTCTTTAAGTGAAGATCTGCTGATGTCCCACTCCTAATGAACTAAATGTTGTGGCTCTCTGTTTGCTCTAGAATAAAATAAACTACTCTATTTACTTCATAACCTGACCCCAACTTATCACTTAAGCCTTACTGTACACAACAATCTCACTACAACCCCACCAAATGTGTCTTCTTTCTGTTGCAGTCCATTTACTTGTCAGATCTATGGACAAGGGAAGAATGTATGACCAAATAAGAGAGAAAACATTACAAGATATAAAATGAATAATTTCAACTATATTAAATTTAAAAAATTGTATAAAAAACAAGTGTAATGAAGATTAGAAAGGAAAAATGAAATGGGTAAAATTTATAATGAATTTCTCTGACAAAAGTCTAACTAAGTCAAATTTATAAGAATACAATTCATTCCCCATTTGACAAATGGTCAAATGATACGAATAAGCAGTTTTCAGGTGAATAAATAAAAGCTATCAATACTCATATTAAAAATGCTTTAAATATCTCTTGATAAAGAAATTAAAATTAAAAATACTCTGATGAACCACCTCACACCTACTAGATTGACCAAAATCACAGTAAAGTGGTAAATGTTGGGTGGAATGCAGCAAAATTGAGACACTAATGTATTGCTGGTTGAGTTGTGAACTGATGCAACCATTCTGGAGGGCAATTTGAAATTATGCCCAAAGGGCTATAAAACGATATATACCCTTTGATCCAGTAATACTACCACTAGGTCTGATCACAAAGAGATAAAATAAAAAGAGGAAAGGTCCAAGATTTAGAAAAATATTTATAGCTGCTCTTTTTGTGGTGACAAAGAATTGGAAATTGAAGGGAATCAGCTGGGGAACAGCTGAACTAATTGTGATATATGATGGTGATGGAATACTATTGTGCTGTAAGAAATGATGAACAGGATGATTTCAAAAAGGGCTGGAAAGACCTACATGAACAGATGCAGACTGAAATAAGCAGAACCAGGAGAACATTGTACACAGGAACAGCAATACTGTGGAATGATCAACTGTGATAGACTTAGCTAATCTCAGCAATTTAATAATTCAGGACAATACTGAGGGATTTAGGACAAAGAATGCTATCCACCTCAAGAGAAAAGAACTGTTGGAGTTGGAATGCAGATGAAAGCATATAATTTTTCACTTGTTTATTTGGATTTTTGTTTCCGGTTTTGGTTTTATGTGATTATTTACTTACAAAAATGAACAACATGGAAATATATTCTGCATGATAGTTCATATATAACCCAGATGGAATTACTTGCTAGATCCAGGAGGGGTAGGAAAGGAAGTAAGGGAGATAATTTGGATCATATAACTTCAGAAAACTTATGTAGAAACTTGTTATCATATGTAGTTTCTAAATAAAAAAGAAATGAGAAACAAGATTATGATAAAAATACCTGGAAGGACTTAATTGAATGATGCAAAGTGATGTGAACAGAACAAGGAGTTCATTTTACACAGTAACAATAGTAATATATGATAGTCAACTGTGAATAAATTATTTTAAACTTTTTTCTAGGAAAAAAATGGAAACATTAGGGTTCCCTACCTTTTTCTTTCCTTCCCTCTCTCAAGCAGCTTCTTTGGATACTGAAGATCCAAGTTTCTTCCTGGACAGTTTTCCTAACACTATCTTCTTTATCTAGGCTACACGAAAATAACAGTAACAAAGCTGCTAAATACACTTTATTGTGTTCTTGTTGTCTGTCCTTTGTACTGGAAGAAGACCAATGCAATGACAAACATGACATTGGGATCAGAGTACAGTGTTTTCAACATAATTGGATTCTTCAACTAGATCTCATAGCACTGCATGGATGCCAATCAATGCAGCACTGGTTGTGTGTTTGCTATGAAATTCCACCTTCTTTCCTGGTCATGAATCTTTCTGATGACATCTGTTTACTGCCTTTACTGCTCACTTCTTCATTAGGTCTGTAGTCATTGCAGCTCATTGAGGACCATCAGATGCCTTTCCACATAGCCCCTTGTGTAACTCTCCAATTTAGTTTTTTTTTGAGCCATAGAAAATCAGTGGGTATATAGTGTTAAGTAGATAGGCTTTTGATTTAAGGAGAAGACTAGGATCATTAAAAATATTATATAATTTCCCAAAGAAAATCCATTCCACTCTCTATTTAATTCCAGGCTATTGATTGCCTACTGATAATGTCTTTTCTAGCTATCTATACCGATGGACCAACTCAATAGGCTATTAATCCAATTACATATCATAACATGAATTACACACCTTACAATTTTTTAAATACAGAGTATAATGTCAGAGGTGGAAGACTGAAGTTCTAGTTTTAATATTTCCTATTAAAACTAGAACTTAAGTTATAATACTTCCTATAATTGGTGTATGAGTAACTTTGTACAAGCTCTTTCACCTCTGGCTTTTCTGATCTATGAAATAAAGCAATTGAACCAGATGATTTCTTAGGATCTTTTCAGCACTTGGATTTTATGATTATTTAATTTCTATATACTTATTCTCCATTCAGAGCTTTATTGGTAACCAAAAAGGTGAAATCTTTCTGATTCTTCAAACTTTTATTTTCAAAAATCCAGTATTGTACTACTTTTAAACACGAACCTGCTTCCTCTCCTCCCCCACACACATGCATGCACATACCCAATGTTTCACTAACAGCAATATTTTGAGCTTTTCTTGTCATTCCTGTGAAGAGTGGATCATTTATCACTGTAAATAGTAGGCACTTAATACATTTTGGTTCATTTCATTTAATTTTGGAAGTTCCTTTGCCTTGGAATAAATTATTCTTCACTTTGCACAGAACTTCCATCATCGAGTACTCCTAAATCTGAATTATAACACTCTGAAACTTAGGTGCAATTCTGATCTGATGCCATTTCTTACCCTCTCAAAATGTCCTGAACTGTATGAATTTTTAAATGGCATGTGCTGTTTATTATAGCCCCAAAATAACCCAATTTTCTTTTCCAGCCAGGAAACTGGATATACTACATAATTAAATATGGAATTTATAGAAGAATTTGGAAATACACAATGCTGATTAATTTCGATACTTAGATGAAATATTGGCAAGTTAATCAGTGTAAATGGTATCAAAGGGTTGTTTGACATTAAAGAAGTGAACTATTGTATTACATTTGTGATTTGCATGGCAACTCTCTCAATTCATATTTATTCCACCTAGGAGGTTGAGATGTATTATTTATGAATTTGATTCCTCTCTCAGCATGAAATATTAAGGCTAGATATATATAGAAGTTAAGGGAAGTGCTGATTTTCATCTAACATAAGTAGCAGAAAAACCTAGTGGCAAAACCATTTCATGTTTAAAGGGTAGAAATTATGATGGATAGATTTATTTATATTATTTCACAAATTTTAAGAGAGGATAGTTATTTCTGTCAGAATACTAAAATAGGAGATGATGACAAAGTGACTCCTGGGGTGAAAGTAAGGGGACCAGAAAGAAACTCAAGTTGGACAAAGTATAAATTTGCATTGTTCAAAAAGTATAAAGGAGGAGTCAGAAACCACGTGTTCTGTATTTTAAAAGTTCAACTTGTGCACTGAATACTATAAAGCAGTGGTTCCCAAACTTTTTTGGCCTACTGCCCCCTTTCCAGAAAAAATATTACTTAGCCCCTTGGAAATTAATTTTTAAAGATTTTAATAGCAATTAATAGAAAGATAAATGCACCTGTGGCCATCACTGCTTTCCTGGATCGCTGCAGCACCCACCAGGGGGCAGTAGCGCCCACTTTGGGAATCACTGCATAAAGGGTAGGCAAGAATAGCATTTTTTTCTACTTATGTGAATTTTCTATTCATCAGAGAAGAAAATCTGCAAAATACATTTAAATATTTGTTTTGAACTTCTGCTTTAATATTTCTTCACAAAATTAATTTATTTCTCTTTAATAGAAAACTATATAGTACATAGCTCACATCATTGCTTCCAGTTTACATATAGTTGTCTAAAAAATATTCCAAAAACACAGGTCTCAGCACTATAGTCCTCTACTCAACAATCTTAAATAGCTGCCTATTGTCTCTGAACCAAACATCTACTTTTCAACCTCACATTTGAAGCTCTGGACAGACCAATTCCCTTGTACCATTTCAGACATTTTATATTTATTCCTCTTCTCAAACTTGAGATGCCAGCCTGTCTGACCATCTCTAGATCTCCCATCCCCTGTCCCTAATCTTCTTGCCTTGAATGCACTTCCTCTTCACTGTTGACTCTTAGAATCCATGGCTTCCTTCAAGACTCAGTTTGGGGTCCATGTCCTCTAAGTGCCTTTCCAGAGCACTACTTTCTCCCTCCTGAAATTACTTCTATTTACATATCTGTCTATATCACTATATCTCTTTTTCTCTATATGTACATATATCTGTTTATATGTTCTAGCTCTCCAAAAATAATATCAGCTCCTTAAAGGTAAGAGATTTTCTTGTATTTGTGGATCTTCAGAGCACAAAGGGAATTTGGCACATTAAAAAGTAGCAAAAACTTAAAATGTTAGTTGAACTGGATTATTAAAAAGAAAAACGATTCCTCTATCTGGACAAGCTTATTTTAAATTGATGATTTTATTTCTCAATGCATTTTTACCCTTTTTCTCTGTCTTACTACTAGTTCCATCTTCAGTTTTATCAAAATATTGGCTCTGAAACACTAGCTTATAAAGAAAAGTGAAAAATAGAATACAACCTAAAAAAGTACAAAAATATTTCCAAAATCTCCACATGCTTATTTTATGATAATTACAGAATGGAATATTAAAAAAAGTTATTATACATTGAAAGTTGTAGATTGAGTCTTGGAATGTTAGGAAGAAAGAACTTTTGGAGACTATATGGTTCATTACTACTAGTTATTAAAAAAAAAACTGAACCCAAGAGAGCTAAAGTGATTTTTCTTAAGGTCATACAGTTATTATTGTTGTTTGTCCATTTTTTGAAGACGACCAACAACATCACAGAGTGATAGCACGCACATAAATCAGATTTAAGTGAGACAGAAAGATATAAAGTCATCAGTCTCTCTCTTCTATAGTCACTGAAGTCCAATGGCAAGACAAAAGTCAATATAACGCTCAATAGCTCATGGTTCAGTGAATGACTTTGGTGTCTTCGATGTCTAACCAAGTTCTAAGTACTCCACAATGCCTGCCAAAGTCACTTTCTTAGTGATTGGAATTAATTGTTCTCATCCATTCATTTTTCCTGGGTAAGTCTTCACTCTTGGGGTAGACATAGCCCTAACTCCTAATCAACAATGGTTTCGAGCCCTATTATTTATCCTCAACCTTGTTTATTTTAGCCCTTTAGCTTTGATGGTTTCAGAAGCTTCACCTTCTTGGAGCCACAGTTGAAATTTGGGGAAAAAGATGGATACTAAAGGTGGATGAGTAGCCCTGAAAAAGGTGTGATGAGCCTTCAATAAACTCTCCATACACCTTGGTCATACATTTAGTAAGTGGATGAATGTATCCATGTGATCTCGACCCTGATGAAAAAAGTAAACTTGTTATTTATGAAAGAATCCTGGGTTCTGAAATTTTTAACCTTCAGTCACTGGTCAAACCATTGAAAGAGAAGCACTGAAGTTAGTTTTGACTGCTATCCCTTAATATGATGGCTTCGAATGTATATTATCTAGTTTTATTAATTTCATACAGTTGTATGATGGAACATGCATCTATAAGAAAGCATAGAATTGTGGAAAGAGGATAGGATTTGGAGTCAGAAGACCTGGGTTCAGTTCTATGGTCTCAGGTCTTCCACTCCCTAACCTAGCTATCTTTGTCTCAGCTTCATCAGTAAAATGAGAATAATCATACTTACACTATACAAACTTCACATGGTTATTTTAAGGACAAATGAGATATTGTGCATGAAACTGATACAATGATATACAGATATACATTTACAAGTGTAAGCTATTATCATGTGGACTCCAATGAGTTTGCAAACAAACTAAAAAATGGAAAAAATCATTTCTCCAATATTTTCATGTTTCCCTTTTTAGTTTTTTGGCATTCTTATTAATCTTAGAAGTCAACCTTTGACCTATTTAAAATTAATGAAGTATTTCATAAGTCATAATGAATTTCCATATTGGAAATGAACACTTATTTCTTCCCAATTTTCTTCCTGAACTTTTTGCAGTCATAAGGATAGAATCAGATCACATGATAGGTCTCTGAAATAGGAACAATATCTACTAAGGTGCCTGCTTGGCTAGTTTTTTCCCCCCAAAAAGTAAAGAAACTGTCCTCATGACTTAACTGGTCCCAGGGACTAAGGCTCTTATTCTGGGTTTAGTTTTCTGTTTTTTTATGTACAAAGGCCGAGTCCATAAATGTGTGGGATCTCTTTAGCTTTGACACTGGATTCTGAGCATAAATGCAAGCCAAGAAAAATTCTCTGATATTTTCTTCCTCTCCATATTAATCCTCTACAAAGTATAAAAATGAAGTATAATGTCTAAGATTATTCCTTTAGGAATAACTTGGAGTAAAGAGTCATAGACAACCTAAAGCCTCTTACATTAGATTCTGCTGTTGCAAGTTACTGATAAAATTGCAGTCTTCTAGAGAAGTAATTTACATGTAAATAGCAACCAATAAATAGTTCCAATCATGTAACCAATAAACCTACAATTTTTTTGCATACCATTTCCTCCTAGGGAAACAGCATGAATAAGCATGACAAAATGGATCTGCTCTCTTGGAAAATTAGTATACCCATCTGCAAAATGGGGATAATGATAGCTGTAGAACCTACTTCACTGGGTTGTTGTGATGATAAAGTGCAATTATATACGTAAAGCACTTTGGCACTCTAAAAGTATTCTATAGCTATCCATCATATCTTGTTGTTGTGCTTAAATAGTCATGTGTTTTCAGCTAAGCATGTTTCCATTTTATGATGGATCAAAAATGGATTTATGTCACTGGGTTGCTTAAATGACTGTTCTGAACTAAAGATGAATGAGATTTAATAAGTTAGTGAGTATGGTGGCATATTCCTATAATTCTAACTTCCAAAGGGGCTGAGGTTGAGGGATTTCTTGAGCTTGGAAGTATTGAGCTGAAGTGGGTTAGGATGATCTGGGGTCCATATCGAGTCCAAATAACCAATATGGTGAGCCCTTAGGAGCAGAGTGTGGAACAGGAGGTAGACCAGTTTTCCTAAGGCAAAACTAAGCACAAGTAGGAAAAGGAGTCCATCAAAGCTCATATGCCAATGATCAGTAATTGGATGAAGCTTAGGAGTAGCTGCACTTCCAGCCTGGGTGAGATGGGAAAATCTAGGTTTTAAAAAAGTTAATAGGGGGCAGCTGGGTAGCTCAGTGGACTGAGAGCCAGGCCTAGAGACGGGAGGTCCTAGGTTCAAGTCTGGCCTCAGACATTTCCCAGCTGTGTGACCCTGGGCAAGTCACTTGACCCCCATTGCCTACCCTTACCACTCTTCCACCTATAAGTCAATACACAGAAGTTAAGGGTTTAAAATTTTAAAAAAAGTTAATAGCATTTCCCACAAGAAAGGGAAGAATGTTTTTTTTTTCACTCCCTCTCTCATTTTTCACATGTAACGATTTTGTTATTAGTTGAACTTAGCATAGTACCTGGCATAAAACAGATGCTGTATAAATCCTTATTCCCTCCTGTCCCTCTTCCTCTTTAGAAGTATAATGATATACAATGATAAATAAATCCAAAAAGATCCTAGAACACACATCTTTGGAATCAATTTTTAGAAATAGGTGATGGGAATAGCTCAGTGGATTGAGAAGCAGCTTTGATATGGGAAGCCCTCGTTTCAAATTTGGCCTCCCTAATCATTTCACCCCCTTTGCCTAGACCTTATCACTCTTCTGCCTTGGAACTAATATTCAGTATTGTTCCTAAGATGGAGAGTAAGGATTTTTTTAAAAAACTGACATCTCAAATTGTTATGGATTTATTTCTTGTTTTAAAAAGAAAAATTTCAAACATTAAAGAAGGTTTCATAGTTTTCTGATTTATCTATATCATCAAAAGTAAACTGAAAATATAAATGTTATTCTGTGAATTATAATGATAAGCTACTTAAAGCTTTCTCCAGGGACATTTTAAAAGTCACAAGAAAGTCTTTCCCAGTCTAAATAAAACATATTAGGAAACAAGATGAATATTGCTAAAAATACCAAACATATTGTTGCCCATTTTGATAGTTCAATGTATTCCAGAGATTTTCACTATGGTCATTTCTGTCAACTCTTGCCACAGTCAGGCAATTCTATAAACTGTAAAATATGACACTAATATAAAATCAATTTCCAAAATGAAAAAACTGTATTAGTTAAAATCCAAAGTAATTACAAATCCTCATTAACTCAGCACAGCTGAAGACAATAGATAAGTCTTAAATGCTGCCTGGCTTCAAATCAATCCTCTGTTATTGAATATTTGCAACAAGTAATTTATTATTGACTCAAAGATAGCTCTCAACATCTGTAAGTCATTTTAACTTTACATCAATAATTTTCCTTATTTCTGCTGCAGAATAAGAACAAATAGCAAAGAAACGAAACTGAAAGCCACTATTTTCTCATTTCCAATTCTGGCTTTACGCTGGCCTCTGTCTTTACATCTTTCCTTTGCCACTGTTACTCTGGCAGGGAGAAACTTTGCTGAGATCAGACGTGGCACCTCATGGCCTAGTCCTACTAGACTTAGCTTTACTCCAGCCCTGTTGATAGCATAAGGGTAGTGAGGAAATTGCCTTCACTGCCAGAAAACCTTCCCGCCAGATATTCCAATAATGCTGTGAGATCAAAAGTGGTTGTTTAGTACAAAATGTGATCGTTCAAAAGTATGCCAAATGCTGTACGGACCAAGGCTATATCAAAGAAAAGGAATCATGCTACCATATGAGTGTAATAAAAACAGAGTATGGCCTTTATTATCTTTTAATGCTTGAATGAAGAACCACTGTGTCTTTACTGCACTCAACCAAATATAGTCAATTCATTTCATTAAAATTCTATTCTTTGAGGGAGAGCCCTCTAAAAAGAAATATGCTTTGTGATATGATGCAAAATGGGTTGAATGTGGAATTGGAGGATGTGGGTTCCAGTCTCAACTTCACTACTTATCACCCTGAGTTGAACATCACTGTTACTTCCCTGGCCTTTAATTTTTTCTCCCATGAAATAAAGGATTTGTTGTTAAATTAATTTAGTTATGTGTGGCTTTGTGACCCATTTGGTATTTTCTTGGTAGAGATGTTGGAATGGTTGGCCATTTCCTTCTCCAGTTCATTTTACATAGGAGTAAACTGAGGTAAGCATGTTTAAGTGTTTTGCCCAGGGCCATATGAATAGTATGTGTCTAAGATCAGATTTGAACTCAGGAAGATGAGTCTTCCTAACTCCTGGCATGACACTCTATATACTGTGCCATCTAAGTGTCCAAGATAGATGAAAAGAAGAAACATTAGAAAGAACATTGCACTTGGAATCATAGGACCACAATTTGAATACTGGGTCTCTCACTCATTAGTTATGTGACCTTGGGCAAGTCATTTAGATCCCTCTGGAACTGCGGATGAGAATCTTGTCTCATGTGTAAAATGAATGTTGAATGAGGTGGATCTCTATGATCCTATCAACTATTTCCTCCCAGCTTCAAATTCTATGACAACTTTAGACTCAGAGTGTTCTTGAATCAGGCATACTTTTCCAACCTCGATTTTTAAAGAAAAAATAGAAATGAGAATTGCGTATCATCAATAGTGATTATTTACAAATGGGAAAGTGATATTTTTAGTTGTATAGTTGAGAGGTGGAGGGTGGTATGTGTATAAGAAGATACTATTTAACTGAGCATGTACTTTTTTATTCAAGATGACAAATAGTCGAGGGAGGTACAATAGGGAGGTACCTTCTTATATGAGACTTTCCTTGATCTCCAAAGCTGTATATCTATGGAACAACTTTTGTATTTACTAATGTGTATAAATGGTCTATTTCTCTTTTTGTTGTTCAGTTGTTTCAGTTGGGTCTGAATCTCTACAACTTAATTTGAGGTTTTTTTGACAAAGATACTAGAGGAGTTTGCCATTTGCTTCTCCTTTTGTAGTTGAGGAAATAAGGCAAATAGGTTTAAATGACTCACCCAGAGTCATGTAACTATGTAGTAAGTGTCTGATGCTGGATTTTAACTCAGGAAAATCAATCTTCCTGATTCCAAGTTCAGTGCTCTGTCCACTGCGCCACCTAGCTGCCCCTGTATTTCTCTAGTAGAATGTAAATAGCTTAAGGGTAAGGACGGTTTTGTTTTGGGGGTCCTTAGCATCTAGCCCAGTCTCTTGCATGTGTTTAATAAATGTTCAATATAACAGATGTAGATACTTTTCAGGTTTTAAAGTGCTATATAGGGGGCAGCTGGGTAGCTCAGTGGATTGAAAGCCAGGCCTAGAGAAGGGAGGTACTAGGTTCAAATCTGGCCTCAGACGCTTCCTAGCTGTGTGACCCTGGGCAAGTCACTTGACCCCCATTGCCTATCCTTACCACTCTTCTGCCTTGGAGCTAATACACAGCATTGACTCCAAGACAGAAGGTAAGGGTTTTAAAAATAAAATAAAGTGCTACATAAACGCCAGCTATTACCAATAGCTCTTATGAATTCAGCTGAATGAAATCAAAGAATTATGCATTAGAATGTGAGGTTTTCTCAGACTATACATAGCACAGTAGCCTGAGGAACAAACAGAAATATGTTCTACCTGGGAAAAATCCATCTACTCCAAAACCCTTTATTTTACAAATGAGGGAACTCAAGGGCCAGATCAGAGAAGTGAATCAATGGCAGAGCTGGGACTAGAATCCAGATCACTTGGCTCCCAGGTTAGTGGTCTTCCCACTGCATCATGTTCAATAAATTGTGATGTAGATCTGAGACAGTACACTGCATTTCTGGGAAATCTGCCTAAAAGCCACTCTATCGGGAAGGAATTCTGCATCAGGTGTCAGGCAGCTGCTCTTTCTGCCTGGGAAGAATGAATTCACTTATCTCAGGAGCCTGTTATCTCTTCTTTCCTGAATACAAGCTCAGTCAAGCAAGGAGGGCTGATGACATGACTTTGATGGACAAATTTACTGGCTAGAAGGGAGGGAGAGAAGCTCAGACTTTCCTCCCCTGCCACCTGTGATGTACTTTCAAGTCTAGTGATTCAATTTGCACAGTTATCACAAGATAGCTTCTTGGAAACTGTTGTCCGGTATTTCATGCTCTTGGCTGCCTGCACTGCCTTTTCTCTGAAGTTATTTTTAGCTCCAGATCTTCATTTTGAGGAAATATTTCAAACTCTTAAGAAGACCTGGGCCAAATCCTTATAAATGATGAGGATAAAAGACTCTCCTTCCAAAGGGTAGATAAAAAGTGAATTAGAGAAGTTGTACATCTCTCTTAGGGAGAATAACCCAGAAAGGTGAAAGTATAGACATCATATGGTTAATCTTCACTTAAGAGTAAAAAGGGCAGCTTCTAATTTATATCTTTTCCTTCCCTCCCAAAAGCCACCCCCCCACTTTTTTTCCAAATAAACCTAACTCAAAGGATATGGCTCCAATAAACCACCACATTTCTTTTTTAGGTAACAGAGTCCAGGTTAAACATGGAATTTTCTCTTCACTCCTGGAACTCAATGAAAAAATAAATATTATTGCATGATATTAAAATATAGTATTTGAAGAAAGCTAAGTTTTCAAGTCCTAGCCAAATAATTGAATAAGTTTTCCCCTCCTTTATTGTAGAGACCTCTTCTGTGTCTCAAGGTTTCCCCACAGGTTGTATCATGGAAAACGAAATGAGAATTGAGGCAATTATTCAATAAAAAGCAAAACAATGTCCCTCTACATATATAGTCAATTGAGTTAAAAAAAACAGGTAGGTTTTATTTCATGTGGATTATACATAACATTCATTTTCCACTTCACTTGTCAAAGATAAAATATATTCTCTAGTGCTAGCATAATACCTGGAACATAGTAGGCATTTAATAAATGTTGGGTTTTTTGTAGTATTGACTCTTCCTATGAATCTGGCAATACTACTGGCTGCTAAACCCGCTCTCAGTAAAACACCAATTTCCACTCTCTTTTTCTAATGTAGAGACTGAGCATATGGATCCTATCTGGCTCTCGGATGTGAGAGCAATCCAGTCTTAGAGCCAGGGCTCTGTAGAAATGTCACATTGCTTTATTGGCACATTGGATGGTGTGGAAATCGCTAAGCAATGGAAGAAGAGCAGACCAGCCAGAGATTGCTTTTCCACTAGTGGCTATTGGTTTGAATATATCCAATCAATACATTTTCCTGCTGAATCCCTCTGGTCATCATTAGTATATGCACATTCCAGATGGCTTGCTTGAGCAAGGTTGTAGCCCAAAGCTGTGGAATCAAAAGATTCTCCAGGTGAAATCATGTTAACTAGTGTAAAATATGCCTAACTGTTGAGTTCCACTTAAGCAATTTTTATAATAATTTTAAATGTTTTTTTAAATAGTTTGCTTTGGTCTTCATAGAAAACTTTTTCAGGTATGTCCTGAGATTTAAACAACAATAACAACAACAACTCCATTCTCAAATTCAGAAAGAAGTTTGTCCCATCTTTGTATCTTTTTACTCTCGTTTCTCATGCTAGAAATGCATTTTCTCTTCCCTATCACATTTTAGAATGTGTTTTAGAATAGTTAGAACCTCTCTTACTGCAAGATGATCATAAATCTCACAGGATCACAAGATCACAGATTTAGCTCTGATTCAACTCCCACATTTTACAAATGAGGAAACTAAGATTGGAAGGAATTAAGCTACTTGCTCAGGTCCACACAACTAGTAAATGTACATATTGGGATTTGAATTTGAGTATTTCTGACTCCGGGTTAAGCACTATAATGATATATCATGGATAATAGCTAGACAATGATCTACTATTTGAAGCTTTTCCCCATTCCTCAAATGCTAGGGTCCATCCTCTTTAGAATCTCTTGTAATCACTTTGTATTCCAACAAAATATAAAGATCTCTGTTTCTGGCTCTCAATTTGTCTGTTTACACACACACACACACACACACACACACACACACACACACACACACACACACACACAGAGGTGAGGAGGGAATACATTCCATAATATATATATTCTATATATGCACAAATACATATACATATATAAATGGAGATAAGTGTGATATTATATATGTGTGTATGCAGTCATATATGTCTTGCCAATAGGAGTGAGTATTTTATCTCTTTCCATGGAATATAAACTCATTGAATATTGTTTCATATTTATTTTTATATCCATGATGTTTTAAGCACAATGCTTAAAACATAATACATATTTAATAAATGCTCTTTTGACTGATGATGTTATTTAGAATCATGTGATTAGAGTTTACACATAATTGAACAGGTAATTTGAATATAATAATTCCTTTATCAACCAGTTCAATATTTTTCCCAGAAAAAAACAAAAACTTCCAGGGTTAAGGAATTTTTCACTCCAGAGAGACACTCTCTTTCTTCATTCAAAACAAAATCCATACATCAGAGAGAGATAATGAACAATTCTTTCTCAGTATTGAAAATTTAATGAAAAATAACTTTTGTTCCCCTAGTAGAAGGTTGTACTTTTTTGACAGTATAATGTAGCTTTACATTGTTAATTTTATAATTTACATTGATAATAACAATAGATAGTAAGATTTCATTTATATCTCTTCTTAAAAGTAAAATATAATCATTAAATTGAGTAGCAAGTTTAGAGAGAAAGCCTGAATTATACATCTTGAAGCCTCTCTAAAGTGACTATTGGGGAGCAGCTGGGTGACTCAGTGGATTGTGAGCCAGGTCCAGAGATGGGAGCTCCTGGGTTCAAATATGACCTCAGATACCTCCTAGCTGTGTGACCCTTGGCAAATCACTTAACCTCATTTGTCTAACCCTTAACACTCTTCTGCCTTAGAATCAATATTTGGTTCTAAGACAGAAGGTAAGGGTTTAAAAAAATAATAAAGACACCATTGGACAAACTTTTATTGGAAATTTCCTTTTTAAGCTGAAAATTTTAATTCTGATTCCTCCTCTATAATTAAAAAAGATAATATATAAGAAGTTTAACTACAATATGCATATAAATTGTCAAAGACCATCTTAAGTTTTCATTTATACAAGTCACCTTCAGTTTTTCTCTCTTTCATTTCCCCCCTCCCAAAAGTAAAAATCCTACCAGTGCTACTACCAGAAAATTCTTCTTCTGCAATTTATCACCTCTTTTCAACTGGTATCACAATACCCACTTTAAACCTAAAACATTTCCACCTGAACTCTTGATTAATGGCCTTCAAATTTATCTGTCTAGGCAAGTAACAACCTCTCAGTGGCCACAGGAAAATAAATAAAACTTTAAGTTATATTGCAAGTGAGTTGTTGATTTGCAAAAAATGGAAGGAATTTAAACAATTGTACTTCTTTTCATTAATAAAATCATGGGTGCTGATAACTGGGACCAAAAATGAATATTTATAATGATAGTGATGATAGTAAATAAATGATTACTATTAATAAGAAGAAAGAATTCAATTTGATTCAATAAACTTATCATGTGTTAGGCAACCTGAACAACTAGAGAAGTTCTATTGGAATAGTTTTACAAAGAATTGCAGACTATTACTGATCATATGAAAGATTATCCAAAATTAATAACAACAATAGAAATAAAAGCCACACGCATTTAGTATTATTTCACACAGAAAAAAAAATTGGCAAAGGTGACAAAAGGTGGGAATCATTAATGTTGGAAGGGTTGTAGAAAGATACAAAAAATAATGATTGTTGGTGGAGCTGTGAATTAGTAAAATTATTCTGGAAAGCAATTTGAAATTGTGAAAATAAAGTGTTTAATAAGTCCATTGACCAGAAATCACAGTGTTATGCATTGTTGTTGTTATTCATCCATCCTTTTCAAAGGAGATCAGTGAAATCCCAGAGTCATTTCTTAACCTTGCATGATTGGATTTAAGTGAGGCTTTATAGCCAAAAGTTGCCAACCTCACTATCTCTTCCAGAGTCATCAAAGTCTAGATGTAAGACAAAAAACTGGTGGTGGTTCTGGATGCAGTAGATGACTTTGACATCTTTGAAGACTGACAATTCTCTAAGCACTCCACAGCATCTGCTTCAGCAGCCTCCATGGCAGCTGGAACAAATTATTCTCATTTACCCATTCTGCTGCGGAAGTCTTTACGAATAGAGAGTATCTACTTGGATATCTATTAGTAGTGAAATAATAAAGTGGATTTGGGGGATGGGATTGGATGTTATTTTAGGCCAGTATCAGAAGAGTAACCTGGGTTCTGGGAAGGCCACCAAAGCACAGGGCTGGCAAAGCTAGACACTGAGATGATACCTACCCAATAAGATGATATATAAAAGTTATTTCAATTTTTAACCAGGGAAAGGTAAGATGGTAAGTGGATAACTCAATCTAAAAGTTTCTATCTAAACCCCACAAGATCTAAATGTCCTGTCACCAGGAATCTTTGTGGATTTTTCCTACACTGACCTCACCTAGGGACCCAGACCCTAATATAAATATCCTACACTAACCCAAAACAACCCCCATTTTGGTGGTAACGGAGGTCATTAAGCAGCTAGGCAGGACAGGACCTGAGGAGAGGGCTTGGATCCAAAAGGATCCCAAGCAGATTCTCACAGACAGATGGCTCAGCTGTACAGGATCACACAGGAAGCTTAGTAGATACTTCAATCAGGTAACAAGGAAGCAGGTAGGATGGAGAAGTCCAGATATACCACAGCCAGCAAAGAAAGGTATCCAGTCCCTCTTCAGGTAAAAGAGAGAATGAATTCCCACAAGCTAACTGACTCTTCCCAGTAGAATTCTAGAATTCTTTACTGCTGCTGTCCCAGGCCTCTGCTCTCTGCACCCACACTTAATTTAATTAACTTTTTTTTAATTTAACTTTTTACTGTGCCACCCAGCAGGTTCACCAATATCATTACCCTCATTTTATAGATAAGGAAACCAAGGTTTGGAGAAACTAAGTGAACTGACCAATGTCATATAGCTTGTATTGGAGTCAAGATGTAAGCCCTTCCAAACTTCAAATATGGGTGTGGATACATAATTATTAAAGAGATACAACACAGACTTATTTGTATTGAATCAACTCTATTTGAGAAAGGGATTTTTTGTCTTTTGGCTAAAAATAAAACAAAACACCCTTTATATCCCTTTCTCAACTCCTCTGCCAATGAATGAATTCAGGATAAATCATGGTTTTGAAATTAATAGAAAAATATGAAAAATCTAGATTTGGATGTAAAATATCAAATGCAATTTGATATATTTGGTACCAAATGCATCAGTCAAGAAGTTGAATTATACTTCTTTCTGAATAAAAGCACATTTAAATATCATATCACTTAAAGATTTTGATTTAAAAAAACTTTAAAAGATTCAAAAGAATTTGTCAGACCTAATACATTTTTAACAGCTAACAAACCTAACACTTTGCAGTATGGTCCAATGTAAGATAAATTTGGACAGAAACCAGGATGCTTGCATTATTTCCAGATCAGTTATAGCTTGCAGGTGTCTAGCATTAATAATTATAAATTTCCTGCAGGAGACATTGAGAAGGCCTGCAAAAGGAGTCAAAATGAAGAAAAGACTGAACAGAGTATTGAATTTCTAATAAAAGTGGGATTTCTATGTTCCTTTATAAGTTAAGTCTTTGATACAATGAAAAAGGACAAACAACCCTAACTCTTTCAGTTCTATATATTTTGTTTTATGCTGCCAAATAAAGCCAAGAATCTAAATCAGTTTTCAATTCAGGTCAAAAAATGTTCATTGAGTATCTACTACATGCGGTACTTATGGTGGATATTGAGGGATGCAAAGATGAAAAATTTTTTAAAAGTCTTGATCTAATCTTTAAACATTTTACTGAAACTGATAACTGGTCAATTATTAGAATAGAGCTGACAGAAATAACTTCAATTGATTGACCTACCTATATAGATTGTTCCTTTAATTGACTTGGTCAGCTATATTTAATTAAGAAATACAAATTTAGTAATTATCAACTAAATACATTTTCCTATACCAGAAGTCCTGAGTGTTTCATGAGTGGTGTGTGTGTGTGTGTGTGTGTGTGTGTGTGTGTGTGTGTGTGTGTGTAAATAATTGCCCCTGAGATCCTTCTCCCACTTCCGGCAATTACAATCAGAGCCCCAGAGATCTGCCCTAATCAGAAGTACCCATTATACACCTGAATCTCAATTCATTTGTATACCATTGAAAATGGCTGGGGAACCACATTCATGAATGCCTGTAAGTACAAAATGTTCTTCATCCTTTGAGTGCTTATGATGCTTTATGATACATCACCCAAGATCTCTGCAAAAATGTGCACAAATAATCAAAATAAAAACTGGAATGTGAAGGGGACAAAAAAGAGATTTAGACAATATAATAAAGAAAAAATTGAAAAGAAAATACTTCCCTCAAGAAAATCAGAGAAGATGACACAGAACTTATGGTGGGGGAAACCAGGAGGTTTAGTGCATTGAGGACCAGGCCCAGAGACAGAAGGTCTTCAGTTCAAATCTGACCTCATATACTTCCTAGGTGTGTCATCCTAGACAAGTCACTTAACCTTCATTGCCTAGTCCTTACCACTCATCTGTCTTGGCATTTCACTCCAAAAGGGAAAGTAAAGGTTTAAAAAACATTAATAAAAAAGGATCTAAGAGGAAACTTAAAAGTTTTCAGTAGTTACTTATAAGAAACGGTTCTTTCTGAGATGGGATACAATAGACATCAAGAGATTGCTAGTGGACCATGTTTTTCTGTGATAAAGAGGAGGCAATATTATGAAGTCTGTAATTTATTCTATAGGTAATAGGGAAGCTCTGAAGTTATTTGGGCAGCTGCCTTAGGAAGATGATGCTAAAAGACGTATAAAGAAATGTTTATGGAAGCTCTTTTTTTGTTGGCAAAGAATTGGAAACTTAAAGGATATCTATCAACTGGAGAATGACTTAATAAGTTGTGGTATATGCTTGTAATGGAATACTATTGTGTGATAAGAAATGATGAACAGGATGCTCACACATACACACTCAAAAAAAATCTGTAAAGAATTTTGTGAAGTGATCAAAGCAAAGTGTGTAGAAATTTACAGAGTAGCAACAATAATATATGACTACCAAACTGTGAATAACCTGATTATCATTAATGCAAAGATCCATTTCAATTCCAAAGGACTCACAACTTAAAGAGTCATCTCCCTCCATAGAAGTCACCGATGGAGACTGAGTGCAGATTGAAGCTTATCATTCCTTACTTTATTTCCTCCATGAATTTTTCTCTAGTATAAGCAATAGGTGTCTTTTTCATAAGATGAACATGGAAATACGTATTATGTGATAATACATGTACAATCTATCTCGTATTACCTGTTATCTAGAGGAGAGGGAAGGGTTGGGAGGGAGGCAGAGAACATGAATCATAAAATGTCAGAAAATAATTATGAAAATTATTTTTTAAATGACATGAGAAGGATTGATTAGAGCAGCTGAGTTAAAAACAGAGAGACCAATTGGGGTCCTATTGTAATAGTGAGATGAGATGTGAATAGGGCTAGAACTAAGTAATGTAAATAGATATGAGGTGATGATGGATGGATGAATGTTAGAGGTAAAATAGAGGTAGGATTAATAGATTTTTATAATTGATTGAATAGGGAGTGAAAGGTTAAAGAAAGAATTAAAGATGACGCTCAGATTTTGAGCCTGGTCACTGATAGGATAGTGGAACTATAAACAAAAATTAAACAGTTAGGGTAAGATATATTGAAGGTAGACTTTTTGAAGTATCTGAGGCATTAGAGGAATGTCCAAGTAAAGTAAATACTTAGCTTGAGATGCAAGATGGGAACTCAGGGTAGAGGATGGGGCTGGATATTTTGCCTTGGGAGTCATCTATGTAGAAGGGATAATTAAAGGCATGAGATAGAGAAAAAATATAGAGCTACAGGTAGTGTCAAGTTCTTAAAGCATGGAAGGATGATAATGAACCAGGATATGTGGCCAACTAGGAATGACTGGACTTACAAAGAATGAGGAGTATCGTGAAAACTAAAGGAGGAGATAGTATACAGAAGGAAGAGTGGCAGTGTTAAATACTAAAGAAAAGAAAAAGAAAAGAAACAGGAAAAATTGAAAATCATTGATTAGTCTTGTATATGGGTAGTGGGGACCTAAAATAAAATTAAATAATTGAAACTTAAAAACATAATGCACATGTTTGCCAAAGGGACTGACTCCATATTGTGGTAAGAGGTTTGGAAAGAAAATTTGAAGAGAATGGTCTAATGTTTATGCACATCATTGCAAATGAGGTATAAGAGGTCTTCTGTAGTCTTTCGGAAATTGAGTTGGGCTATCACCAAAAACTATGGGTCTTTTGACAAGCTGATTTCCTTGGAAGTGTTATGTAAATGTGAACTATTATTATTTTGCTCTACTTTAGAAAAATGATATGGTGTTCTAGGGATATTGATACAAATATATGCATTTATTTCTCTTCAAATAATTTCACTTTAAAGTAGTATTGTCATACTAAGTATGAAACTTCCAATTCCCCTTTATTATTAGAAATAGCGATAGCATTTGGTCATTTTTACAATTAACAAAGATGAATAAAATAGGTAAATGTGGAACCTGCTTTCCTATTATAAATCTTACCATATTTTTCATTTACCTAGTTATAAGTAATGAAAAATTGTTGCAACAGTTACCCTATGGTAATTCCTGGCAAGTTTTAGGAAATTTAATTTCTAATACTTCACAAATTTATAAAGGAATAATAATGGTTATATTAACACATATAGAATTTTAAGGTTTACAAATGTTCATCATATTTGATTCTAACACCAATCCTGGGAGACAGGTGCTATTTTTATCTCCATTTTACAAAGGGGAAAATGGACACTGAGAGAGGATAAGTGACTTGCCCAGGATCACACAGACAGTAAATGACTGGGGCAGGATATGAACTCGGGTGTTCCTGATTTCAGGTCCCATACTCTATCCACCACAACACTGAACTTCTGAACAAGGACACAGCAAGTATAACTCATGTCATTTATGGGTAGTAAAATCAAATTGGATATCAGAATAGATTTTTCTACACCATTATCTGGAAGAAAAAGTCAGCATTTTAGAAAATAAATCTTCATACAGCCCATTATGTTGCAGTAATGTTAATTTAATATAGAAAAAAAAAACAGTGTAAGACAGTGGTTCCCAAACTTTTTTGGCCTACTGCCCCCTTTCCAGAAAAAATATTACTTGGGCCCCTGGAAATTAATATTTTTTAATTTTAATATCAATTAATAGGAAAGATAAATGCACCTGTGGCCATCACCGCTCCCCTGGATCTCTGTAGCACCCACCAGGGGATGGTGGCGCCCACTTTGGGAATCACTGGGTAAGAGATTATTTAATTCAGACAAAAATCCTGTAAGATAGATAAAGACAATGAAATAACAAGGAAGGGAATTAAATCTGAAATGCTATTGTTATTCTTTAATTTAGTAAGGGAAAGAATGATAGAATGAGGTTGGAGTAGTCAAACTGTTTATTATCTATAGATAAAACTTTTCATTCTGAGAATCACAGTGTAGTTCTTTGCCTTTGCCTCTGGATTGCAAGAACAAGTAGGTCATGTGGCATCAACTTGTCATCTGTGATGTTATTATTTTTAGGGATCCTATCTAGATTGTCTTTATTCCTTCACCCTTTACTTTCTAAGGCTATTAAAGATGCCTGATTAACTCATTAATTTATTTTATTAGTTTTAAAACCATTATCTTCTGTCTTAGAATCAATCCTTAGTATGACTTACAAAGCAGAAGAGTATTAAAGGCTTGGCAATTGGGGTTAAGTGACTTGCTCATGGTCACACAACTAGGAAGTGTCTGAGGCTCTAGCATATCCTGGAATCAGAATTGGCACTTTATCCACTGAGTCACCTAGATTAATTTATTTTTAAAAGTTCACTTGAGGCTTTGTGCTTTTAACTTGTCGTTTCCATATAAATTCTCTTCAAACCTGGGAGTTTTCTTTTGTGGCAAGGAAAAAGATAAGTAAAACCAGCAAAAACCTGGAGGATATCTAACAATATAAACAATATTCTTCATGAAATTAGAGAATTTGGCAATTGGCAGTGACCTCATGGGTCATCTCTAATCCAACCCATACTTGAAAAAGCTTTCCTCATAATGAAATGCTGGACAAGCATCCAACAAGTTTCAGCGCAGGACAGTCTATTTTTGGACATCTCTCCTTGTTAGCAAATTTTTACATTCCTCTCTACTACTCATTGTCCTTGATTCTATACCCTGGGGAGTAAAGAGAACAGATTCCTCACCCATTTAACAGACTTTCAAAAATTTGGACATGGCCCAAAGTGTCTTTCTCTTTTACAAATTAAACATCTCTAGTTCCTTCAGCTGAATTCCACTTGTAAGGGTTAAAATTAAAGGTTGTACTAACTGTATAAAAATGTGGTTGCTGAAAATATGTTACTCAAGTCAGGATGACTTTTTATGGTAGTTTATTTACAAAAGGAGAAAAAGTGAAAGTAAGGAAATGTGAAAGAGTAGATAATTACTCCAGCCTGGTCTGAACGAGGCAAAAGACCTCTCTTGAGAAGTTTTTCCCACTTTTAAAGACCATTCCTTTCATCACTTCTTGTGCCTTCCTTCCACTTTATGTGAACCAATTGCAGCTTTAACTTTGCTTAGGGCTGCCCAGGGGGCAGTCAGTGGGTTTTGATTTGTCACCTACTATAGCACACTGGGATCACAGATCTCCCCATACTTAAGGATAAGTGGGGTGTATATGCTTCTGGTGATTAAATCTAAAAGTGGGCAAGGGGAGAGTTAATCCCATTTTACAATCCCTCCTGTGATCCTTTGGAGGACTAGTCTCCCCAGTAGATCATTTGACATAATAATCTTGTACCCCTAAAAATCTTCTAACTATAGTTGCTTAAAACATTTCATTTTCTAAGAGGAACCTATAATAGTTAGAGATAAGAGGGAAATAGAAGAGTGAGAAAGCAAAACCAATGTTTGCTAGATGCACTGACAAAAAGCCATTTGGGGGCAGTCCCCTTTGGCGTAAGAGTGTACATTCAAAATAACTGTGTCTCAAGATCTTTTTATCATCTCTGATAATCTGATAATGACAATTTAGTTGATAAAGAAATAACGGGACAGAGGAGTTGTCTTTTAGCTGATGCTTCCAGCTCTATCTCCAGGAGCATGGAGTTTATTATATACTATTTTCACACAAAGAACACAAAGAAAAACTTTATAGCTCGTAGAGGTTACAAATTATACAAAAGAAAATCCTTTGAGGCTTCAAAGTAAAGATAGAACAGGGTCCAAGGCCGAATTCTAGCCACCTGGATATCAGCAAGCAAATTCTGAGAATTGTGACTATATTCTATAGATGCCATAAATGAATTGAGTCTTGTATTTTTTATTGGGAGGACTGCACCTGGTTGGATAAAGTTTTGTCTAGCTCTGACCTTGGCTGACTTAGGAATATTCTTAGAGTTTAGGGATCTTAATTTTCTTGTAGAGAAATTGTTAACTGAGTAACTGCTGGTTTGTTTAAAGCTTTCCAATGGAATATAATGTTATTAAGAAACTATATATAATGTTATTAAGAAAAGGTGTGGATATGAAAAGGAGTCAAAAGAGGAGTCTCAGATTTTCATCTATTTAAGACTCTGTTTCTCTTATTGGCCTCCCACAACTGTGTTCAACCCTCTTCAGTTCAATCAATTGCACCCCAAAGTTCATTTTGAATGTTCTGATACAGTGTAGATTTCTTCAGGCATTTTTCTCCAAATAGTTTATTTTCTGGATTCAAGGAGTTAGCAAGCTTCTTTCCCTGAAATTTTTCTTAAACAAAATTTTAAATTGTGGATTTTATGAAAATGTATACACATTTGACATGAACTCAAGGTTTTTCACCAACCTGGTATCTTCTTTTAGAGATTTTACACCCTTTCTTAACTGTCACATCTTGAATTGAACCCAATATTCCATATGTGGTCTGACCAGGTTGTTGTCTGTCTTTTGTTTTCAGAGGACCTGGATTTAAGTGAGACAGAGTTGCTCAAAATCATCAGCTTCACTCTCTCTTAAAGACTCATTAAAAGACGACAAAAGTCAAGACAATAGTGATGGCCCTGGATACAATGGATGACCTTGGCATCTGTGATGTCTGACCAAGCTCTAAGTGTTCCACCTCATGATCACTGAAACAAATTGTTTTCATCTACAACTTCTGGGGTTGGTCTTCCCAAGCAAGGCTGTCAGTTATCTTCAACTTGGTTTAGCCAGTCTCCTAATCAGTTTTTACCAGGTGTGCATGCTATACCTTCTTGAAGCCACAGATGACAACTAGATGAAATGTGAACACCAAAGCAGCCTTTGAAAGGGTTTAGAAGGTCCTCACATCAGAGATGTTAGCCCTCCCTGAATACCCCATATGCCCTTGACCAGGATTAGAATACAGTGGCATTATCACTTCCTTATCATAGGAAGCTATGGCTCTCTTTTTAAAAAGTTAATATGAATTAGAAAATTTAAGGGAAGCAAATAAAACATTACTGACACTTAAAAATAAAAAAGAAAGAAAATCAAGGGACCTAAACATTTTCATATAGAAAATAGGAGAAAAGAGGATTGTAGATGAAGAATATATATATATTATGTATATTATTCCTGTTGACTCCTTAGGAGCATAGGGCCGCAACCATCTCACGCCAGCGGACTCTGTTCTGGGCAACTTCCCCCAGCTGGGCCCATGTCATTCCGACTGTTTTTGTTTCATTTTTGGCAGATCTTCGCCAGGTCTGTTTTGGTCTTCCGACTTTCCTCCTCCCTGAAGGGTTCCAGCACAATGCTTGTCTGGCTGCGTTGTCGAATACTTTTAACTATATATATTCAATGTGTCAGTAGCAACACTGCCCTAATTGTATGTCCCCTTCTGATGCTCCTTCTGCTTTCTTCTGGGTTTCAAAAATATTTTTTGATGTTTTATTTTCTTCTTTTTTATTAGAATATCTATCTCTACCCTTATTGTCCTCCCTCTCCCAAATAAAAATCCTTTAATAAATATGTATAGTTAAAACAAATAAAGGTGTGTTGTATTAATCTTTTCCAAAAGCATATGTCTCATTTTGCACCTATTATTTTTCACCTCTTGACCAATTTCCAGCTTTACTTTGGACTTTACCATGCCCATAAAAACTCCTTCATCCAGGAAGCTCATTTCACCTCCGGAATTCACAGGTTGCCATTATCCTCCACCTTCATTGAATGACTTCTACCAGAATCACCATTTAAGGAAGGTGCCAGGGCTAGCCAGGCTTATTCCCCTCCAAGCTTCATTCTGGACTTTCTCTACCATGCCTCCATACCTGGTACCTTCATGGCTTTGCCTCACCCTTTTATCTTGCTTTTATTTGTCAACTTCCCTAATTAGACCATAATTAGAATAATAGCTCTTGGAGGGCAGGGACTTACTGCTTATATTTTAAGTGCTCAACATAATGTATAGTACATGGTAAGGGCTTAATAAATGCTTGTTGACAATCAAGAGATGGGAGTCCTGCTTCATTATTATTTCTGTGGAGTAATAATTGATTTTTGCATTCACTAGAGTACTTCAAAGTTGTTTTCCTTTCTAATGCTGTGGTCACTGTATAAATAATTCTGGTTCTGCTCTCTTCAACATGCATCAGTGCATACAAATTATCCTATGTCTTACTGAATCTATGCTTTTCATGATCTCTTATGGGATAATTATATTCAATTATATTCAAATACAATAAATTGCTCATCTATTTCCCTGTCTAAGGTCACCCAATTTGTTTTTGATTGCTTTGAGAGTAAATTCCTAGTATTTTAAAAGAGCAGCAAAATGTTTTGAACATCATTACTTTGTAGTAAATTTGATGTCTGGTACAGCTAGATGCCTTTCCCTACTAGTTTTTTCCCCCTTGAAATTTTTAACCTTTTATTACTCCAGATACAATCCAATCTGATAAACATTTATTAAGTACCTACTATGCACCAGCAGGCATTGTGATAAGTATTGCAGATAAAAAGAAAATTTCCCTACTTAGAAGAAGCTTGCTGTCTAAAGAGGGAAGATAACACACAATAGGAGGCTGAAATAAGGGGCAGAAGGTTTCTAGTTCTGGAGCATGATGATGGTGGTGAAGTTGAAATCCTACAGGGAAGTGGTGGCAAAAAAAAAAGATATAACTGGGATTTTCAGCCCTCCATAAAGGGAGGCTACATAAGGAGTTTTTTGTACCACCTTCCAGCTCTGCAATCAGGTTTCTGTAATGTGCTTTTCTAGAACTTCATTTATAGAATTCTAAAAAATAATCCCTAACATACCTATAGTTATTTTTTAAAAAAATTTCTAAAGGAATTTTCTTTAATTTTATAAAGTAATCCTTTGGTGGCTTGATTGGTACAACATTGAATTTGTAAAATCATCTGTGAAGTATTTTTGATTTTATTATATTAGCATAATACAAGCATGAACAATTAATTCCCTCTTATTATTCAAGCTACATCTTTTACTGTAGCTCAAGTTTGTATTAGATATTTTGGCTGCCACATTACACTAATGACTCATTTGAGCTTGCAGTTCACTAAAAGCCCTATATCTTTTTCAGACAAATTGATATGAACCATGTCTTACTCATCTTGTAACTATGAAGTTTTCTTTTTATATTTTTAACCCTTAGGGGACTTTACATTTATCTCTATTGAATCACATACTAGGTTCATCCCGGTGCTATATCCTCTCAAGATCTTTTTGGATCTTGACTCAGCTACCTATTGTGTTGTGAAGAGTGAATCAAACTCTCTTTGTCCATCAATCAAAAACTTTTAAGTTAATCAAAAACTTAAGTACCCCTACTTAGTACCTTACCAGTCACTAAGTATGAGAGTTCACAAGTCACTTGCTATAGTGGGTGACAACTCCAGAGACCACTGCCCTGTTCCTAGAGCAGTGCTAGGCAAATTGAAAGACTGGGATTGGTTCCCATAAAGTGGGGGAGCAACAGGAAGTGATGTGGAGAAAACTGCTTCAAAAAGGCCAACTTGAGGAATCATTGATGCTCTCTCTGAGTTGGTGAGTCAAACTGGAGGAGGAGATTTTTTCACTGGATCCTGTGTCCACTGGTGGTGGTGAGTGGAGTGATTCTTTCCTTGGTTCATCAATGAGGAGATCCTCTCTGCTTCTTGGTGCTTGGGTGAGACACTCCCTTCAGCATGAGTTCTGGTGATATTCTTGCCAGTGTTAGCCTCATGTGCACTGAAGATTCTTGGTGGATACTTCAGGGTCTCCTGGCTCTTCAGATTTTGGCTTCCTAATTAGGACTTTGAATTCTGGTGATATTCACTTTCAGATTCTCATTTGCAATCTGGAGACATTAAGATTAAACTCAGGGTATTGGTAGCTAGGCAGTACTTTCTGTCTCTGTATCTACATTTTTCCATTTTCACTCCAAGCTGTAATATTTTTAAATCAGTGACCACAATATTATTTAGAATTTGCATATTTAGCATAAAACCTAAATTTTAAATTCTTACAGTGCTAATGCAACCTCAAAGCGTAAGTAACATCATTTAAATTCCATGAGTAGATGACACTAAGTTTTCACCTAAAAGAGTAGAGAGGTACATTTTTCTTATTTTTTTAGGGCTAAAACTTGTCATTATAATTATAAAGTACTTAGTTTTATGTTATTGCTTTTATTTATATTGTTATGGTCATTATCTGTATTTTAACTAATTAATTCAAAAGGTAGACAACTTCAGTCTCTAAACCAGGGGTCGGCAACATATGGCTCTTTCTGCAGGAGCCATAAAGTCAATTTTTTTTCAGGCGCTGTTACAGGAGCGTCACTGTGAGCACTGTACGGCTCTCACGAAATTACATTTAAAAAAATGTGGCATTTATGGCTCTCACAGCCAAAAAGGTTGCCGACCTCTGCTCTAAACCATCAATTCATTTATCTAACCAGTCATAGGTTATTGCATAAACAAAACAACCAATTGATTATGTGAATTATTATATGCTTTTCAACTTATTGACTTAGTGTCCGATTCATATAATCTTCAGAAACATAGTCCACACATGTAAGTTGAAGATGATTCTAGGTAGCTCTGTAGATAGAAAGCCAGGCCCAGAGATAGGAGCTTCTGGGTTCAAATCTGGCCTCAGACATTTCCAAGCTGTGTGACCCTGAGTAAGTCATTTAACCCCAATTGCCTATCCTTTATTGTTCTTCTGCCCTGGAACTTATACTTAAGTACCAATTCAAAGATTAAAGGTAGGGGTCAAAAAAAAAGTGATTCTGTATGTTTCTGGAGTGGACTGCTTCATTCTTTCCTAGAACATTAAAGCAGTGAACTTTAGGGCTGCAGTCATACCCACGCTTACATGATCCAAATGGCCAATTTTGTGGAACAAATAGCTATAAGTAAGTCTGCCTCACAACTGATATTGTCTTTCCTAGTTTGAAATCTTCAATCTAAACCCAGCTCCCAAAGGGAGTGCCTTTACAGGCACATATATGCAAATGCTGGAAGATAATCTAATGGCATCATTGTTGCTACCAGAGTCTGAACACTCTAAAATAAAATATTGCTGAGAGAGACATCAATCCCATATTTCTCCATTACCATGGTAAATGGCTCCCCTGACCCCATGGCAATCTATAAATCATAAGCTGTGAAGATGTAACAGGACAATAAGATCTGTCACTGGACATTTAATTAAATACAGAGCCTTTCTAGGTGCTATTTATAAACAAATCTAAGTTATTTTTCTACTACTGTAGAAAATTATAGTCTATAATGTGGCTTACAAATTAGATTAAGATACACTTTTTGTAGATTATACGGTTTATAAATTAGATTCTCCTGTGTTTGTTCTCCTCCAATGTACTTTATAATATCGAGTGAAAATATATAGATCAAAGCCCAGAGTCTCATTATGAACTGGAGTACATTTAGCTTTTGAAAAAAAAAATCTGACTACATTTTAAGCATGTAGTATGGAGGGAAAGCTCTGTGTGCCTTTTAAATGTCATTTTCAACATTGTTCCTTATGTTAGCACTTAGAATCCTTTTTATTACTCTGACAGGTGTGCCATATAAAAATAAAGTAATGTGCTCTATAAAAATCAACATAACATTTATTTACATTTTTAAGCTCTAATTTTTCTTATGTTTCCAGAACTCTCAGAAAGACTCTCTAATGCACCTACAGTTTTTTTCCTATTTATCTGCCATCCCTAACATGGAAAGAGTTTGGTACCTATAATCAAATCAAATCAAATCAAATCAAATGAAAACCTAGCTTTAGATTCCAATGAAAAGTTAACCTTAGTGGATCTTTACACTTCTTGAATGTATG
Source organism: Gracilinanus agilis (assembly GCF_016433145.1). NCBI lineage: Eukaryota > Metazoa > Chordata > Mammalia > Didelphimorphia > Didelphidae > Gracilinanus > Gracilinanus agilis. The sequence goes on along the minus strand of NC_058132.1, from coordinate 179,039,678 downwards.
GAGAAATTTTAAATTGTCTGTTAGGCATATCCTCAGGGCTGTAATTTTCTTCCTCTTCCAATATACCCTTCATAATGTTGCCGGATTAATCTTCATTATGCACAAATACGATAATAGCATTCCACACAAATACCTTAAAGGCTCTCTATTGCCTATTATAAAGTTTGAGATTCTTCTTACATTAGTCAATGCAATTTGCTTTAACAGGCATTGACTTAATGAGTAACTAGTACATGCCTGGGTATTGTACTAGTTACTAGAGATAAAAAGACTTGTATGTCTTTGTAAAGATATAAATGTTGTAGTTTACCAACCAGTCTGTGTCCTTGGGGAACTTATCTTCTACTAGGGGAAAGGTATATACACGAGAGAAGTATATAAAAATATAGAGTTAAATTTCAAAGTAATGTCACCTATGGAAGAGGCCTAAGATCTGGAGAGTTGAACAAAGTCCTCATAAAGGAGGGGATATCAGAGCTGTGATCTGGAGAAAACCAGAGATTCTATGAAGTAGAAATGATTATCTTTCATTTTCACATTTGTATTCAAGTGCTTAGCATAGTACCTCTGACATATTTGATACTTAAATGTTTTCTGACTAATTGACTTAGGTATGCCTGGAATGTGGACCAGATGTTCTTGGGTGTGCTGGGATGCCCAGTCAACAACATGGTTCTTGTGCTTCTAAAACCTATTCTCTGTCCTCATTCCTATCTCGAGCCACTATGTGTCTTCCTACTTACAGAGGCCATTTCTCTAGCCTAGCCCTGCTCTGACTTGACTTCTCTTCCTTTGAAATCTTGACCTTACAGCCACCTAGTTTACTTCATATAGACCTCTATCTTTGAATTCCTATCTTTCTTGACTTGGTCTTTTAAACTTGTTCTTAGGTGTTGTTGAACACTAATGGAAAAAGTAAACCAACTGGACTGACGAGATCTAATATGAGTTTTATTTTATAGAATCTCATTTGGGCGCTCATACTTTTACTATTTAATTGGTTATATATAGGAATACTTCTCAAATTGTGGTCTGGTAGCCTTTGGGGGTCCCCAACACCCTTTCAGGGAGTCTGTGAGGTCAAAACTATTTTTATCATAATACAAAGACATTTTAATTTCTATTACAGTAAACATTGATAACTCTGATTCACATAAACAGAATCTCTTTAGTGTCTTCAATAATTTTTAAGAGCATAAAGTGGTCCAGAGACCAAAAAGTGAGAGGATTGATGCTCTAAAGCAGTGATGGGCAAACTACAGGGGGGGGGCAGATACAGCCCCCTGAAATGTTCTATCTGGCCTCGGGACATTATTCCTAATCTGATGAATACAATGAGTAGGATTCAGTATAATGAAACTTCAAAAGAATTGGCTTTTGTGATATACAGAAATGGGCAGCCATTTTTTATAGGTACAAAAAAGCAGTTTGTCACTTTGGCACTCAGAACCTGGCAAAGCATCCCTGGGCATGTGCCAAGGTGACAGGGACAAGGTACAAATTGAGGTCCACAAACCCCTGAGGGTTCACTCTTTCTCTCTTCTCTTTGGGTTAGAAAGGCAGGAGGTGACAGACTAGGCCCTGGGAGGTGGGAAGTTTGTTTAGGCAGGCAGGTAGGGTCAATCTTTATTGCTAGCCATATCAAACACCTTTATTGCCATAGCCAATAAGCTTTATTCCAAACAACATTATACAGCAAACTATAAGAATTACAATAGCATCTGGCCCAGGGACTTGTTAACCCTGGGCTCAGCAATAGTTACAGAGTCAGAAGGAGACCCCCAAGGTCTTTCTGTACTCTGCACCTTAGAGAACAACTAGAGTTTAAATATTTATTAGACTTTAATACTTAGGCAAGATTATTCAGGGCTTCCATCACCCACTCTCCTTTTCCCATTTACCTACCCTTCAGTTTATTCAAATAAACCCAGTTTGATCTCAAAGCCTATAGTAATCTTTAAAGGCAATAACTTACCTTAGATGATAATATCCAAATTTGTGTAGTCAGATCCTGATAACATCTCTAACTGGTTATAACCACTTTCAAGCTTGTGTTAACCCTTCATTATAACCAAAGGTTTCAGGAACCAAGATTCTACTTCCTGGTTACCCTCTACCCAACTAACTGCCAAGACTGGTTTCTAAGGCTTGTGGTTAGCAAGAGAATTCTTAGTCTTAAAGGAGGCTTAGCCCAGCTGGTGTGGGGAACAAATTTTATTCTCACATTAAGCTGTGCATAGGGCTTCTCCTTGAGTTAACCCCACTATCATCCTTAGCCCCCTATTGCCCATAACACCTTAGAAACAGACTGAGAGATGAACATTTCCTTTCCTTTGGCACCCTCTTTTAAAAGTTTGCCCATCACTGCTCTAAAGCATTCCCTTGTATACTGGCCCCAAAGTTTCCTCAACCTACCTTTGCAACCCATCTCTTGTCCTTCCTTTCTTTAATAGAGGACCTTACTGAATACTTTATTGAAATAAATTGAGCTTTGCTTTTGTCCCAATTCTACTTTTAAATTATCTAAGCTTCATTCCCCACTTTCTCCTTTTTTATTCTAGTTTCTGGGGATGAAGTAATCTGGAAGAGATTTTACATTATGCACTCTCATGCATTCCAAGTCCCAAACTGGCCACTTTACCATTCCCATTATTTGACATTTTTCCTCTCATTCAAGTGCTTTTGCAGATGCTACTCTGCTTTTTTTTAATGATCTAACTCTTTACATCTATTTCTTGGGGCCTTCTAGATCTCTTCCAGATTTAGCTCAAATGCTACCATATATAAGTGGTCTTTTCTAATTCCCCTGAATTCTTTGTTCACTTCCCGTTCCAAAGCCCTTTCTATTATTTTTATATAGGTTTATATTTACAGATTTGTATATATAGTACTCCCCACTAATATATGGGCCCTTTGTAGGCAATGATAATTTAATTTTTATCCTGTTATCCCCAAGATCTAGCACAGTGCCTAGAAATAGGAGATGCTTGTTGAAAAGAAGTAGCTTGGCCTAAAAATCCGTAATGTGGATGGATCAGACTAGATTGCAATAGGCTCTAGAGGGTAGAACAAGTAGCAAGGGAGTGAATTTAAACTTAACTAAAGGAGGGGCCCTGAAAATCAGAGCTTTCCCAAAATGTTGTGAGAAGTTTCTGGAGGTAGAAGGAATAGGTACTCTTTTACTACAGGTTTCTAAGTTCAGGTTGGATGAATAATTGTCAAGTCAACAAACACTTATCAAGTAATCTTTATGTGCTAGGCACCTAACTTCTGGAGATACAAAGAAAGGATTACAAAGGCCTTAATTGCAAGGAATTTAAAGTTTGGTAGGAAGTGGGGACCATTACCAAAATAGAAATAATTATGTATAAAGTGGCTATATACAGGATAAATAGGAGATAATCAACAGAGAGAAGACATAGCATTAAGAGGAATCTGGAAAGCCTTCTTGTAGAAGGTAAGTATTTAGTTGGGGCTTGAAAATAGCCAGGGAAGCCAGGAGACTGAGATAAGAAGGGAGAGAATTGCATGCATGGAGTTAGCAAGTGAAAATGGCTGACATCAGTAGATGGAATAACTTGTTTCAGGCACTGCAAGGAGGCTAGTGTTGTTAGAAACTAAAATGCATGGAGGGGGGCAGCTGGGTAGCTCAGTGGATTGAGAGTCAGGCCTAGAGACAGGAGGTCCTAGGTTCAAATCTGGCCTCAGACACTTCCCAGCTGGGTGACCTTGGGCAAGTCACTTGACCCCCATTGCCTACCCTTACCACTCTTCTGCCTTGGAGCCAATACACAGTATTGACTCCAAGATGGAAGGTAAAGGTTAAAATAAATAAAAAAATAAATAAAATGCATGGAGGAAAATAAGGTTAAGGAAGGAGTGGAGAGAATTTATGTTCACTGGATTGAATGTCCTCTGACAGCTTTTCAGCTCTGAGATTTTGTATTTCTCTGAAATAAATTCCACCCACAAAGCAGAACTAAAGCAGCCACGAAGGCAAAATTCAGTTCATAAAAAGTCATTGGTTCTTTAACATACCCTGGATTAAACAACTGATTGATTAATTGGATTTTTTTTCCTACTTTTCAACTCCCATTGTAATGTTGTGTAGTCCTTGCTTCAATATTAATGGTCTATCTGGGACCATAAAATGTCATAGAATGATTGTGATTATAAAAGATCATCAAAATATTATATTATATAGTGCTATAAAAAGGGAATTACTGCTTCATTGTTGTTTTTTTTAATGCTTTCAGCGTCCTTGTAACAAGATTAATTATGAATTATATTTTATTTGGGGAGGGCTACTTAAGTTTTGTATATAGGTAGATATCTGAATAGTGTTGAATTATTTGAAGATCTTGATATGGAAGACATGGTTTATCTTAAAGCTTTTATTGATAATTTGCATATTAAAGCTCTGGATAAAAAATGTAAAATAAAATAAGATATTTGTCCTCTGTTAGGTTGGTGAGGCAGTCCTCCATGTCAATAATTGAGAATTTCTCCAATTTAAAAAATTCTTCAGAATTGCTTATTGACCAATCCTTCTTGCTGCAATAACCCTCACTTGGGAAATTATTTGCTATTATTCATCTAAGTTTCATGAACAATATAATGTATTGTTTGGGTTGATCTTCAAGTACAATTCCTTTTGTAAATATCATTCCATTAAATGATAAGAATTTTGATATATGAAAACAAAAGGCTGTGGGTAAGGAGAGTCTTTCTAAAACATCCCTTTCGTCCATTTTCAAGATCTGAAGGGGGTAGGGACTCATAAGAATGCTAATTAGAGAAAAGTATAATTCAAGTAATGAGTGACAAACACAAGATGAACTCAGAATTGCTTCAGATGATCCTCCATTTCTTTCCATAATTCAGGTGCTCATCACCTCTTTCTATCTACCCAATGGTATTATACTTTTAACTCATCCTCCTTCTTCCTATCTCAACTGAACATGTCACTGAAGTAAAAATATTTTAAATATTTTATCCATATCTTATAGGATAAATTTCAAATTCCTTAACTAGGCATTCAAGGTCACATACAATTTGAGCTCATCTCCCTTTCCATACTTATTGATTCCTCTCCCGATAAACCAATCTTTTGCCTGAGCCATCAGCTTATCTCTACCATACAGTGGCATATAAGCTATAAAATAGAGGCAATAAAATAATCTTTTAAACTGGGGGAAGACAGTATCCAGTGCATTTGGGAGCTTGGTCTTCTGTCTCCAGAGCCAGTGATCAATCTACTGAATCTTGAAAGGAATTTACAGATAATAGTTTTTTCTCAATTTTTTCTTATTAAAATAAAAGATACTCCTTTAACATAACTTTAAAAGAACTAGATTGAAGCAGCCAAAATAATTTGTAAGTAGTTTTCATTGTATAATTCAGTTTATTCTAAGGTTTATTGAAGTTTTTGAATTAGTTTATTTTATTAATACATTTATGATGTAAAATTAACTTCATTAAGCCTACTGACCCCATACTGAGAAAAATTAATTATTTTTAATAAATAAGAATACACCTACTAGTCAATTTATCTTGTATTCTACACTATATTAGCTTTCTTTACTTTTAAATATGCATGACCACAGACCTTCATTAAAGGGAAAAAATCACTGCTTAAAATCTTATAAGTTAAATTAGTAACGTACAAACAGGACAATTTTTTTACATGTCAATCAAATTGGACATTTCTAAAGCATATTTAAACAAGATAGCAATGACACAGAGAAAACTATAAAGTCTAGATTACCTGGAATTATTTTCCTATCTTTTGGCTGAAGTGGCTGGAGACAAAGAAAAAGACACAGAGAGGAGGGTTTACTGGGGAACTAAAAGGGTCCAAGATATTTACAACAAAGTTAGGAAGAGGATAATCCTGAATTTATCCTTGCTCAAACTGAATTGTTGTTTTTCCAGCCCCTAACTATAGATATATGCTAAAACTCTTTCCTGGACCCTAATCTTTTCTTTTGTTACACTTCCTCCTCCCCACCTTTTTGTGATCTCATCAGTTCCCCAGGATTAAGTTATTATCACAATACAGATCTATATGCACTCTTTGCTAGGCTCAGGCCCCATCAGTATCTGCTCATTTGGCATTTCCTTTGGACTTCCTAAAGGTATTTCTTACTCAATATATCCACAACATTCTTTATTTCTCCCCAAAATCTTCCCATCATACCAACTTCTTCCTTTTTGCTGCATGCCTCAAGATTCTTCAAATTGCTTAAGCTTACAAATTTTCTTCCTAAGATACTATCCTAAAGCAGTATCTTAAAATCTTCACTTTTCCAGATCCTCCATATCTAATTAGTTGCAAGATCTTGCCAATTTTACTTTTCATAAGTATCACCTTCTTTTCTCTCTTATATCAACTACCTTAAAACATGTCCATATTTCTTCTCAACTGGACTATAGAAATAGCTTCCTAGGGAATCAGGAAGACTAGGGAAAAAATTTATAGCAAGTCCCTCTGATAAAGGCCTCATTCCTCAAATGTATAGAGAATGGAGTCAAATTTATAAAAATATGAGTCATTGCCCAATTGATACATGGTCAAAGGATATGAACAAGCAATTTTTGCTATCTATAGTCATATGAAAAAGTGCTTTAAATCACTATTGATTAGAGAAATGCAAATTAAAATAACTCTGAGGTATAGCTTCATACCTATCAGAACAGCTAATATGACAGAAAAGGAAACTACCAAATGTTAGAGGGGAAATGGAAAAAATGGAACTTTAATGAACTGTTGGTGGAGGTGTGAACTAATCCAGCCTTTCTGGAGAGCAATATGGAATTATGCCCTAAGAGCCATAAAACTGTGCATTCCCTTTTACCCAGAAATCTAGGTCTGCACCCCCAAATAAACCAAAGAGAAAAGGATTCATTTATAAACATTTGTAGTATTTCTTTTTCTCATGGCAAAGAATTGAAAATTAAGATGTCCATCATTTGGGGAATAGTTGAACCAGTTGTGGTATATGATTGTGATGGAATACAAATGTTCTATGAAAAATTAGGAGCAGGATGCTTTCAGAAAACCCTGAGAACAATTATATTAGCTGATTCAAAGTGAAATAAGCAGAACATTGTACATAGTAACAGCAATACTATATGATGATCAATTATGAATGATTTAACTATTCTCAGAAATACAATGATCAAAGACTATTCTAAAAGACTTATAATGAAAAATGTTATCCACCTCCAGAGAAAGGACAAATGGAATCTGAACATAGACTGAAGCATACATTTTAAACTTTATTATTCATAATTTTTATTTTTTCTCTCCTTTTTGTCTTGTTTTATTTTGCGGCATACTTAATATGGAAATGTTTTACTTGATTGCTTAGGAATAATATGTATCAAATTACTAGCCTTCTCAAGGAGGGTGAAGGATGGGAAGGTAGGGAGTTTGGAACTCAACATCTAAAAAATAATGTTAGAAAAATCTTTGTTTATAGGTAATTGAGAATAATAATAAACATAAAAAAATGAGTTTATTTCCTAATTGTTTTTCCTCTCTCAGTTCTCCTCTTTCTCTGATCCATTCTCTACATAGCTGCAAAAGTGACTTCTCTTTTCCTAGTGCTCCACTGCTTTCCTCCCACCTCTAGAATATAACACAGGACATATAACAAAGAAAAGGGATGTAGCTAGATAGCTAGTGGGACTGGCAGGATTAACAGAGGTTTTTTAAGGACAGGGGAAATATGTGTTTGTAAGCAAATGAGAAGGAACCTGTAAATAGAAACAGAAGATAAAAGAAAGAATGAATATAATAGTGGTGCAATTTGCTGGATAATAAGGGGAAATGGAATAACTATAAATATAGAGGAATTTGTCTTGGTAAGTAAAGGGGTCATCTCCTCATTTGAGATCAAAGTGAATGTGGAGATAGTGGAGTAAGATTTTATAATAATGTAAAATGAGGAAAAAGGGATAAGGGGAAACTCTCAAGTTAATTCCTCAGTTTTTTCAATGAATTATGAGGCAAGGTCTTCAGACAAGCTGAAGGAAGAAGATTGGGAGTCTCTTTTAGAGCTCTTAATAAAGAATTGTAGATTATGGAACAGTGAATCAAGGAGGATTCACTGCCTTGTTGCAGTGAGCGCCTACTTTGAGATTAGACAATATTATTTTTTTAGTTAGAAAACAAGAAAGAAAGCTAAGCAGTTAAGAGTGGAAGAGTAATTTCCAGTTTCTGAATTATGGACATGGTGCTATTACAAGAGATAGTGGGATCCAAAGAATCGCAACATCAGTGTGCATTTAATAAGTGGTGAAAATCACTGGAACTAAGGAATCATGTGGTCAGGTTATTCAAAAGGTTGTCTGGTTGAATCCTAATGTCTCCATGAACAACATCTGGAAATAAGGTATAGCAGAAAGTTAACTATGAGTTAAGTACCAAGGCGAAAATTTTGAGAGGAGCTTGAGAGTTTTTACACGATAACAAGGAGAGAGAAAAGGTTGAACAGATTCAACTGACTTCAGAGCAGAAAAGTTTATTGAAAGATATTCGTAGTGGGAGAGCCATAAGAGGGTCATGAAGATAATAAGTGTGCATACTCCTTTTGAAACTTAAAGAAAAAGAGAAAAGAGAATAACCACAAATGGATAGGATGCCTAAGGATATGGCATCTATTTTCAGGTGTCTATCACTGTATTTATCATAATTCATAAATAAATCAATTCTTTAATTTTTCTTCTTCCTTCCTCCCTCCCTCCCTCCCTTCCTTCTTTCCTCTCTCCCTTCCTTCTTTTTTCCTTCCTTCCTTCTTTCCTCCATATTTTCTTTCGATTTCTCTCAATCTCTTTCTCTCTTTCTCTTTCTTTCTTTCTTTCTTTCTTTTTT
>NC_058132.1:178998033-179025910 GCF_016433145.1 Gracilinanus agilis | reverse complement strand
CTCTCTCTCTCTCTCTCTCTCTCTCTCTCTCTTTCTCTCTCTCTCTCTCTCTCTCTCTCTCTGTCTCTCTCTCTCCTTTTATTTTTTATCTCTCTCTATATATGTCTGTATCTATTTTTCTCTCTATCTTTCTTTACCTTTACTTCTCTCTCTATTTCTTTTCTGTCTCTACCTTCTCTCTATCTCTACCTCTATTTTTTATCTCTCTAGCTTTCTATTTGTTGCTATCTCTAGCTTTTCCCCTCTCTCTCATAACCTTTAACTTGATATATATTTATTTATCTTTATATCTATATATTTCTTTATAAAGATCTATCCATCTCTAACAATCTATCTATTTGTCTATATACAAATATATGTATAAAACAAAGTTGCTTCTCCAAACATTAATACTTTACTGAGGCAAAATTAGAGAGTTGTTAACACTAGCACTGTTTTTGTTTTTTTCTTCTGCCTTTACCAAGAAAAATGTAATAAGTATTCAAATTTCCATTACAAGATTGTCAGACTAAAATTAGTACATGATGCACTCCAAGACATGAATTGTTCAGAATTTACTGATGCCTGAAATCAGAATTAGGCAAAATGTTAGGATTAGGAGCAAGGCTGGTAAAATGTAGTTTGTCACTAGTGAGATGTCAACAACAATATTGGCATTGTTTAGTAGAGTGTTCTATTGAATTTATGTAAAAGCCCAAAGTGCATGGAAGCTGCATTAATGCTGATGACTTTTTAAAAATATATGTATTTGTAAAATTTATTATTTATTTTAAAATTACTTTCTTGCTAAGTTTTGAGTTCCAAATCCTCTATTTCCCTCTTACCACCTTCCCCATCCACTAAGAAAGCAAGCAACGTATCATTTATACACAAGAAATTGCTCAAAACATATTTCCATATTAGCCATGGGTTTTTTTAGCCAAAAAAATGTAAGGAAAAAATATCTCAAATTTCACTCAGAGTAAAGCAGTTCTCTCTCTGGAGGGTGATAGCATTCTTTCATCATGAGTTCTTTGGAATTGTAGCTAAATCTTTCATAGTTGAGTACCATTATAGCATTGTTATTACTATGCACAGTGATGTCTTAGATCTACTCAATTCACTTTGCATCAATTCATATAGGTCTTGCCATGTTTTTCTGAAATGATCTCCCTTGTCATTTCCCACAGTAGTGTTCTATCACAGTCATATGCCACAATTTGTTTAGGTGGTATGATTCCAGGAGAGATATGGTCATTGCTTTCCAGATCTGCATTCTGTTCTTTATCAAGGAAGGACCACTGATCCCCTGCAGGTGCATGAGCTCTCTGTCATAGAACTGTAACCGGAGCCCATGCTCCCTGTGACTGACCCTCACTGCTCTTCTCTGCTCTGGAAATGCAACCCAGAATTTTATATGGACAATAGAATTGTCAATCAGTGTAAGTTGAACCCAGTGCCAGCAAAGGATCTCTTATAATCTCTTTCTAACCAGTTGTCCTACTCCATTACATCTTTGGACTGAGAGCTTCAGAAGCAGCTGCCTTCTGTTGTTGCTGCCACATGTGTGAGCTCCAGGCAGGTTTCTACCTTGTCATCAGAAAATTTTCCTGCTGAATTCCTAAGTTTTCCTAGCCCAGAAAAAATGTTTTACCCCAACTTTTCCTTGGTTTTGTAGCTCCAAAATTTGATTTGAGCTGTTATGTTAAAGTTGTTTGGAAGGGAATGTTGAAAGAATTCAGCTAGTTTGTTTCAAATATGCCATCTTAGCTCTACATTCTCAACTTCAGATATTAATTTTAATCCTTAAACATAATTATAATTGTTTTAAATCTATTTTAGTCATGAATCTCTTTGCTAGTCTGGTTGAACCCATGAACCCCTTATGAGAATAAAGTTTTTATTACATGAAAAGAACAGGGAACTGTATATTGAGATATGAGGATCAGCAAAATGATCAAAATAGTAAAACATTAATTAGTTAATCATTGGACCCAGGTTAAGAATTCCTAGGATAGAATATAAAGCAAACAGCTTGAAAGAGCCTTAAGGTAACTTAGTCCTATTCCTTAATTTTCTGGTTGAGGAAAGAGAGTTGTAAAAATTGTGGTAATGTGATATTGGAAATTTGGAAATCCTTGAACTAATTTTGAGGTCCCTCATCTAAACTTCCTGTGGATATTTAGGACTCTTCCAAAACTAGATTTCCCATGATTCCTTTTACTTACTCATAGTATACTTCTGAGTAGCAACAGTGGAACATTAGAGGTATGGCTATTCCTGGTGTAATGCAAGATTGCTAGCAGAAGCCTTTTGCTTCTGCAATTTCAAACTGTCACAAAAAGGCAGTTGGAAGTCTTAGAATCTTCAGAAAGTCAGTTGGAGGTCTTAGAATCTTCAGAAAGTCAGTTGGAGCCTGAGGCTATAAATAGGGCTGAAGTCCAACTGACTGGGCTTTTGCCTTCTGGCTCTCACTTGGCCTGGGGGCTTCTGCTTTTGGGGCTTGAGCTTAGCCTGTTGGCTTCTGCATTGGCCTGTGCTTATTTTGTCTTGGGGAAATTTGGACCTATCTGATTTCTCTGTACCTCTCCCTGATCTCTCCATTTTCTCTGAAGTTCTCTTTGGGCCCTGGGAGGAAGGGTGGCTTGGTGATTGGACATTGTGGGTTTAAATTCTGTAGCCAAGTAGGGCATCCTAAACAAGTTAGCCCCAATTTAGTGATTTGATAAATACTTTACTTCAAAGGCAGTCAAACTTTCCTGACTGGGAGAGCTGGACTCTCTCAGTCTAAACCTCGCCTGTGACCCATCCGCCGCCATACAGCCTTCTTCCTAGCAATAGTTAGAAAACCTAAAACCTCTTTCCCTCTGATTATTCCTGACTTTAATAAATCCCCTTTGTTATCTATACAAGTCTCTGGTGAATCATTGTATCGAAGATTAAGGCAAGGGCTAAAGAGGGAAGGAATTATTTTCTCTTTGTTTCTTGAGGGAACCACAAGCATCCTTCTTGGCATGAAGTACCTATCCGAGACTTCCTTCAGCCATCAGTTTCATTGGCAGGGAGGAGCCCTTTTGTCTCTTCCCTCAAGGGACTTAGAAATTAACAAGAAAAGTCCTCCAGCCAGATATAAAACATTTTTGACTGGCCCAGTCCCCCTGTACCTTAGAGATACCTTCCCTGATTGAAGAACTTCAGCCTATCTCTCCAATAACTTCTGTCTCTAGCCTCAGTGAATAAGCCTATTTAAGCTGCCCTCCTGTATACTCCCTGTCCATTCCCTTACCTTCCTATATACCACCTCATTTGTCCCTTCCCTACACTCAGCTATCTCCTTCATTCCCCTTACAAATCACCTCATCACTTTTTATCCCTCCTCACTACCCAAATTACCTGAGACCTGCCTAGATTACCCAACTTCTCTATAACACCAGGTAGAAAGAAGTTGCCTATTTGTTCTTTTTTTTTTTTTAATCCTTACTTCCATCTTGGTAACAATTATAAGACTTAAGGGCAAGCACTAGGAATTTGGAGTTAATTGACTTTCCCAGGGTCACAAAAGTAGGAAGTAACTGATGTCAGATTTGGACACAAGACCTCCTGACTCTAAGCCTATCACTCTATCCATTGCAGCACCTTGGTGCCTCTTGTTTTTCTTTTCTTTTTTTTTTACTTTCAGTTTCTCAGAGGAAATCCTTAAACCAAAGAAATCACAGATCTGTACCAAAGAGGTGAGAGAGTGAGAGGGAAGGCAATTCCACAGCATATCCCTACAAATGATATCCAGCCTCTGGAGAACATCAATGACAATGCAATCTATTACCTCCCTAGGTGTCCATTTCACTCTGGGATGATATTAATTGTTGAGAAACTGTTCTGTCTCCTTCCCTTCCTATTCCCAATCTTTGCATTTTTTCTATTATTCAAAAATAATTGTTATAGTAAATGCTAAGTACTTCCAGAGTTGGTGGGATTGGGTAGGGAACATTCCTATAGTTTCTGCACTCAATAAGTTTACATTTTGTTAGACTAGAGCAGTGGTTCCCCAACTTTTTTGGCCTACCGCCCCCTTTCCAGAAAAAAATATTACTTAGAACCCCCTGGAAATTATGAAACTATTTATTGAAGTCAGAATAGAATGTAATACAAAAAAAAAAAAAAAAAGGTGGCCATCACTGCTCCCTGGATTGCTGTAGCACCCACCAGGGGGCAGTAGCACCCACTTTGGGAACCACTGGACTAGAGCCTAAAATGATTTTTCATAACTTCTACTCATACAAAAAAAAATAACTGTATAGCATATACAACACATGCTCCTATTTATATTCTCTTCAATGTGTAAGAAGCCTGAAATAATTTGTAGCTCATTTTTCCTAAATAATTATAGGAAAACTTTGACTAAATATAACTCTAAATAATCAGTCCTTACCTCCTAGATTTCTTTTCTTCTGCGCTTGTAATGTTTTAGGGTGGTGGAAAGAACTCTAAGTCAGGAGTTTTTTATTAAAATGTAATACTAAGTGATATGAGAATTTTTTTATATTGCTATTAAAAGCTTGCCTTGGGAATTGCCTATCTATATCCTTTGATGATTTATCAATTGGGGAATGGCTTTTTTCTTAAAAATTTTAATATATATTGGAAATAAGAGTTCTATCAGATAAACTGGGGAAATTTTCTTCTCCCTTCGTAATTATTTCTCTTCTAATCTTAGTTGCAACTATTTTGTTTCTATAGAAAAAGAAATATAATAAAAATTGTCTTTTATTTTTATGATTCTCTCTTCCTTGCTTCATCATGAACTCTCCGCTTTTCTTCAATAGATATTTTTTCCTCTATTGTTTTGCTTGATTCATATGTTACAAGATTTTTTTGTCTTTTTCCAGTGGAAAGGAGGTAGAATGTAGAGGAAATTACTGCTTATTAATTGAAAAAGAATAATTAAAAAGACAAAATCAAGTAACTAATGAAGTACACATTCAGGCTATTCTCATCTCTTTAAATGGAGTATACAATATTGAAAAATGCAAAATGACATTCAGAATCACAATCGTGAGATGGTTTAATAGGTTTAACTTAAAAACTATTTTGCTTGACATAATTACTCTGATGGAAAGGTAGAGTGACAAAATTTTATAAAGAAGCTTGAAATGTAAAGGGATTTCTGTCTAATTCTAATTTCTTGTGATTTAATAGTGAATAATTCATTTTTGAATATTCTTTCATGATCTCCCCTTGCATCCTAGACCCTCCAAAGACATTGCCAAAAAGGATGAGAAATGATCTCTGCCAAAAGCAGTCATAACAAATAGCTGTAACCTATTATTATCTTCAGTAAGCTATAACTTGATATTTGATTAATTTTCCTTATCATTCTAATCTAGGCTATTGTGTTGTGATTATTTTTGTCAAAGCAATTTCTCATTTTAGTAAATATAAAAATCAAAGTGGTTTTCTGATACTGAAGATGAACTCACTGGTTCATTGACGATTTTATACTTAGCAGAGCTGAAATACACTTTTTCCTTTTTATTACTTAACACCTTTCATTAATATGTGATTCTTTTTCACAGTGTCAAGCATCCTCATGATTTCCTAGCTCATGATTTCCATTTACCTTTATTTGCGAGTCTAGAAGGAGGCTATCAAATTGAATAAGAAATCTGTTTGCACTGGATCTGTTTCAGTCTTCTTGTGAACAATATTTATCTCAACAAAATTTCTTCATTATACTTTTGGAAGTGAAATAAATTCCTTTAATTTTCCTTTTCTTTTTTCTCTTTTTGGATATATTCACCACCAAAGTCAAAACAAGTTAACAAGTATTTATTAAATGCCTACCAGACAGGTGGTAAATTGTGGAGAGAAGGAGAAAGGAAAGAACAGTTCCACCTCTCAAGGGATTTACAATATAATGGGGAATATAATGTGCAAACAAGAGAAAAACTGGATAAATTAGAGATAATCTCATAGAAGGCAGAACTGATATTGAGCACTATAGCAAATCTTCCTAGAGAAGATAAGATTTTAGCTGGGACATTAAGGAAATCAGAGAAGTCAGGAAGCAGAGATGAGGAAGGAGAGAATGTCAGGTATGGAAGGATATCTAGTGAAATTATGTCTGGAGTTGGAAGATGGAGTGTTCAATTTGAGAGATAGCATGGAGTGACACTGAATGATGGAGTATGTTGTTATGTTGATAATAACAGAGATGTTGGGAAGCTGATGGGTTCCTGCACAAAACACCATTGTGTTTTGCCATTTGGATCTTTCTTTGGCTTTTTAATGGACATAATAGGTGTGTTGTACTCAGATATAGTATAGATCAAAATGCCTTGTTCCAGGAGATTTTGGATTATGGGCCTGATACCCTCTATGGCCTCTTTGCTCAATCTATACTGAGGGATCCTAGGTGGAGTGCCCTCTTTCACCTCGATCTTTACAGGTGTGGCAGATTTTAAAATTCCCACATTAGTTGAATGCTTAGCCCAAACTGCCTCTGGGATATCTTTCGGTATTTCAAAGATACTCCCCATATGTTGTTCTTCCTCATCACCCTCCACCTGCCCTAGGAAGAGCAAGGGATGATGCTTGAGTGACTGTTTGGGTAAGTGTAGGAATATTTGGCCTAACCTATCACACTGGATAGTGGCCCCTAATTTACAGAGAACATCCCTCCCCAAAAGGTTGGATGGGCATCTGGGTATCACCAAAAAGGAATGATCTAACATCATTGGGCCTATTTTCACCATCTTAGATCTTAGCTTGGGCACCAACTTTGCCCAGTGGTCCCTTTTACTCTCACAGACCCCATTAATGCACAATTTTCTGGTGCAGAAGTTAACACAGACCGGGTTGCTCCGGTGTCAATAAGAGCAGGACAGATTTGATTCCCTATCATCACCATAACCAAGGGTTCCCTGTCTTTAGCTGTCTCATCAATAGGTACCTAAGGTGTTTCTATCTCAATGTCCCCCAAATCCCATTGATCTTGTTCTCGGATTTCTGTCTGTGCTGGCTTAGGATTCTGTGAGTGTAATGATGGTAAGTCTCCTTCAAAAGTGGCTTTTTGGACTGCCTGTGCCTTAATTGGCATCTCTGGACAGTTCGTGGGCCTATCAGTGTCAAAGTGTATCTCAGTTTTCCCAGACCACGAGTAAGGTAGCGTGTCCTTCTCTTGAACATGTTGTGCTTGACTTGTGCAAAGTTAGATTCAGGAGAGATATTTCTCTGCATTAAAGGAAATTCTTCAGAATTTGGAATGTGTTTTTGGTTCATTACCACATCCCAATCCTGTGAGTCTATGCCTTCTTCTTGTATTTGATCCCTAGACTCCATGTCAGTAACAGGAAACTTAACTGCAGATATACTTTGTATAGGAAATAAAGTCAATGTTGTAGATTCTTTCTCTGTTCCTATTGGTGTCATTTTGTTTCTCTCTTGGCTACTGACATTTATGGAATTGAATGCCTTTAAATGCATTTAACTCAGAATCTACCCAAAGGCAGCTCTCTCTGGAGTATCACAGGCTTGAAAGTGTGCTACATCTTTATGCACCTGACCCTGACGTAGGCTTGGTACAAATTCCTTAGCTCCAGGATCCAGCTCTAAAGTTCCTTTAGTATTGTAGCAACTAGACTTTCCACTTTCCTTTCCAACTTCTCTAGTTGGTAATAGAGAAGAGGTTGTGCCTGTGTCTGAGAATTTAGTACTTCTCAGTGGTCTGCAGGAGCCCATCTCCCTTGTTGACACTGTCTGTTTCTAAGAGATCCCCATTAGAACACCTGTCTAAAACCATTGCCCTTGTAGTTTGGCCTTGCTATACTACAGAATGATGTAAATGATCCACAGTCTTACTACAGAATGATGCTTCTTTCCACTTACAGTGGGAATTAATGAATGCTATTTTTTTCAAGCTTGTATCGAGAACTTATGCAGATGTGCCTGGTTTTCTTTCAGTGTTCCCCACATCACTGTTTCCTTTCCCATAAATTCTCTCCTTTATTTCTATTACATCCTCCTCCATTTGCAACTCCTCCTCAGTCATTACTTTATAACTTTGTGTTACATGCACCAATCCATAATTCATAATTTCTTCTGCACCCATTTTGTCTTTCCCACATTCCTCTGCCACATCACTGTCACTGCCCTTATCTGTCCTTGCAACAACTAAGGCTGCTTTCTCGGTTCATAAGCGGGTACGAAGCCTGGCTTCCTGGGACATTTTTTATAAACTAGAGGAATTACTAGATTTAGCACAGTTATGGTCACAACATCTGGCCTTTACTTCGTCACTGTATTTGTTGTTATCCCTGCTGTAGCTACTATTATTGCTGTTGTATCTAGAATTATAGTAGGTGTTTCTCCTGTTGTTGTTATTATTATTGCTTCTATTCCCAAAATTTATTTGAGATTTAAAGCTACATTCACAAACTATATGACCAAGTCTTGAACACAAAAAACAGTGCTTGACAGAGTTGTTAGCATTGCTAGAAGATTGCCTAGGCTTGCTTTGGTTCCTCTGATTGCTGGACATCGGAGCCATATTCTTAATCTCCTCAATCCCCTTGGCCTTCTGAGCTTCCTTTAGTTGTTTCTTCAGCTCTGCAATCTCCCTGTCCTTTTCAGAGGCCTACGATTGCTTTGGCTTGCTATCCCTAGACTCATGGACATATGCAGCAGTTTTTCTTAGTTCTTCAATGGGCATGGTCTCCCATTGGGGGCAATGCAACTTGAAATAAACCTGGATGTGGTTCAGACTGCCCTTTACAAATTGCCTCCTGACATGCTGGATGTTATCCTCAGCTGTCATGTCCCTGAAACCTAGGATAGTTTTGCCTGCCTCTAAGAACCTGTCCAAGTGAATGCTAAGGTGTTCTTCCTGCCCCTGCCTTAATTTCTCAAAGGACCCCCATGCATTTGATCTTCTTGCATGGAATCTCATTGCTTCTGCTAAATCCTCCCTGCACCTTTTAAGATAAGTCATGTTTGCATGTGAGGAGAGCTCTAAGTCCTGATATTCTTCAGGCCACAAGGCAAGATTGGTTTGCTTCTTGTCTCCTCTATAAACTTTGCCTTCTCAATAGCGGTATATAATTCAGAAAAGAGCAATTCCACGTCCTCAAATTTTGGGTTGTAAAGTCTCACATCCCGTTTGTATTCCTTTATTGATTTCTGGGGATTTATACAGAACTGGGGGAACCTCCATTTCAAGATCTCCAAATCACCCCCAGAGAAAAGTTTATAGCTTTTAACATGTATAATGCCCGCATCAGGTTGTACCACTGTCCTATTGGTAATGGGAAGTATAGTTACAGTAGCTGCTTCAGCCCCTGCAACCTGTTGTTCTTCAGTGTTCTCATCTTTAGCTTATTGTTTAATATCACCCCCCTTTTTTGGTATGACTGCACTCTCAATAATCTCTAGCTGCATGATTGTCTTTGCATCTAGGTCCTTTCCTTTGCTGATCTGCTCGTTTATCTCAACTAAGGTCTTCATGTGCTCCACTAATTGCTCCAAAACCAGGTTTGTTATTTCTGTTCTCCCAAAGGTAAATGCCAAGACCTTCCTCAAAATCATCAGGGCCCCCTAGAAAGTTGCAGTCATGGCTATCCCTGATGGTACATATGCCAAAGCATCACCCAGTGATATAGTTAGCCACATGTATGTATCTTATATTTCTATAACTTGTTTAAAAAATTGGGGAACTGTTATCAGCCAAAATGTGTCACAAGCCTGCCAAATCGCATATACCAGCATCCCAGAGCACCCCAGTGTAACAATGGCCCTATTGATGAAGCTGGCCATATTGATCACTTCCCAACCAGGTTCTGAAATAAAAATCCTAGGCTGGCTGGCCAAAACTGTTATGTTGATAATAACAGAGATGTTGGGAAGCTGATGGGTTGGCCTGAGCTAGAAACCTGCAGGACTCTCTCCTCCCCCACCACAGGCTTGAGTGAGTAGGGAGGGATAGGTACTCATTTCTCTCAAACCCCTCCCACCAAGCAGTTGGAAATCAGTTGAAAATGGAGGCAGGGCAATGTCTTCTGGCAAGGTTCAGCAAAGGCGAATCTCTAATGCAGTTCACTTTCTCAACTTATGTTCCCCACAAGTTTGATTGAGGGACAAAGGAGAAGCTTGATATCTTGATGTTACCAGAGACTGACGAGGATCTGACTCTTTGGCTGGCAACTGAAAGGAACCAAGCTTTATGGTAGCTGTGAGTATGCCCAAAATAATTGTCAGGTACAACTACTAAAAGATGAAGTTTTTACTGATAAAGATGAAGGGAAGGCAGAGAAGGGGTATCAAGGATTTGGATAAGATCTGGGAAGCCCTGAACTGTTAGGTAGATACTGCCCCTTCCCCCGAGGAGGGAGTGGCAGACTTTATATCTAGATGGCTCTCAAAGCTTATATTAATCCCTTCTAATATCTAAATTAACTAAATTAATACAAAATGCTATTGCAAGAAAGGTCTAATTCCACTAGACAAGCAAACTCCTGAGTAGAAACCAAAATGGCTTTTGCCACTATGGCCACCAAGGCAATCCCAAACTGGGACCAGTGAGCAAAGTGACCTGCTCACTTCAACCCCAGGAATCAACTGTTTAATTGCTTTTCAAACTGTTCCCTCACCCAGAGTTTTCCAGGGGGGTCCCCTAGAATTTTGGGTGAGGCTTGACCCTGTATCTTGCAGGAATTCCACCCTGCCATTTTCCAAGTTACAATGTGGAGCTGAATAAGATGTGAGAAATCAGAAAAGGTAGAAAAGGTGAGTTACTTATTTGTATTATTTCAGGATTTTTGTAAAGTATCATTTTTTTCTGTAATAGATTTAGGAGGAAACATATAATATGCTACTGGTTTATCAATAGAGAATCCTCAGGTGGATCTTGGATCTCACTGATTCAAGAGTTTCCTCTAACATTGCAGATAAAAATCCCTCTGGCTTAAATCTTGTCAGATAAATTTGCTATAGGGGATGTTTCCTTGATTTCTCCTGATATCATGATGGTTCTAGTGTAATAGGTAATCTCGCAGTCCTTGTTATATCCCTTTAATAACAGATACCCTCTTATAAACAATATTATTATTAAATAAATAAAACAAAAGCACAAAAAACTGACACAATTTAATAGTGATTACATGTTATGGGGCATAAAAGTTATACTGTTTTATTATATGCAGTAACTTTTATATAAGTATTTTATATAAGTATTTGTTTTGCTGCTCCATTCAAATTATTCCAAGATTGGAACTATTCAAAGAAGAGATATAACTGACATGAAGAAATGAGGTTTACCTCTGGTTACCTCCCCCATGTTATCTAGATAATATGGTTGCTATGAGAAAAGTATCATAAAAATGTGAATTATTATTCAGTGATTTGTACATAGAAAGGTGTAGAAATTTTACTACAAAAAAATGTAGTACTACCTCATTTATATCCTATCATTGAGGAATGATGCTTTCCATGTAATGAAATTTTCCGGATAAAAGAACTTATTTCCTTATCCACTAATATTCTTTCCCCTTTTATACTTTTAACAAAAATCTTTTCAAAATGGAGTATATGCTTCTTTAATATACAATCAGAGCATATTGACCATGATTTAGTCATTTCTTGATGAGTTCAGGGTAATCATTATGTGAACATCAAATATTGCAACATGCCATAATTATTCAAATTTAGACAGTTGGTATGATTAAAATTCTTTAGAGATCATTTCTTAATTTTGAAATTATTTATTAAATAATAAAAAGCAGGCTAGAGAAAGAAAGAGAAAAGATTGAGCCACGTGTGACTAAATTAGTCTCTTAACTGCCTCCTCCCAGCAGACTGGCCAGTCCAGAGCCAGACATCAGACCTCAGCTGGTGGTAATTCCAAGGCAAGGGAGGGACTTCCTTTTCCTCTACCAAATTATGCTCTTCACGACAGTCCCTTTTCCAAGCCTCTTTGCTTTGTAAGCATTCAAAACTGCCGCCTCCATTTTGTCTCCTGTCTCCTCCTCCAAGTCTGCTAGCCAAGAGAGCCTCCCTCCTAACCCCGGAGATTATAAACTCCTCTCTGCATGGACATAGGCCTCCCCATGCCCAAAGAACCAGAAACGGAAACCCGTTGGACCACGGGAAATGTAGTTTGATACATTTCCCAAATTTCACTTTTACAGCTTGACTGACTCAGATTTGGTCCAGACAAGAGTTGGGGATGTTAGGATGGCTAAACAGAGCACATACAGCGTTTCCAAGCATAATAGGCAAGAGTAAGGAGGACTTCATCCAAATGTCAGAGAAATATGGTTCAGAAGTTCAGACATTTTTTTTTAAAAAGATTTTTTCTTTTAAAAATCAAAAGCTTATTTGGGGGGCAAAAGGAGTTCATATTAATATTAATTTTCCATATATTTCTTTAACTTTTGTTAAATATTTCACATATATTAATTTATTTCATCTTTACAACAACCATGTAAAGTAGATGCTATTAATAATCCAATTTTTTAAAAGCAAAATTGAGTCCTGTAAAATTATATTGACCAAGAAGGGCTCTGGAGAGGAGTTGAAAAAAAAACATCTCTCTCCTATCATTGCAATGAAAGGGAACTAGAGGTGTGGAATATTGAATGTGCTATCAGACACAGTAGATGGGATGGTTAATTTTGCTAAAAAATTTTTTGCTTTTGTTATTAATCTTTGTTACAAGGCACAGTTCTCTGGGTAGGGAAAAGAAGATAAATATATTTTGACATAAATGTGCTGTGGCAAGAAGGAATGCCAATTCTTTATAAATAAGCAAAACAGATTATTTCCATTTTATAGATTAACGGACTGAGACTAATAGAGGTTAAGCATGCCAATTAACTAATATTACTAGACAAATGATCTTTGGCTGGCAGCTAGATAATGAAATAGCTGCAATAGTGTGCCTCGAGTCAGAAGGTTTTGAGTACGAATCCTGACTCAGATGCTTAATAACTGTGTGACCATGGACAAATTATTTAACCTCTCTGAGTTTCAATTTCCTCATATTTAAAATGTGGATAATAATATCATCTACCTCACATAGTTGTTAGAATCAAATGAGATAACATGCAGTATACTTTATAAACATTAAGTTATTGTTCAGTCATTTTTTTGGTTGTGTCTCACTCTTTGTGACTCCTTTTAAGTTTTATTTGGCAAAGATATTGGGGTGGATTGCCATTTCTTCTCCAGGTCATTTTACAGGTGAGGAAACTGAGGTAAACAAGGTTTAAGTGACTTGCCCAGGGTTACACAGCTAGTAAGCTAAGGAAAATGAGTCTTCCTGACTTCAGGCTGGTGCCCATGCAAACTTTAAAGAGCTATATAAATGCTAGCTACTATTAACCTATGGTTCTCAAATAGCATCAATTTAATTTCTGAATCCCTAAATAAAATTTACTTAATAGCTTTCTTCATGCTATATAAAGTACAAAGTAAAGAAATGATAAAAAAAAAGACTCCCTTCTCCCCTTTACACCCACAGTTCATGGGCTCCCCTGCAAACAAGGGGCAATGAGAGAGATACTGAGGTATTTATTCCCACCTCTGCCTGACTAGCAATCACACCCATTAATGTCATCTTTGAACATCAAAGTCAGCCCATAATACCGTATTCACTTTCTATTCTTATGGCCTATGACCATACTGTTTATAAATAGCAGGTGTGCTTCTAGGATATTTCTAGGTACTTGGATTTATTTTCTGCTTATTAACTTTAAAAATTTTCAATAACCTTGTAGTGTTCCAACCAGCTTTCATATTAAGCAGTGCAGATAGAGCCTTTGCAGACCATTCATAAAAGAGGACATGTAACTCATAGCACTAATCTACCTGCAATTTTATCTCATGCAGGATTTTAGAAATGCTGAACATGGTCCAAATTGAGGATTTTAAAAATGTGTTCTTCCATTATGTTCCCCTTAAAATGTCCAGTGCCATCCTTGGATAGTCACACATAATTTCGATTGATCTGTTGCTGAAGGGACTTATAAGTGAGTAGCTAAAGGCCAATTTGGACTACAAGGTATAAAGTTTCAACTGTTATGAACTATGAGTAGTTTTTAGTGTCAATTTAGGCAAAACATGGGCCTTCTGGCCCCTAACCAGGTAAGAAAGACCTCAATTTTGCTATTTCTAGAAAATAAATTTTAATCTCAAAATTTCCAAATGATTCACAAATGCAAAGTAGTCATAACATCATCTTTCATTCTTTAAATTCTATTCTTCTCCTGTCCTCAGCAATAGAAACTTCTGACTTTATCATATTACTCACTTACCTGCTATCTAGGATTTCTATAATTCTTTCACATTTAAGCCTACTGATTTTTCAAATTATTTTCACCTTAATTTTCTAGTTTTTAATTAGCATCCCTCTATGCAATACTAGTTAAGAGTTCCAGAAATAGTACTTCATGGCTTGCAAAGAACTTTGGATATCTTATTTGATTAGATCCTCAGATCACTCTGGTAAGTACTGCTAATAATAATAATAATAATAATAATAATAATAATAATAATAGTAATAATAACAATAATATTTAAAGATGAGAAAACTGAGTCTTGGAGAGGATAAGTGACTTCCTAAAGGTTAAAAGGAAAAATACTTGTAAAAAAGCCTTTAGAGCAGTGCCTGGTACACAGTTGGCGCTATACAACATGCTTATTTTCTTCTCCCTTTCCCTAGGTCACACAGAGAGTAACAGTCTGAGGAAGGAATTGAATCAGTCTTTGTGTCACTAAGACTAATGATTTCTCCATTCTATTACTGAATATTAATCCTGCCTCCAACATTTATTAATTGTATAACCATGGATATTTTGATTAACCTATCTGAATCTCAATTTACTTATTTGTGAACTGGGGATTATGATCCCACCTGCCTGTAAGCTTTAAAATTAATATATAATAGCTATTATATTTTATAAAATTTACTAATAATAACTAAAGTAAAATTCTGGGAGATGGATTCCAAAGTCACAAAATTCTAATTAATACATGCCTTAAAGTCAAGTAGTTGGTATACAAGGTAGGCTGTAGATCTCAGAATCAAGAAGACCTGATTTAGCTTCAAACAGTTGCTAGCTATGTGACCTTGGGCAAGTCACTCAGCCAACCTCAGTTTCCTCATTTGTAAAATGGGGATAATGACAGCAACTCCTTCCCATGGTTGTTATGAGGACCAAATGAATATTTGTAAAAAAATTTTGCCAACCTCAAAAAGCTATATATAAATGCTAGCTATTACTGTCAGCAGGTTATTGTGAAGATTCAAAATGATCAATTCTTTTAGGTATTTTGAACATCTGAAGTAGTAAGAAAATAGTAAGTTTTACTATTTTCATCTTTATTTGTATGGGTAAGGGACGCAACATAAAGAAGAGGAAAGGCTGGTGAACTTGGTCAGACAGGATCAGTCGACTTGGTCCTAGTTCTGGCTCTGTCAGTAATTGGATCTGGGGTCTTAAGCAAGTCCCTCTCCAATCTGGGTCTCAGTCTCTCTCCTAGAAAAACCAGAATTACATGGTCTATGCTAATATTATATGAATATATTGGCTGGAAACAGCATAGTGGCATAGAGAAAAAAATACTAAAATAAGAATGTTAGGAGGAACTGAATTCAAATCTCATCTCAGACTATTTCAAGTTGGGCAACTGATTTGAAACTTTTGTCCCTCAAATAACTTTCTCAAGGTTTATCAATGGAGTCTAAATTGGTTGGGATCTAGAGGAAGATCTTCAAACTGAGAAAATCAGAGATACTATAAAAAGTCTATATAATACCTGAACAATTTATGAAATGTCTATTGAATTTATTTTTTGTATAAATTTTTGTTATAATAATTTTTTATTTTCCCTAGATTATGTGTCATTATAATTTTAATATATTTTCTGGTATTTTGCAATCCATGTTCTTTCTCCCTTACATCCCTCCCCTCTCTCCAAGAAGGCAGGGAATATGATATAGGACCTACAGGTTGTTTATATATGAGCACATAATACATATTACTATGATTGTCATGTTGGGAAGGAAGAAACATATTGCTTCCACTAGACAAAAATTTGGGGAGGAAATAAAGACTGGTATATTTCAATTTGCATTCAGACTCTGTTTCTTTTATGGAGGTGGAAATCTATTTTTTCATGACTCTCATCTGTTGAATTTAAAGGATATGTAGCTTTCCTGGGAATGGTACTGATATAATCCAGGAAAAGAAAAAAAAAACTCTTACTCATATGACAGTTTACCAACAAACTCTATTTAAAAAAAAAAAAAAGATCAATTTGCTTATTTTCATGCTTCCAAAAGTACCACATAGGTTTTTTTTGAGAGGTAATGAAGAGAACAAGTTGGAGAAGAAGTTTTCTCTACAAGTGCAAGAATGTGGGCTCTCTTTTCTCTGACTGTCACAGGCTGTTTCCTTGAGATTATTTTTTTCCTCAGTAATAAACTTCAGAATGGTTCTTAAAAAAAAGTAAGACTTCATATGCCATATATCATATTCCTATACCACATAACTTGTTCAGCAATGGACATGCCTTCATTTTCCAATTCTTTGCTACAACAAACAAGGCTACTATAAAGATATTTATACATATGGGTCCCTTTCCTCTTTCTTTGATCTCAATCTTATCATCACAATGACCAATTACTATTTTGGAAGGCTGAGGCTGATGAAATAGCCTACCTATCACCTGATAGAGATGTGATGGTCTCAGAGGTCACAATGATACATATTTTTGGGGTGGTGGAGTGTGATATGGGGTAGGAACATGGCCAATATGGGAATTTGTTTTTTTTTGACAATACATCTCTGCAACAATTTTTTGGTTTATTTGTTTGTGTGGGGGGAATTATAGGGGAGGAAGAGAAGGCAGATATTTGTTTGAAAGAAATTAAATTAATTTTTAAAAAGTATAAAGTCATTATAAAGAGAAAAAGATATTACAAGAAGAAAAATGCTAAAGCATGCCGTATATAGCAAGGATCCCTTTGATACTTAATGAATTGGTCAAAGATGAGGAGAATTTCATAGTAATAAAATATTATATACAAACAAATAAGATATTATTTTGAGAAGGGAAACTGAAGAAAATTTTGTTGTTGTAAAAAAATAAATAAAAGATATATCAACACATTTTTAAAAATGTGTTTTTAAAATAAAATTGGAAATAAAAATAAAGTTGAAAAAAGAATGTGGGTTGTTTGAGGTCAGAGGAGGTTGCCTTTCTGTATCCCCAGTGCCTAGCACAGTGTTTGGAAGATAATTGGCACTTAATAAATGCTCATTTAACTAAAAAAAAACTATTAAAAAGCATAAAGTTTTTGTTATCTTGTTCTCTGCTCTCCTCCTTCATTGTAAAAGTTGCTTAAATCCAGGAGGTATTAAGGAATCATTAAAGAATTCTGAA
The DNA here is from genome assembly GCF_016433145.1 of Gracilinanus agilis. NCBI lineage: Eukaryota > Metazoa > Chordata > Mammalia > Didelphimorphia > Didelphidae > Gracilinanus > Gracilinanus agilis. The sequence goes on along the minus strand of NC_058132.1, from coordinate 179,008,495 downwards.
CTGGGACTTTTATAATTCAAGTTCATATAATATTCTGTATTATACTTTTGTCGGAAAGGTTCTTATTTTGAATTTTGAAAGTGTGAAGTACTGTGGGATCATAAATACATATGAATATAGCAGGAGCTGCTTTACAATTAAGGGTGGGTGAGTGGATAGGTATGGGGATGGGAAAAGAAGAGGAATTATTCAAAACCTTCTATTTTTATATTCAAAGGGTATGACTGAAAATAAATAAAATGATTAGCCACAGCCAAAGTTAGAGGAAAATGGCAGCAGACGTGTAATGAGATGTATAACTGGGGCACCAAAGGCCCACATGTGGATAAAAACTGATTGAGTTAAGCATTTACTGAAATTACTTTCTATCAGTGGCTTGAAAAGCAATCAGAAGCAAGGCCCGCTGGTTTAAAATGAAAAGGCTTACATGTAAACCCAGTCTAAGTCTAAAGTATTGATTAGGCGAGTATTGAGGAGGAATTCTCACATTTCTCAAATTTCTTAGCTTGGCAGTCATCACTCCCTGTGAGTTCATATCGAGTCTCCTAAATGTTATAAAGGAAAAGCAGGAAAAAAAGCAAATTCCAAAAGCTAATTGCAAAATTGAAAAGTATGTTTCTCTTCATATGTTTTTGTCATATGCAATATTTCTGATGTGCCACTGTACTACTTTAAAAATAAATTTGGTGAATTGGGAGATTAATTTTTCATGGATTTGTCAATGACCAAAATAATATAGATCAACTGAATAATAAACAAATATAATAAGCATTTGTTTCTTTTACATTGGAAAAAAGTTTCTGCCAGTGTTGGACATTAACTCCCAGTTAACTGATATAAAAAACGTGCAAGAGATGTAGTTTTCTTAATGTCACAGACACTAATGGAGATATATTATTATCTGCTTTGTTACTGTATCCTAATGACCACTGAGTCTTTTCCATCTAATTTTTAACTCCTATATGTAGTCTCTCCCATTATTATGTGAGCCCCTGGAAAATAGAAGCTGTCTAGCTTTTCTATTTGTCTCCTTAGCCCTTAGTACAATGCTTTGTACAAAGTAAGTGCTTAACAAATGCTTTTTTATCCCTTCCATAAACATAGTGAAGATTTTAGATAATAATGTCAGCAATAATATAGCATGGACAACTACTATCTATACAAAGGCTGGAAAAATAAGACCATTAATTATCCAAAAATATCATCTGAATTATTATTTAAGTAGCATAGAGTCTTGCACAATATCCTGTAACACTGTAGGTGTCTAAAAGTGTCTGTTGCCATTACTCTATTAAATAGTCAAGGGATATGAATAGGCAATTTTCAGAGAAGAAAGTCATAGGGAAAAAGTGCCCTGAAACACTAATAATTAGAGGAATGAAAATTAAAACAACTCTGATGTGCCTTGTCATAGCTATGAGATTAGCTAAGATGATAGAAAAGTAAAATGACAAATACTGCAAGGTATAAAGAAAAATAGTAACAGTAATGCATTGTTGGTTGGAGCTGTGAACTAGTCCAATAATTCTGGAAAGAAATTTGGAACTATGCACAAAATACTATCAAATTGTGCATCCTCTTTGACTAAGTGATATTGCTATGCCAAAGATATCAAAAGGAAAAATACACACACACACACACACACACACACACACACACACACACACATTTATAGTAGCTCTTTTTTCAGATGGCAAGAAAATGGAAACTTGAGGGGATGTCCATTAAATGGGAAAAAGCTGAACAGGAGTTTGTTTCAGGAAAAAATGGGAAGAATTATATGAATATGATATGATGTATAATGAAGTAAGCAGAACCAAGAAAAGACATTACATAGTAAGAGCAATACTGTAAAAATATCAACTATGAAAAACATAGAAACTGATTAACATAATGACCCACAACAATTCCAAAGAATTTATGATAAAAAATTCTGTCCATTCCAGATAAAGAATTGATGGGGGGGGGGGGCAGCTGGGTAGCTCAGTAAATTGAAAGCCAGGCCTAGAAACGGGAGGTCCTAGGTTCAAATCTGACCTCAGACACTTCTCAGCTGTGTGACCCTGGGCAAGTCACTTGACCCCCATTGCCTACCCTTACCACTCTTCTGTCTTGGAGCCAATTGGCTCCAAGACAGAAGGTAAGGGTGTTAAAAAAAAAAAAAAAAAAGAATTGATGGACTCAGCACGGAGCCTAAAACTTGTCTATTATTTTAATGCCTGAAATAAATTTACTAAAATTTGTTGTATTACATTATGTCAAACAACCAGTACACACACATATAGCCCTTCACTCACTCATGCTTTTTAGAAAATAATAATAAATCAATGATTTTTATAGGCTACTTGAAATATAGATTTTCAATTAAAAAACAAATCTTTCCTTTAGAAAAAAATTGCTAAATCAAATTAAAGAGTATTTGATATGTAGATATAGATTTAATATATGATAAATTTTATAATCTTTTATTCATTCTCATGCCTTTCAGGTATTCCTTAATAATACTAATCTAAAATAGATCCATTTCCACTAAAGTACGGTATGTCTGAGTTCTACAAATAGACATCTTAAAGATGAAGGTATAAAGAGAAGCAGGGGAAGAGGAAAAAAAGAAAGAATGAATAGGTACAAAACATAGGTTTTCACAGTTGGTATTTTTGAACAATCCTATTTCACTTCTTTTGTTTTATAAACTTTTACCTTTTGTCCAAGGCAGAAGAGCACTAAGAGATAGGTAATTGTGATTAGTGACTTGCCCAAGATCAAACACTAGGAAATGCTTGAGGCCAGAATTGAAACCAGGATCTATTGTCTCCAGGCTTGGCTCCCTATCCACTAAGTCACATAGATGTCCCTATCTTATAAGATCCAAATTTCTTCCTCTCTCCCTTCCCTCCCCATCCTAGGAGATGATAAGTATAATCATTAAAATTGGGTGGCCAAATGTAATAATTTTTTTTAAACCCTTGTACTACAGTGTATTGTCTCATAGGTGGAAGATTGGTAAGGGTGGGCAATGGGGGTCAAGTGACTTGCCCAGGGTCACACAGCTGGGAAGTGGCTGAGGCTGGGTTTGAACCTAGGATCTCCTGTCTCTAGGCCTGACTCTCACTCCACTGAGCTACCCAGCTGCCCCCAAATGTAATAATTTAAAAAATGGTTTGACAAAAATAATAATGGTTTAAAAAAAAGAATTGTTGTGATTGCTGTTTATAAAAATTAAAGTTAAACTATGAATCAGTAAGCTGTTAGTAGCTTTATTTATAGCAAGGTAGAGATGTTAAAGTGGGAAATATTGGAAGGAGGTAGAAAATATCACCTAGCTAAAAATACCCTAAGTCCTAATCTTAGAGCCTCCAGACCGAAATGTGAATCTGATTGTGAATATCAAAAGCATCCAAAGTCTGGATCAGGAAACCAAAATCCAAAGAGGTGAAGACACTGAAAAACCACTACGAAACTTCAACGCAAATGAGGCCAAGACTGCTAAGAATAAGCCCAAGAATTCATCAAGCCAGAAGAGCACAAGAAATAAGGACACTGAATCTCTCTCAGGCTTCTGCTTATATAGTTTTCTCCACCCATCAGATCTCCTAAGTCACATCTCAGGAATCAATCACAGCCTTTCAAAATGCTAGGGTTGGGGGAGGGCAGTGCTTGTGGCCTTTTAGGGCTTGAACACTCTTTGTTAGTGATTTACTAAGTGTTAAGTGAGGGTACTTTAAATTCTTAATTGATTAACTTAAAATAGACAAAGGGAATAAAATTCCCTTTCACATAAGTAATTTGATCTGGATGATACATGCATTATTATGCAAACCATATTTCTATATTGGTCATTTTTTGTAAGAGAACACATATAAAACCAAAATATCTAAATAAAAACACAATTAAACTAAAGTTAAAAATAGTATGCTCTGATTTGCATTCAGACTCCCAACATTCTCTGGAGTTGGAAAGCATTCTTTGTCACCAGTCCTTCAAAATTGTCTTAGATCATTGTATTGCTGAGAATAGTTTCACAACTGTTCATCATACAACATTGCTATTACTGTGTATCATGTTCTTCTGGTTCTGCTTATTTCACTCTGCATCAGTTCATGTAAAGTCTTTCCAGAATTTTCTGAAATCATTCTGCTCATCATTTCTTATGGATAAGCTGATGACCTGAAATCTCATCACAAGGAAGAATGACTCAAGTTTGGATACTCTAGACCAATGATTTCCAAAGTGGGCACTATCGCCCCCTGGTGGGTGCTGCAGTAATCCACAGAGGCAGTGATGGCCACATTTCTTTTTTTTTTGTATTACATTCTATTATGAATTTGATAAATAGTTTCATAATTTCCAGGGGGAACTAAGTAATATTTTTTCTGGAAAGAGGGCGGTAGGCCAAAAAAGTTTGGGAACCACTGCTCTAGACCCATGTTGGCACAATCATGAGGGGGGTGTTCCCCTTGCCTTATCCACAGGCACCTGAGGACACTTTTTACATCACCTGCCCCTCTGCCCAGTAGCTCAATGAGAGACCTTCCTCCCTCCTCTTTTGGGGTAAGAGTGGGGTGTTGGGGCTCACATGTGGCATGAGGGTTGCAGTTAGATCTCTAAAAGGCACCATCACTGCTCTAGACCTTCTCAACTCACCCTGAATTTCCTCTTCCTTTTGATTGGAGGGCTGGAGGATAGAATCAGCAACAGTGGGGATGGAAAGGAAAGCAATGAAGGATCCTTATCCTCTGGGAGCATAACCTTTCCAGAAAAAGAACCCATGCTGTAATGATGCTAATATTTGGGAAGATCAAATGGTCCTCCAAGTACCCAAGGGACTCAAGGATGTTGAAGAAACAGAACCAGAGGGCAATGTACAGACAGAAGCCACTAGGGAATTCAGAATCCTGTCTCTATTATGTCTTCCTGATTAGGGAACAAGTCACTAGACAAAAAGATCTGGGTGGTCACTAGGAGGTCAAGCTTTGGTTGAACCAATGCATCGAGAAAACAGAAAAACCTTTTTTGTTGTTATCATTTTCTCTGATGGTGAGACCAGCATTAATTAGAGAGTTAGGATTTAAGGAATCAATAGAGATTAGAAGCTCTAAATCCAAGACTCCGGTTCATCCCTAGATATTTGTTGCTTCTAGCAACAGCAGCCCCAGCAGCCAACAAATTCAAACTGTAGCTCTAGGGAGCAGCTGAGATGGAGCGGGGCTGCAAGCTTTGCCAAGCCTTCTGAGAGAGTTACACATTTAAAATGGAAGTAGAGCAAGCTACATATAGAGCATGGCAATTCCCTCAAGTGCTGCGCTTTGGGGTCCCTGAAGTGCTGCAAGAAAAAAAAAATGGCTGAGCACAGACTGAGTGTGGCAGAAAGTAGGGACCAGGGGCTAAAAAAGAAAGACTTGAGGCTCACATACCTGTAATCAATCTGTTAAACCTCTCCTCCTTATCACAAAGAGAAACAGAGAACCAGTCTCTATTTTTCCAACTTGTGCACAGAGGATTGTGTTCTGGTATCTTTTTTTTTTGTTGTTGTTGTTCAGATTAGTGGGACTAATAACAGCAGCTCCCTAAAACGTAAAGGACCCTTTAGATCTATTTTAATTGTTAATGGGTAGCTAGGTGGCACAATGGATAGAGCATTGGTTTAGTTTAGAGTCTAGAAAGGCAAATACTGCCCATTGACTGGTACTACCTGTGTGTGACCTGGGCAAGTCATGTAACCCTTTTCATCCTTTTTCTTCATCTGTAAAATGATCTGGAGAGGGACATGGGAAATCATACCAGTATCTTTGTCAAGAAAATACCAAATGAGGTCACTATGAGTCAGACACCACCAAAATCACTGAATGCAACAACAAAATGGAGAAAATAATGGTTTCTAACCTTTCAGGGTAGAGTTAAGGATCTAATGAAATAATATGTGCAAAACAATTTGCAGACCTTAAAGAGCTATAGAATTGCTATTGCTGTTGTTTATTTTAGTACTTAGATCTACAAAGGAGAAAGGAGAAAAGAATATAAGCCAATGTTTTGAATCCACACAACATAGCCTCTCTTGTCTCTCCCCCCACCACCCCTTTAAAAAAGAAAGTTGTGAAAACTGATCCTTGGTCTCAGCAGGAGGGAAAACACAATCTTACTCCACAGAAACGATTTAAAAGTATATAATAGCTTGAATGTAGTCGGCCACCCTCTAACTTTAAAAAGAAAAAAAAAAAGCCAACAGTTTTTATAATTGCTTTTAAGCCCAGGTAGGGATAGTTTTGAAAAAAGTGCTATTTCGAAGGGTTTAGTTAAAATGATTTACCTGTAGGTTTTAAACAGCATTAAGTGATTTTGGAAAAGTGTTCTGATTTGTGCTTAGTATGGATGGTGCTTAAAAGCCTGGGCTTTGGAAAGGTGTACCTCAGGAGACACATTTACCAGGAAAATGCAGGCCTTAAATACAGTTGGGTGTTTGTTTCCAAGACTATTTTCCTGCCTATTAGCATTTAAACCACCCACCAAGGCTTTGCTAATACCCTCATTGAGAAAATGAGAGATGTGGAAGTTCACACCTTTGTTGCTGATACTTTTATATTTAGTGTAAATTCATTGAAAAACTGGACTGAATAGAGATTCAAGTGTAAAAAAGCTTGAACACTTCTTTTAAAACTTCATAGAATCACAGGTTATATTATTATTTAATTTTTCTTAGTGATTAGAGATTTTTTATAACAGGTTTAACAATTGCCTTTCCTTTCCTATTTCATCAAACTGAAGTTGACTTTCATTTTTTTTTACACAAGGATAAATAATAACATTCACCAAATCTTCCTACTTTAGAAGAACCATTTTAAGTAGGTCTACTAATAACTCTTTTGGTTTATAAAACTTGTCTCCCAAGCAATTCAGAATTATTTCAAATTTCTCTTTATCAATTAAAAAAAAAAAGAATATGGGGATCAGGAGGTTGCTCAGTGGTTTGAGAGCCAGGCCTAGAGATGGGAGGTCCTAGGATCAAATCTGGCCTCAGATACTTCCCAGCTGTATGACCCTGGGCAAGTCACTTAACCCTCATTGCCTAGCCCTTCAATTCTTCTGCCTTAAGAAGGTAAGGGCTTAAAAAAATTAGAATATGTTTCCATGGATACATGATTCATGGTCCCCCACTCCCCCTGCCCCTTTCCCTTTCCCCTCCTGGAGCTGACAAGCAGTTCCACTAGGTTATACATGTATCACTGTTTAAAACCTATTTCCATGTTATTCATATTTACAGAAGAGTCATCTTTTAACATCAAAACTCCAATCATCCCCATCAAACTATATGATCAATTATATTTTTTTTCTTCTGCGTTTCTACTCCCATAGTTCTTTCTCTGGGTGTGGATAGCATTCTTTCTCCTAAGTCCCTCAGAATTGTCCTGGATCCTTGCATTGCTGATGGTAGAGAAGTCAATTATGTTCGATTTTACCACAGTGTATCAGTCTCTGTGTACAATGTTTTTCTGGCTCTGCTCCTTTCACTCTTCATCCATTCCTGGAGGTGTTTCCAGTTCACATGGAATTCCTCCAGGTAATTATTCCTTTCAGCACAATAGTATTCCGTCCATCACCAACAGATACCACAATTTATTCAGCCATTCCCCAATCGATAGACAGCCCCTCATTTTCCAATTTTTTGCCACCACAAAGAGCAAGGCTACAAATATTCTTGTACAAGTATTTTTCCTGTCACTTTAGAATGAGTTCTGTGACCCGGGGCATATCTCTTATCCTCTATTCCTTTCAGTTTCCTCATCTGCAAAATGAGAATTGAGTGAAATAAAAAAGGAAATGAAGTGTGTTATTCTCAGGGTAAAGCTTCCATCTTGCTCCCCTCCAATTAGAAATGGAATGTATAAAAAAAAGGAAAAATCTGCTTAGGCTTTCAAAAAAAAGACCTCAAGGAAGTCTTACTAAATTTGGGAGACAGAAAGTTGGGAGATTCCTTATCTCACATCAAGGACTTCCTCTGGATTAGGAAACAAGGAGAAGAGTCAGGCCACCTAATTTACCCTTCCTAAGTAGGGGGCACATGATGAGCTCATGCTATGTATCTTTCTGTTTTTTGATTGGAATAAACTTCGCACCTAGATTGTAAGTCCTGGCCCCTGGACAATGGGAGTCAGACAGAGGAAAGAGGGAATCTTGCTTCAGGAGCCTGTGTAATGTTTGTTTCTGTGTCCACGCTTTGCTCTTGCCCTATCTACGCACTTGCCCTTTCTCATGAGAAAGAATAAAGGCTGCTCCTTCTTACTCTCTGACTCCAGGTTTGTAATTGTTATTTGGGTGGGTGATTGTTTTTATCCCACACAGAATGATAATAATAGCACTTATCTTCAGTGTTTTTATGAGGATCAAATGAGTAAAGGGCTTGGCACAGTGCCTGGCACATAGTAATTTAGCTATTATTATTTATCAAGTAGTTTGGATTTTGATATTACATTTTGGGAAGCTGAGGCAGAGAGGTAGTGAAGGGAGAAAAAAAATCCACCAAGGCATTTGGCACATCGGTCATTCCGCATATTGTATCAGACCTGAGCAATTTTTTACTGAGCATTAATTGTGTAGAAATGTGCTAGGTACTGTGTTAAAAAAATGAATGATACATTGTGCCTTGCCTTCAACAAGATTATAATCTGAAAAGGACAGAATTTCAAGAAATAAAAGATAGAGCAGAAGGTGAAATGCATGAGGGAAATACTCCCAAAATATATTTATTATGTGTGTGTGAGGAATTGGGGAAGCTTTTCCTATTTTTTTAAGAGGAAATGAAAATCAGGGAAGTTTTCATGGCTTTTGAATTGGGTCTTGGAGAATGTACAGAATTTCTTTGATTGTTCCCTAATCTCCTCAGCTAATCTCTTAAAATAGAAATCATCTTTCCAACTCCACTGAGAAACATAATTATTTGTAGTAGGCTGGATTCCTCTTCACCAGTTAGCATTACAAGCACTATTTTAAAGATCAAATGAAATGAAAACTTAATTTGGATACTAGAACCACCCTTTAAAACAGTGGTACCTCTTTGATTGGGTATCTGCTGATTCAGTTACCCATCTTAATCATGGGGGAAAAAAGGAAAAAAATTGGAAAATTTGGACATTTCAGAAAATAAATGATTCTTAAATTTCAAAGCACCTACTAAGCATGTGAGTATAAACTATAAGACTGTCTGTAGCCCAGTACACAACGTCTTTCCCTTTGTCCCTTGTGAAACTTTCCTCCAGTCACTCTGCTTCTAGTGTTCCAGCTAATCACGTTCATTCATAGTAGTGTTATTTATGGGTGCCTTTGCTTTTAAAAAGTCCTTATTTACTGAATAATGGCCACAAAGCTCAAGAGTAGTAATGTTGCTGTTTGGGGCAGCTGGGTAGCTCATTGGATTGAGAGTCAGGCCTAGAGATGGGAGGTCGTAGGTTCAAATATAGCCTCAGACACTTCCCAGCTGTGTGACCCTGGGCAAGTCACTTGACCCCCATTGCCCACCCTTACCATTCTTCCACCTATAAGTCAATACACAGAAGTTAAGGGTTTAAAAAAAAAAAGAGATGTGATGTTGGTGGTGCCATTGGTCCCCATTATCCACTGATCAGTTACCCTGAGGCACTGATTTAGTGGTTAATAAAGAAAATATTCCCTTATATCTACAGATTCAAACATCCATGGTAGGTCTTGGAATGTATCCCCTGCAGATAAGGGGGCCCTAATGGACTGACAATTGTTTCACGTAGACATAAAAGCCACAAAAGGAAAAATTGTACTGTGCGATGATGCTGTTATTTTAATGTTGGTGATAAAGATACTGACATGTATATGCCTGCATGACATATATATGCATGAATGTTATATTAATTTATCATGATATATATGCATGGATTTTAATTTCTCATGACATATATATGCATAAATTTGTATATTAATTTCCATATACACATATCCATACAAAATTTTGGTATTTGTGCAATATACACATTTTTGTTAAATGTTATATATTTATATTATATAATTTATTATAGTATATATTCTGTTATAGTATACATTATATACTGTGTATGTATAGTTTATATGCCATATGTATTATATGTCTATATTATGTTATATATTATATATTATAGTAAAATATAAATATTTTGTTATATAGAAACCACTTAAATTAATTTTAACCTTCACTACAACCTGAGGGAAGTGCTACAGATATTATTATTGTACTCATTTTACAAATGAGGAAACTGAGGTTGATAGAGGTAAAGTGACTTGCCTGGAGAGACACATACAGAACTAATAAGTATTTCTAGTGGGCCTTGAACTCAGATCTTCCTAAATCCAGGTCCAGTTCTCCTTCCACCAAGCCATGTTGACTCTACCTTAGTCAGATATACACTCACATATGCAAGCAAACTTGATTCATCAGCAGCCTCCCCACCTCAGCACAGACCCA
>NC_058132.1:178980879-178993474 GCF_016433145.1 Gracilinanus agilis | reverse complement strand
CTAAAAAGCTTTTGTACAAATAAAAACAATGTAGTCAAAATCAGAAGGGAAACAACAAATTGGGAAAAATCTTTATAACGAAAAACTCTGACAGGGGGTCTAATTACTCAAATATACAAGGAGTTAAAGCAAATGTATAAAAAATCAAGCCATTCCCCAATTGATAAATGGGCAAGAGACATGAATAGGCAATTTTCAGGTAAAGAAATCAAAAGTATCAATAAGCACATGAGAAAGTGTTCTAAATCTCTAATAATTAGAGAAATGCAAATCAAAACAACTCTGAGGTATCACCTCACACCTAGCAGATTGGCTAAAATGAAAGAAGGGGAGAGTAATGAATGTTGGAGGGGATGTGGCAAAATCGGGACATTGATGCATTGCTGGTGGAGTTGTGAACTGATCCAACCATTCTGGCTGGCAATTTGGAACTATGCCCAAAGGGCTATAAAAGACTGCCTGCCCTTTGATCCAGCCATACCATTGCTGGGTTTGTTCCCCAAACAGATCATAGATAAACAGACTTGTATGAAAATATTTATAGCTGCGCTTTTTGTGGTGGCAAAAAACTGGAAAAGGAGGGTATGTCCTTCAATTGGGGAATGGCTGAACAAATTGTGGTATATGCGGGTGATGGAATACTATTGCGCTAAAAGGAATAATAAACTGGAGGAATTCCATGCAAATTGGAGAGACCTCCAGGAAGTGATGCAGAGAGAAAGGAGCAGAACCAGAAGAACATTGTACACAGAGACTGATATACTGTGGTAAAATCAAATGTAATGGGCTCCTGTACCAGCAGCACTGCAATGACACAAGACAGCTCTGAGGGATTTATGGTAAAGATGCTACCCACATTCAGAGGAAGGACTGCAGGAGAGGAAACATATAAGATAAACAATTGCTTGAATGCATGGACTGAGGCGGACATGAATGGGAAATAGACCCTGAACAAGGACACTTGTTACAACCAGTGGAAATGTGCGTTGGCCATGGGTGGGGGGAGAGCGGGGGGTGAAGGGGAAAGTAGGGGCATAAAGTATGTAAACAGATTAAAAACGAATATTAATAAATGTCTAAAAAAACCACTGAGAGGTACTTCGATATTCTGGGTATAAAATTTAATTTCATGATCCTGCCTTTACCTTCTTCAAAGAAATGACTTTTTAGGTATTCAATCAATGTGTGTTGAACCAAATCTGATCGATAGAATGAACCTTGTTTACATGGAAAAGAATGGAAGAGTTATGAGCACTCTTCTTACTTTAAATTGTCAATAAATATTAGCATTTTGCCAAATTAATCAAAACATCTGAGGGAATAGAATGATAAAAACTTTGTAAATGTGTGTAAATGTTAGACTACTATAGGAATATAAGTTATCTAAGCATATTGAATCTCAGCTTCCTCATCTGTGATATGAGAAATAATTGCACTTTCTAAATCACAATGTTGTTTCTAAGGCTAAAATAATAAACATGAAAATTATTTTAAAATAGAAGAGGCTATAGATATATTGTATTTTTATTATTAACTTTAGGTAAAATTCCAACATTTATTTGCATATGGGATTTGTATTCAAATTATGGGACCATTTTGCTGGAAATTTGGACATTTCCCTCCACAATAGTGTTGTTCAAATTCCAATGACCTATTCCTACAAGATTTTAATTGGGTGTTGTGTTGTCAAAAATTCTACTAACTTCAATAATATCATAAGAAGAGACCTAAAATGAGTTTTGAGGTGCAATTTCTGGAAAGGGTAACATTTTCTTGATCTACAATTCTTTTTTGACTTAACACTTTTTCTTTTTGTTGAAATTCAGATTAGATTCAAAGGCTCTTTTAAATAGGTCTGAGATTCCATGTTTAATGGTCTGTGGAGAGCCGTTGGATGTAGAAAAGCCATTGGAGAAATAGGATCAAATTTAGGTCCTGTTATCTGGATTCCCTACGTGACCAATCCAGACTGAGGCAATCTTTGTGTTTGGTCCTGGTCACCTGAAAAGCTCTGGTATCAGCAGGTGGGTTAATCCAAAATCAACTTGATCCCTCCAAGAGGCTATTAGGAGTCATTTAGAGAACCAGAGTCTGTAACAGATATTTTATCTGGATCCCATTACAAAATCATCAACAAGTAAAACTGTGTGTATGATTTTTCTGCACTGCATGTCAGGATGCAGACAGAATGGGCCATCTAAGATAAAAATCTGAGGCTCCTCTTTTGACTCAGTCTTTGATCCCCACCTTTCTTGGAATTCTTATTGGAGAGCTTTGAAGTGGCAGACCAGCATCTACTGAATTGATGATTCCCTTCCTTGATTATTGAGAAGTCTAAATCCTAACAAATGTTACTTAGATAAAATTGCATATTCAGATTAGAACTGGCTCCTTTAGTCTGGACTTCATTTGACCAAATGCAGATTTCAATTGGTGAGCATTTTCATGGGGTATTTCCGCTCCCAGAATTATCCCCTACTAAGTTGGTGGTTGGAATTTGACCATTTGTCTTTGCACCTTTACTCTTTAGACTTCAATGGGTTATGTGTGATTTATCACAACTGTGACTCTTTTTTGTTCTTTGCTTGAAATCAGTATATAATAAACTCTCAAGCCCACAGAATTCAGGACAGCATGGGCTAACCACTAGTCTAGTTGTTCTCATTTTCTTTTTCCTGTCTTAGCAATCTGACGCCATAATGCCACTCAGAACCCCCATTTTATCATATAGAGGCTGGTCCCCTATAATGGTCCTTAGCAACTTTATTATTTTGTTCTCAACACCTTTGAAATCTTCTGTCCAGAAGATATGGGTTATAGCTTTTGGGTCAACAACAACAACAAGATAGACACTTTGAAAGGTCAATTCTCCTCTTGATAAATACCAGAACACAATTTTTGTTATATTTTGACATTGTAAGATTAAAATTAATATCCAATACCTCCAAGTATTAAATTTCATAAGATTTATCAATAATCACCTGAAGCAGAAGAAATATAAGGACAAAAGTAAAAGCCCAAGTAAGAAACCTTTCCCAGCCACGCTCATGAGAAAAGAGAGCAAGGGGTGTGGTCACCCACAAACTTTATTTCCAAAACATAAGGACATAATGTGAGAAGGAACAAGGGAAGAAGGGATTTAGAGTCCTGGGAGAGATTTCAAAATATATAACATCTTCATTTTTTAGAACTAGAGAATCTTAGACTTATCAAGTAACTTCGAAATCACCCAGTCTAGAACCTTACCCAATGAAAGAATACCCTTTAGAGCAGTTTTGGAGAATGTTTTAGAGATCATGTGCCCAAACTGCATCTTCAATCCCCCTGTGAGCCCCCTGCATTACCCAAGAATGAAGGGAGGAAGTGCTCCCATTGGGATGCGGACAGGAGGGTGTGGCATGCAAAAATGTCCTCAGGCATGGTGGAGAGGAGAAATGGAGCAGCTCTCCAGCACACTGAGACACAAATGCCACATCTTCCTCAATAAGGCTTTAGAGCAGGGGTCTGCAAGGTATGGCTCTCAAGCCATATCTGGCTCTTCTGAGGGCCAGATATGGCTCTTTCTGCAGGAGCCATAAAGTCAATTTTTTTTCAGGCAATGTTACAGGAGCGTGCACTGTGAGCACTGTACAGCTCTCACAAAATTACATTTTAAATAATGTGGCGTTTATGGCTCTCACGGCCAAAAAGGTTGCTGACCCCTGATCTAGAGTATCTCTGACAGCCATATACCATCTACTGAGAGGGAATTCATTACCTCAAAAGTCAACCCATTTCATAGTTAGTTTTAAAAATTAGAAAACTTAGGAGGTACATAAAATATTTCTAATCTCTGTTCCATATGACAATCTTTCAGATAACCAAGAAAAGCTATTGTAGTATTTCACAGACTTACTTTCCACAGAGCTTGTAAGAGGTTGAAATCCCAGTTTAGTTTTCTACTAGTGTATGTAACAATAGATAATTCATTGAAACCCTCTGGAACTTAGTTAGTATCCTTATCTGAAAAATTCTTAGATTATACTATGATCTTTTCTAGCTCATAATTCCGTGATTATATGATATAGATTGAGTCTGTCAGTGTTGTTCTGGGGCTCATAAGGAATATCTCAAGTTAGAAGTTTGGGGAAAATTTGAGATATAATGTAGAAAATTTTGTATGAGACATATGAGACATTATGAGACATAATGTAGAAAAATTACTTGTTTTAATAATGTGTAATTAGTATTTTAAGTGAAACTATTGCTACTATTGATTTCCTCATATTTGTAATATCTTCTAATTTTGATTAAGTATTGGTGAATATAATATAAGAGAGGGTATAATATTTTAGATAAAAAATGTTATAGATTTCACAGACTAGCTGAACAAGTCTTCTGTCTTGATTTATTAAATCAAGTAATGAAATCTAAAATTCCAGGTGATATTCTAAATGAAGTTATATGTAGAATGATTTAGAAGCAATCTACCTCTAAAATCATGAAATTACGGATTCCCATTTCTTACCACAAACTCATATTACTTGAGCTCCCAAACACACACACACACACACACACACACACACACACACACACACACACACACACACACACTGCTCTTTGTCCTCTTCTGATTTTACTAGATTCCAGGCACATAGACCTGGATAAATCATTTCAGTTTATATGTTTGTTTGTTTTTTTCATAGAAACAGCTCCTATTCTTATTTATTAGTTCAATAATTCTTTTACTTTTAATTTTGTGAATTTCTCTTTTGATTTTTAGGATTTCTAATTTAGTCTTTAATTGGATATTTTTTAACTTGTTCTTTTTCTAGCTTTTTAAATTGTACTCCCAATTCATTGATCTGCTTTTTTCTCTAATTTTTTTTTTAAATTTTAAACCCTTAACTTCTGTGTATTGACTTATATATAGGTGGAAGAGTTGGTAAGGGTAGGCAATGGGGGTCAAGTGACTTGCCCAGGGTCACACAGCTGGGAAGTGTCTGAGGCCAGATTTGAACCTAGGACCTCCCGTCTCTAGGCCTAGCTCTCAATCCACTGAGCTACCCAGCTGCCCCTTTTTTCTCTAATTTATTGATAATAAGCATTCAGGGATATACATTTCCCCTTGACTACTACTTAGTCTATATCCATAAATATTGATATGTGGTCTCCTCATTGTCATTCTCTTCAATGAAATGAGTGATTGTTTCTATGATTTGTTCTTTGACCAATCCATTTTGAAGAGTTAGATTACTTAGCTTCCAATTAATTTTTAATTTGCCTTTTCATTAACCCTTATTGATTATAATTTTATTGCATTATCATCAGAAAAAGTTGAATTTATTATTTCTGCTTTTCTGTATTTGGTTATGAAATTTTTATCCCATAATGCTTAGTCAATTTTTATTATATATACATGTACTTCTTAAAGAAGTTATATTCTTTTTTATCTCTATTCAATTTTATCTAGATATCTATTAAACCTAATTTTTCTAAAATTTCATTCACTTTCTTTACTTCTTTCTTATTTATTTTTTGGTTAGATTTATCCAGTTCTGATAGGTGAAGGTTAAGGTCACTCAATACTACCGTTTTACTGTCTATTTTCTCCTTAAACTCTTTTAGTTTCCCCTTTAAAAATATGGATGCTATGCCATTTGATATATATATATATATATATATGTATATGTATGTATATGTATAGGTATAAGCATATATGTGTTAAGTGCTAATATCACTTCATTGTTTATAATACTAATTTTTATCAAGATGTATTTAACTTCTTTATCTATTTTAATTAGATCTATGTTTGCTTTAGTTTTGTCTGAAATCATGATTTCTACTCTTACTTTTTTTTGGCTCAGTTGAAGTTCAATAGATTCTGCTCCAGCCCCTTAACTTTATTCTGTGTGTGTCCACCTTCCTTAAATGTGTTTCTTGTAAATAAAACATGTTAGGATGCTGGTTTTAATCCACTCTGCAATGTGCTTCTGTTTTATTGGTGAATTCATCCCTTCACATTCACAGTTATGATTATCATCTGTGTATTTCCCTCCATCTTAATTTCCTCTTTTACTTCTCTCCTTTTTCCTTTTACTCTTTCTCTCCATACCAGTGTTTTGCTTTTAATCACTTTCCCCATTCCCCATCCCTTACATTACTCCTCTTCCCAACATCCCCCTTCTTATTCTCCTCCTACTTCTCTATGAGGTCTTTTAATCACCTCCCTCAACTTCTCCCTCCATTATATTACTCACCTCCCCACCATCTTTTTCTTATTCCCTTATAATTCCCTATATGGTAAGATAGAATTTTATATCCCAATGAATTTGGCTGTTCTTCCATTTCTGAGCCAATTTCAATGAAAGTAAGGTTTAAGTATTACTTTTTACCACTCTCATTCTCCCCTCCAGTGTAATAGGTTCCCCCCCCACATCCACACATTCTTATATGATATAATTTTCCCCATTTTACTTCTTTCTTCCCATTTCTCTTAGTGTAATCCTCTTTTCAACCCTAGATTTTTATGCATATCATCCTAAACAACTAAAACACTCTTTGTTTATATATACTTCTTTTTTTTTTCTAAACCCTTACCTTCCATCTTCGAGTCAATACTGTGTATTGGCTCCGAGGCAGAAGAGTGGTAAGGGTAGGCAATGGGGGTCAAGTGACTTGCCCAGGGTCACACAGCTGGGAAGTGTCTAGGGCCAGATTTGAACCTAGGACCTCCCATCTCTAGGCCTGACTCTCAATCCACTGAGCTACCCAGCTGCCCCCTATATATACTTCTTATAACTAGTATGATAATGATAAAAAATTTTAAGAGTTACAGATATTATCTTTCTGTATAGGAACTATAAACAATTTGACCTATTTGAAGACCTTCATTTTTTTTCTCTTTCTTATTTACCTTTTTTATGCTTCTCTTGAATTTTGTATTTGGTCATCAAATATTCTGCTTATGTCTACACTTTTCTCCAGGAATGCCTGGAAATCTATTTTATTAAATGGCCATA
Organism: Gracilinanus agilis; assembly: GCF_016433145.1. Lineage (NCBI taxonomy): Eukaryota > Metazoa > Chordata > Mammalia > Didelphimorphia > Didelphidae > Gracilinanus > Gracilinanus agilis. The sequence goes on along the minus strand of NC_058132.1, from coordinate 178,986,473 downwards.
CCTACCACTGAAAAAATATAGTTGGTTTTGATTGGTAGATGATTCTTGGTTGTAAATCCAGTTCCCTTGCCTTCTGGAATATCACATTCTAAGCCTTCTGGTCCTTCAGTATAGAAGCTGCCAGATCCTGTGAAATCCAGACTGGGGTTCCACGATATTTGAATTGTTTCTTTCTGGCTGTTTGAAGTATTTTTTCCTTAACATGAGAGCTCTTGAACTTGGCTATAATATTCCTGGGAGTTGACATTTGGGGATTTGTTGCAAGAGATGATGTGTGGATTCTTTCAATTTCTATTTTACCTTCTTGTTCAAGAATGCCATGGTAGTTTTCTTTAATAATTTCTTGTAATATGAGTTCTAGTCTTTTTTATCATGACTTTCATGTAGTCAAATAATTCTTAAATTCATAAATTCATGTAGCCCAAAAATTCCTGGATCTATTCATTAGTCATTTTTTTTCAATGAGATGTTTCATATTTTCTTCTCTTTTTTTAATGCTTAGATTTTGTTTTATTGTTTCTTGATATCTCATGAAATCATTAGGTTCTATTTGTGGAATTCTAATTTTTAAAAAAATGAATTTTTTCCATGACTTTTTAATCCTTCTTTTCCATTTGGTCCATTCTACATTTCATGGAACTCTTTTCTTTATTGGACTTTTTGCCTCTTTTTTCCAATAAGCCAATTCTGATTAAAAAAAAAAAGAAACTTATCTTTATTGGATTTTTAAGCCTCTTTTTCTATTTGACCAATTTTCCTTTTTAAGCTAATTTCTTTTTGCATTATTTTCATTTCTTTTCCCCATTTTTCTTCCCATTTTTCTTTGACCTGTCATACTTGATTTTTAAATTCTTTTTTGACTTCTTCTAGAACCTGAGACCAATTCTCATTTTTCTTTGAGGTTTTACATGTGGTTGCTTGGATCTCACCATCCCTATTGTCTCTGTGACTTGTTCTTTGTCGCCATAGAAATTTTCTAGGGTTAGGTGTTTCTTTTCCTTTTTTTTTTTTTTTTGGTGTTTTTTTGTTTTGTTTTGTTTTTTGCCTATGTACTGGAAACTCTGGAAGGTAATGATTTTGTCTCCTTTTCTGATGGCTTGTAAGACTCAGCACCCAGACCTATTTTGCCCTAAAGGGATTCACCACAGAACAGGCATGAAAAGGCAAAGCTCTACAGACATATGGGCCCACTGTGGGCTGGTGCCAAGCTCTATAACTCTAGGTGGTAGGTCTGGGGTGTGGAGTGCTCTGTTGGTGATGTAGGCAGGATTCCAAGATCCCAAATTTGGTCTATGCCTAGGCTTAGCAGTTAGTGCATTAGGTGGGGTAGTGGACAGCTAATATTCCTCTGTGTGCAGTTTTGCTTCTGGTGCCCTAATCCCATGAAAATTGACCCTCTCTGCCTACCTTTCTAGTTGTATTCAGAGGGAGATTCCCTACTCACTCCATCTTGCTATTGGTTTCTGATTTCTGTCATTCTGAGGTGCTTTTTAAATATTGGTTTGGGAGGATTGTCAGAGCATTTTCAACTTTCACTGCTACTAAGCCACCATCTTGCCTCTGTCCCCACTTCCTTCCCTTCTAAAATCCAAACTATTTTTATCAATAACTTCATCTTATCCTGTACTATCATGACTTGTGAGAGAATTTTTCACTAATGATCAGCAATCCTTTTATTTGTCTCTTACAGTCTCCTTCTAGAGATCTCCTCAGTGACTTTTCCATATCTTCTCCACTCTAATAAAGCAGCCTTGATATAGCTGACAGACCAGGAGGCCCCCTAGATAGGCTAAACTCTAAATGTTCATTACCAAATTCATTAAAGAATGACAGAATCATAGAAATCTAGGTGGCAAACTAAAGAAATCTCTTCCATCATGAAATGATCTCCTATGCAACATTCTCTGAAATCATTTTCTATCTTCTGCTTCTACACATCTAATGATGCAGAATTTATTGCTCCATGAAGTAATCTACTCTATTTTTGAATAATTCTAATCCTTTGAAATTATTTCATACAATGAGGTCAAATTACCTCTCTAACTTCTACCAATCCTAGTTCAGCTCTCCAGAAATAAACAAAATAATCTTCTAGGTAACAGATTCTCAAATAGTTGAAGAGAGGTATGAATTATCTTCTTTTCCTCTAAATATTTTATTCTCTGAAATAAATATCACCAGATGCTGTAATCAATGCTCATTAAAAATAGTTAATATTATTTTCACAATTTTGCTTATCCTGCTCTGGAAATGTTTCAGTTTCTCCCCTCTAAACATATGGCAACGAAAAATTTAGCAGTACTTAAAATGTGATCTGGCCAACACAGAAATAAATACTTTGACCATTTCTCTTGTAGATTGTTTCTCAAAGAAAAAAACCTAAGACATGGGGGAAAACTATATCACTGATGCCTAAAAAAAATTCAGTAAACTAATATTTCTAGAAAAATAGATCTCTCTCATCCAATATTGGTACTCATATACTATAAAATATGGTAAAGGCATTTGTTAATTTTGTTAAATTGCTTTTTTTTTGCTTTCATTTATAATATTACAGAATTTCCATAGGTCTCAGTGTAATTTTAAGCTTCAACTAATTAAAACTGCATTTTTGGAACATACTGTCTTTGGTTCAAGAGAGGAACCCCAGGTAGAAGAGGGGGAAATGGATATTTTAGGCAATGAAGGTAATATAAAAATGAAAGCCCAATAAAAATATAAAATAAAATGAAATAGGTTCAATGGTCATTAAATGAATCAAGGTTATTTTTTAAACAATCTATAACATTTAAAATGTTCTTAAATATTCTTAAACAATTTTAGGAACTTTCTGAAATTCATGAGATTCATGATTCAATAAAACCAGAGGTTATATAGAAATTTGAAAAGAACTGGAATGTCTCAGAATCAAAGATTTAAGATAGTAAGTTCAGTGTCATTTACCATTTTTAATTCATTTCCATTTCAAAACAATGTACAACAGTTATTGTCCCTGGGTACTGTTGATGAATCTGTGTTTCATTACTGTGGATACTTCCTTAAATGGTGTATATCATATCCATTTATACTTCCTCGTTGTATTTTGTCTCTATCATCCTATCATCCTTGAAAGGGACTCCACCTAACTTTCTCTAAATTTTCTGACATTATTCTTTCTCTAACAATTAAATGTTAATATAACAACTTTCTCTTTAGTGCTGTATAATTTTGATGTTATCTTTTATAGCTGTACTCAACTTTTAAATTATCATCACAAAGAATGGACAGAGAAAGGATGATAAAACTTTATCAAAGCAAAATATAGTTAGAGCATAAATAAAAGTTAATAATTATATGTATATACATTCATATATGCATATCTGCATAGTTGTTAAATATAAGATAGTTTGTGAAGGCAGACAGTAGTAGTTGGGAGAGAGGCAAGAAAGGCCTTTAGAAGATGGCTTCCAAGCTGCATCTTAAAAAAGAGTGGGACAGAAAGGCTATTCAACTTCCCCCTTTCAGATCCAGATAAATTAAACCAAAAACTAAAAAAGAAATAAATAAAGGAAGTGAATGAAATCTTAGAATAAGTTAGAACTAATAGATTCCCAGAGAAAATTGAATGGCAGTAGAATGCAATATAACTTTTTTTCAATAGTACCTGGCTCCTACACAAAATTAACCATGTTTTGGGGCATACAAACTTCATAGCTAAATGCAGAAAAGGAGAAATAATAAATGTATCATATTCAGATCATAACACAATAAATTATAATCAGTAAAGACCATGGAAAGATAAATCAATAATTAAATGGAGACTAAATAATCTAATGCTAAAAAAAGTGGGTCAAAGGAAAAATTAAAGAAAAAATCAGTAATTTTATTAATAAGAGTGACAATGAGAAGACAACATATCAAAATTTATGGGGAACAGCCAAAGCAGTACTTAGGGGAAAATTTATATCTCTAAACACATCAGTAAAATAGAGAAAATGCAGATCAATGAATTGGGCATGCAACTTAAACAACAACAACTAGAAAAAGAACAAATTAAAATCTTCATTTAAAAAATGAAATGGGAAGTCCTAAAAATTAAAGGAGAAATTAATAAAATTGAAAGTGAGAACTATTGAATTAATAAATCAGAATAACAGTTGGTTTTATGAAAAAAAAACAACTAAACTAGACCATGTAGATTAATTTAATTTAAAAAAGGAAAAAAATCAAATAATTAGTATAAAAAATTAAAAGGGAGAACTCACCACCAATGAAGAGGAAATGAAAGCAATTATTAGGAACTATTTTGCCCAATTACATAAATCTGACTAAGTGAAAGGATGAATATTTTAAAAAATACAAAATACCCAGATTATCAAAGGAGGAAATAGAATCCTTAAATAATCCCATATCAGAAAAAGAAATTGAACAAACCATCAATGTAATTCCTAAGGAAAAATCTCTGAGGCACAATGGATAAAAAAGTAAATTCTATTAAACATTTAAAGAACAATTAATTCCCAAACTACATAAACTATTTGAGAAAATAGGCATAGAAGAAATTCTCCTAAATTCTTTTTATAAAAGTAATATGATATTGTTATCTAAGCCAGGAAGAACAGAAATAGAGAAGGAAAATTTTAGGCCAATTTCATTAATGAATATAGGTACAAAAATTTTAAATAAGATACTGGTAAGGATAATAGAGCAATATATATTACGAGAGGCACTTACTATGACAAGGTGAGATTTATACCAGCAATGCAGGGCTGGTTTAATATAGGAAAACTGTCAGTATAATTGAAATTATCAATAAGCAACTAATAGAAATCACATGATTATCTTAATAGATTCAGAAAAAGACTTCAAAAAATTCAACACCCATTCCTATTAAAAACATAGAAAGCGGGTTCTGGATTAAGATGGGGGCAGAGTAAGAAGCAGCTCTTAACCTCTCCTGACTGAAAAACACAAAACTCCTCAAGGGGACATAAAAACAAGTCCAGACAAACGGAGGAACCCCACAACAGGACACAGCGTGGAAGGTACGTGGAATCGAGGCATTTCCATGCTATAAAGGGGTGAAACAGTTCTCACTAAATTGCGGGCTGAGCAACCACCCCACCCCCATACCCTCCACACACAACACCTATAGCGCTGAAGCCAGCTAAAAAGAAATAGAGCAAGTTTGGGGCACCCATCGAGTCATTGGCAGCTCCGGGGCCTGTTCCTGAGAGCAGCAAGATTTAGGACCCCAAAAAGCTAACGAACGCACACAAAATTTGAGTGGACTCAGGGCGCAGAGCGCGGGCTCAGAGCAAAGGCTTACTCTCAGTGCAATCAACCCGGACAGAGGGAAGAGAAGCTATACTATCCATTGGGACATAAAACTCTTATCTAACCCTTCTGAGAAAGTTAGAAGGGATAAACCAAGGGGAGCAGGGGAGTGGGGAGGACAAAAAAAGGGAGGGGAGAAGAAGGGGAAGGGAATTCATAAGGCCTTTAAAAACAAAAAGAGGGGGAAAAATAAGGGAGGGGGTAGAAAGGGAAGTTAATCAAGGGAGGGGATAAGGGATAGCTGCTCAATAGCAAACCACTGATTTAAAAGGAAAAAG
>NC_058132.1:178962853-178976113 GCF_016433145.1 Gracilinanus agilis | reverse complement strand
TGATCAAGGACACATGACAAAACTAGTGGAAATGCGCATCGGCCATGGGTGTGGGGAGTGCGGGGGGTGAAGGGGAAAGGAGGAGCATGAATCATGTAACCATGTTAAAAATGAATATTAATAAATGTTTGAAAAAAACATAGAAAGCATAGGAATAAATTACTAATTCCCTAAAATGATAATTAGTGTATATATTATATATATATATATGTATATAATATATATATATATTTATATATATATATACCTAAAACCTTCAATAAGTATCATCTACAATTGGGAGAAATTAGAAGCCTTCTCAATAAGATCAGAGGTGAAGCAAGGATACCCATTATCACGACTATTATTTAATATTATATTAGAAATGTTAGCTTTAGCAATAAGGAAAGAAAAAGAAATTGAAAGAATTAAAGTAGGCAATGAGGAAACCAAACTATCCCTCTTCCCAGATGATATTATGGTATACATAGAGAATCCTAGAAAATCAAATAAAAACCTAGCTAAAATAATTAATAACTTTAGTAAAGTTGCAGGATACAAAATAAACTCGCATAAATAATCAGCATTTCTATCCATTGTCAACAAAGTCCAGCAAAAAGAATTGGAAAGAGAAATTCCATTTAAATCACTTTAAACAATATAAAATACCTGGAAATCTACTTGTCAAGGCAAACATAGGAATTATATGAACACAATTACAAAACATTTTTCCCACAAATATAATCAGATGTAAACAATTTTAAAAATGATTGCTCATGGGTAGATTGTGCTAATTATTTTAAAATGACACTTCTGTCTAAATTTATTCAGTGCCATACCAATCAAACTATTAAAATATTGTTTTAAAGAACTAGAAAAATATTAAGAAAATTTATCTGGAAAAACAAAATGTTAAGAATATCAAGGGAACTAATAAAAAAAAAAAACTGTGAAGGAAGAGGCCTAGCATTACCAGATCTCAAACTGTACCATAAAACAGAAATCATCAAAACAATCTGGTACTGGCTAAGGAATAAAATGGTAGATCAATGGAGTAATTTGATACATTTAATATATAGGGGTAAATGACCTTAGTAACCTAGTGTTTGATAAACCCAAAGATAAAAACGTTTGGAATAAGAATTCACTCTTTAACAAAAACTGGTGGGAAAATTGTAAAACAATATGGCCGAATCTAGATATAGATCAATATCTCATATCCTATACCAATAAAAGGTCAAAATGGATATATGATTTAGATATAAAGGGTGATATTATGACTAAATAAAGGGAACACAGAATAGTTTACCTGGAAGATCTTTGGAGAAGAGAAGAATTTACTACCAAATGAGATAGAATCTTATAAGATATAAAAAATACTTTTGAATGTAATTAATTAAAAAGCTTTTGTACAAACAAAACTAATCTAACCAAGATTAGAAAGGAAATAACAAACTGGGGAAAAATTTTTCATAACAAATGTCTCTGATAAAGGTCTAAATTTTTAACTTTATAAAGAACTAAGTCAAATTTATAAGAATATTAGCCATTCCCCAATTGACAAATGATCAAAGAATATGAACAATTTTCAGATGAAGAAATCAAGACCATCAATTATCATATGAAAAAATGTTCTAGATCACTCTTGATTAGAGAAATATAAATTAAAACAATACTGAGGCACCCCCTCAGACCTATCAGATTAGTCAATATGGCAGTAAAGGAAATGGTAAATGATGAGGCAAAATTGGGACACTAATGCATTGTTTGGTGGAGTTATGAATTGATCCAACTATTCTGGAGGGTAATTTGGAACCCAAAGGACTATAAAACTGTGCAAACCTTTTGATCTGGTAATTCCATTACTGTGTCTATATCCCAAAGAGATAATAAAAAAGGAGAAAAGACCTTGTACAAAAATATTTATACCACCTTTTTTTTTTTTTTTTTTTTTTTTTGTGGTGGCAAAGAACTAGCAATTGAGTTGATGTCTGTCAATTGGGGAATGGCTGAACAAATTGTGGTACATTTTATTAATGGAATACTATGTGATATAAAAAATTATAAATGATGATTTCAGAAAAAGCTGGAAAGATTTGTGGGAACTGATGCAGACCTAAATAAACAGAACAGGGAGAAACATTATACACAATAACAGCAATTTTGGATGATGATTATCTGTGAAAATTTGGCTACTCTCAGCAATGCAATCATCTGGGACAATCCTGGAAGACTTAGGACAGGGCATGCAATCCAAGAAAGAACTGTTGGAGTTGCCTTTCACATCAGTGTATCCTTGGTTTTATTTTGGGGTTTTGGTTATATATGAATGTGCTCTTACAACACATGTGTTTTGCATGACAAAAAATTAAAATAAAATAAAAAACAAAACACTTTCACTTAAAAAAATTAAAAGCTCTTTGATCTGTCCCATTTGTCTTCCAAGTTTCACTGTATATTACTTTACCTCCTGCACAAACTGACCTTCTTTAAATTTGTTAATCATTGTACTACATTTCCCAGCTTTTTTACTTTGGCTATCCCCCACGCACTCCTTCAACTTTGCTGCCTTCAAGATTCATTTTAAGCACCATCTTCTACATGAAGCCTTTCCTGACTTCCTCAACTACTAGAGCCATTCCTCCCTAATTATTTGTATTTAACTACTTTGATGGTTAATTTTATTTATTCTCTTTATATTTATTCTGTATATGCATATCTAATAACTAGTAGAATAGCTATCTTTAGATAATACTTTCAGGTTTTCAATGTTCTTGACAAATATCTCATTTTATCCTCATAACAACCCTAAGAGGTAGGTACTATAATAATTTCCATTTTGTATATGAAGAAACTAAGACAGATAGAAGTCAAGTGATTTATCCAGTCACACAGCTAGTAAGCTGTGGTCAAATTTGAACTTTCTGACTCCAAGTCCAGGGCTTTAACTACTGTGCAATCAAACTGTCTATCCATGTACTTTTGCTGCTTTAGAATATAACCTTCTTGAGAAGAGAGATTGTTTCATTTTTATATGTCTATCTCCAGTGATTATATTCACACACAAACATATACGCACACATGACAGACGCTACAAATGGATTATGAGTTGAGATGAGAAGCAAGCTAGAGGAATGTGAGCTGGATAGCTTTTTGGAAATTGCTAAGCTCTTTGAATAACCTCAAATTTCTCCTTGAAACAAAAGGTACCTTTTTAAAATATCACCATATAGCAATTTTTATTGATGTGAGTAAAGGAATACTACATTTTCTGAAGAATTAAAAAAAGAATTTTCACCAAGACTAAATGAGAAGTAAATGGAAGATATTGTATTTATTCTCTTTATATTTATTCTGAATATGCAAAAGATGATGTGGGTTTCCAAGTGGCAAGGGAAGAGTTTATTAACTGGCAGCTTACATTCTCCACTTGTATCCTTACAATATGGTAAGAAATTGATAAAGGACACCAACATATTGAAGGAATCCTCTCTCCTCACTCCTTTTAACAACTTATAGAAGGTTTGGATGCAGTGTTAGTAGACATGGATGTACTTTGGATACCCTATACTTTGTTTTTTTAATTATTTTTTTTATTTTGAATATTTTCTCCTAGTTACATATTTCATGTTCTTTCCCTCTCCCTCAGTCCCCTGAACCCCCCTTAGCCAATGCACAATTCCACTGAGTTTTACACGTATCATTGATCAAGAACTATGGATACCCTGTACTTTGGAAGGGAATACTCACATCAACAAGATGGAAGTATTGAGTATTGGAACTGTTTAGCTAGCTCTGTGCTAATATACTTGACACTAAACATGGTATCAGAGAAGCTATTCTCATATATAATTGCAAGAGTTTCATTGTTTATTTTTAACATACAGATGAATCATTACTTCTAGAATGGGTCTGTTCTTTATTCATTTGAACATTTTGGGAAGGGGATAAAGGTGTCTCTTTAACTTAGTATTGTTGATATTTCCACAGTGTTTTCTAATTCTTTTTCTTTAGAATTAAGAATCTTTAGGATAGTGACTAAGTTAGTCTAGCTTTCTTGATTGATGTAGGTAGTCACACATATTCTGTTATTTTCTTCCCTGTATAACCTTCTTGGGTTCATGCTGATTTGATTATAGAATGTTAGCCTCTTCTAATATATCCCCCCGACTTTTAAAGGCTACTGAGATTCTGAGAACAAAAATGAAGGAACTGTGTTAGATATCTTCCTGAACTTCAGGGAAAAGTATACCTTTACTTAGTATCATAGTGTATTTTTGTATTTGCCTAACATTTTATCCTAAATTGGCTTTTAGAATAATATTGAAAGAACCAAAGAACAATGATGATTTGACAAATATCATATTGGTGTAGATTTTCTAGTGGAGTGCTGCAGGGATTCTCTCATTGGCATGTAATTACTTTAACAATTATATTATAATCAATTATTTGAATGAAGGCATGGAGAGAATGCATATCAGTTTTGAGTAATAAATCAAACAGGAATTGCTAACACGTTTAGTGATAGCAATGAACTTGGAAAATGTCTTAGAAGAATAGAATGGTGGAACAAACAGATTTCTATTAAAATTGAAAGTCTGGATAGGATTTGGACAAGGACAGAGAAAAGGAAAGAACTCCTATTCCTGGGATCCTTGGTTGCCCTTCTTCTCTTTGCCTTTAAAAATCCTACCTTGTACATAAACTGTGATTTCTCCTATTAAAAGTAATCTATACATTTTATAACTTTCCAGAATACTTGGCTTGCACCTTGAATGCAGCACTTAGCACATTCTTTGTATTATTTTTCTTTCTCTGCATTTCTTTCACCCTTCTATATGGTAGTCTCCTTAAAAGAAAGGATTCTACCTCATTGTTCATCTTTACACATATCCTCTACCCTACTCTTCTTAATAGACAGATGCCTTGAGTTTAGTAGATTTTCAAAAGAGGTCTGTTGAGTTGATTTTCCAGAGTTAAACTAAATCAAAATCAATCTCATAAGCATTATTTAATTATAGTGGTCAGTGTTCCCAATGGTGCTCTGAAACATCTTATTATTATATTCTTAGGCAAAGACAATGAAGCAGAGGAATAGAACTGGCATCCTCATCCCTTTTTTTCTACCTTTTGGCAATAATCACACTCATCTATATGAGAATATATTGGTAAAAGTCTAGGAACATGAGATTTCATTTAGAAATTTATAATTTATATCCCTTCTTTATACCTAAACTAGGCTATGCTTCTTTAAATTAGGTCTATTTCTTCTTGATTTTACTTCAGTGAACACAGAACCATTCCTTGCCTGATAAACCTGTTTCATGTCTGAAAACATGTACATGTCCCCTATGAGACTATATATATCATGCAGATGGGATAACAGAACTAAAATCTAGAAAGGAATCTCACAGGTCATCTAGTCCAACTGTCTTAAAAATATTTTTCTTGCATACTATCATTAAAAAAATTGATGTGAACCCACATTATGTGAATATCATATATAAATTACATAAATATACTACTGTGCTAATAAGCCAATGCAGAATAGTGGATAGAAGGTGGGCTTTGTAGCCAAGTGACTGGAAAGATGTGATACCCTCCATAGTAGAAGGGACATTTAGAAAAAAGGAGTGGGAGTGGATAATCTAATGAGATCAGGAATTTTAACCCATCCAGGACAGTTTATCCTATGCACAGATTCTCTACTAAACATAAAAAAGTAGTTAGATGGAGCTGTTAATTTCATGTCACTACCAAGGAGCACAGATCCTACTCCTCAGGCTTCTTAGAGGTGATGTGTGAGGTTAGGGAAAGCATAATGGAGTAAATTAGGGAATTTCCCAGTGACACACAATTACTAGTGAGTTCCCCGATAGTTATCATGAGGAGGTAATCTCAATGTTCAAAAGGGGAGAGATTGAGTTCTTACACAGCAAGGGAAGAAAGAGGACCAGGGAATTCTGGGGTATCAGAGTAGATGTGATTCTGTTAAAGATAAGCCCGATCACTGGCTATGAGGATAGCATAGGTTACTACTGATCTTCCCACTCTGATTGGCTAATCAAATAGCATTTGAGGTCATACGAAAACAACTGGGGTGGAGGGAAGGTCAAACAACAATTCCTATTTGAAAATCAGTGATCTACTCTAGCTTCCTCATGTTACATATGTGGAAACTGGAGGCCATAGCGGTAGAATGACGTACTAAATTATACAAATAGAGCAGAAAATTTAATTCTGCCCACTGATTCCAAATTATATATTGTTTCTAGGCTATATAGTATGAAGCACAATGCCTTATATGTAGTAAGTAATCAGTGCATACTTGAACTAAATTAAATATATTTGAAAACTTATAAAGTTAAGTTTCATTTTTTTCTTCCTCTGGCAATATCATTTCATTTAAAAGCCAGTTTGAAAACAACAACAAACTTTTACTAACAAATATGAGAAATTCTAAAAGATGCTAAAGAAATTCCATTACTTAGATATTTAGTTACTTCTCTTTCTCTATTATATAGTTTCTTAGACACTGAGGAAATGCAGAGTAGCTGAGGTCTACATTGTTTTATGTTCTTAATATTTAAAAGACATTGTCACAAAGGAAACAACAAAACAGCTTGTTCATTAGCAAACACAGCATGTAAGTTGAAACAGAGGGACAGAAACAAGACTTTAATTATAATCATGAATTCCTTCCCTTCTCCAGAAAAGGTAAGATGACTTCTTTTTTTCTAGTAGCATTGTCCTCTTGGGCTCACATAAAGAATATATTTTTTCCATATGTAGTGTTAGTCAGTATGAACTTGATCATCAGTGCCTAATAAACCACAACATGAATTCCCAACGAAAGCAAACTGATGGGTACTTCAAGTACAATTTTCTCAGAATGCTAAATGAGTAAGTTGAAAACAATTCTGCTCAAGCTAGTTTTCAACTTTTTTATGCTGAAACTCTCCTGGAGATGAGGGGCACCATTAAGGAATGATGTGCTAGTCTTTGTTTAGATTCATGTCCCCTACAAAGCAAAATTATGTTATAATGCAGCCCCATCATGGGATAATTTCTTAATGCTGGATTTCTCAGTGACCCCCTTCAAATTACTGGCCATTATCCCACTAATTGATAAAACCCCCAGAAGTGAGAATTGCTGCCTAAACTACATTGGGATTTCAATAAATGCAAATAATCTGAAGCCAGATGTGGAACATAACAACATTGTAATGAACTTCCATCACTGCTCCATTCCTTTCTTGCTGTAGTATTCATTTGTAGGATAAAAGAAAACAAAAGAAACTCTGCTTTGACTCCAATTCCAGTCTTCGCATTAGAGGAGATTGTCTTTGTCTACAACAAATACAGGATGCTGAACACGTAATAATGGAGACAATATTCGTGCACTGCTGGAGTGCTTTTGGATGATTTTATTTTAACAATACTTAATGGCCAAGTAATGGAAATAATGAGCTGAAGTGAAAATCCAATATGAGTTTAATGAACAGAATACTTTGAGTGAGTGTATAGGAGAGGGGTAAAAATCCCTTAAATGAAAAAAAAAAGCTTATGAAACATTTTACTAGTTACTTTTCCTTGAGCTTATTTTTTATACCATGAAATATAATTATTAGTGTCAAAAGAACCTGAAAAGCCATCTGGAAGGGACCATCCAAAAGTAGAGGAGACAGTAAAGCTTCTTTAAAGTAACTTATCAAAGTAGTGTTTAGTCACATTTCTTAGATCCATATAGTTGTGCCTGGATATGTTACATATGAATTATAAAGGTGGCCATGACATCCCTGTAGAACTAAAAACATTTTTCTCAGGATTCTCTGATACGGTAGTGAGAGACAATGAGAATGCCATGATAGGAATCTGAGGCTGAGACTTGAAATGAGGGCTATGCAATTCAATCAATGGGTTCATGAGCACATCAGGGTAGTAACCCTACCTAAAGTAGGGACGAGAACATATTTAGGGACAATATCTTGTTCCCATAGTATGAAAAGTAGAAATTAGAAGTAGGCTTTGGGTGAACAATGCAAAAATAACCAGAAAATTGAGTTTTGTAAGAAAATGGTGGGGAAAAAAAATTAACCAATATTATTATTTAGAACTGTGTTGACTAGCCAAAAATTTTATCCGTGACTCATATGTTTTGGCATTGTAAAGACATAGCCTATAATAAACTGTCCATAGGGACACACTAGGGCAAGTTTTAGACCTGGCAATAAAATTAAAAAGAAAAAGTTTGTGATTTTCTGTTATGTTCCTTAATCACTGGATTACATGTCTTTCTGCAATTCATATTTTCATTGTACTTCTTGGTACCACAAAATATGACAATCTTTTTTGGAAGTGTTACCTCCTAGTTTTAACAATGGTGTTATGTGTTTAAAATTTAGATACTACTATTATGATGCTGTTCTGCTTCGTTTCCTTATATAGAATTATTTCCTTGAATTATTTTCCTAGAATTTAGAATAATTCTAGAATTATCTTCCTTATATAGAATTATTGCTTTCTTTTCCTCATATAGTTATTTCCTTTACTCACATAAGATACTATTTGATTTTTTAAGTTCTTTCAAACTAATTCAAAATAATCGCTTATAGAATTAGATTATACAGGTTTCAGTTAATTCCTTTAAAATTGGTTTTTCATTAGATAGAGGTTGTAAGAGTAGTGCACATATTTAAATACAGTAAGAACTGATCTGAACTTTTACTCCAAAAAGGAAATGGACATAAAACAATGGAAAAGTTAATTTCATCCCTATTTAATTATGTTATATTTACTTTTAGTAGTTACCTAAATAAAAATGAGAGGGTAGATATAGAGGTAGTGTACTAGACACCATTCAGTCCAGCTCCTTTTTTTATAAATTACAAAAATGACATTCTCAGACATTAATGTTCTTTACATCAGCATCATTGTATTTATTCCTCTAGCCATTTCTCCCTCTGAGCATCTGTTCATATATGACTTATAAACTGTTCTGAGGTTGAGCATTTCTATAACATAAAAAATCTGAATTTATAATAGTAAGAAGCAGTAGGTTGCTGAAGTGAGAACATGTAGAGTTCCTGAAAATCTTGGCATCTGTTATTATGCAGAAACAATAATAAGATGACCATATCTCCATTGCGTGGAATGGCTCTGCAGACAGACTTTAGCATATCAGAACTATGGTCTTTTTTAATGGTGAAATTCTGCTGTTGTGGCACAGAATTCAGTTTAGCTGAGCCAAACATTTTGACGAATCAGCTCAACACTAATTAGAAAGACGGAACAGCATTATTTACATTGACATTTCTTACTGACAATTATTAATAGAGACCAAATATATTATGTCTAACAGCACAGTAAAATTTCCTCTTTGGGACTTGATTCAATAGTACTCATAGAATTGTGAATTTGTTGTATTGTACTGACAGAATGCTATAATTATATTCTCAATCTAATACAACTCTATTGATTTAGCACAGTAACATATCACTAACAGAGATGAGTTCTTAAGAATTAGTCAACTAAAATAGCCGGCTTTTCCAGAGGATTTAAGTCTAACTTTTCTCAAAAGACAAGAAGATCCCTCCAGAGAACACCTTTCCCTAACCTTGTCCAGTCCAGTAAGAAAAAACCTACCACCACCAAAAAATGTATGCAGAGATTCAACAGCAGGTTTAGAACAGTGAACAAACACATATTAGTGGCATTATTAGGTGAGAAGCAGGTAAAGAGCTAACCCTTCAAAGTTGGTGAATACTGGCTATGTAATATTGGGAAAAGCATTGAATCTCTGATTCAAGAACAGAAATTACCCCAAACTTGCACTTTTATATCCGTGCAGGGAGTTTCTTCAGAAGGAGCTTCCTTGATGAAATCTCAGGCTCAGACCTCTTTCTTTATGTCCTTTGATACTAAAACAATTAAAATAAAAATTTTCTAAAATTCCATCTTGATGTTTAAAACAAAATGAAGGGCTCTCTCTGATTATCACCCAAGTCTACTCTCCCTATTAACTTTGAGGAAGGGAAACAATATACTCCATTATCCCTAAACCACGTTTTCCCCTCTACATGAAAGCTTTGTACAACATTTTGTTTCTTTGTTTTGCTCAGAGCTGTGATTTTAACAGCATTGAGAACTCCAGTGAGAAGCCCCATCTACCAATTTAGAACATCACTTTCTCTATAAGGTCACATATTCAGTAACTGTCAGAAGCAAGACTTGATTCCAGGACCTTCTGACTTCAGGACCAACTTTTTATCCACAACCCCAAGGTTCCTTTCTCTATATTAAGTTACTCCATTTTGAACAGATATTTAAGAAAGTCACTTTAAACCTAAATCAGATAATCAACTTCAATTCTACTTCAAAATCCTTTGACAGAAATATAAAGGTAATGGCCATTTTGAAATATGGAGATATGAGGGTTGGTCAATGAGAGCCTAATCCTTTTGAGTATGCTTAATGTTATCTGACAGATGCCAACCTAGGTTTGCCTACCTTTCAGAATTCTACTACTTTGGAAAGCAATGGCATATAGGATAATCTAAATAGTTTTGATTATTCTATCTTTGTTCTATCTGTATCACACCTTTTAGTGAGATGCCACAGAAACTTCATTCTCTTTAGGTAGAATTAAATCCAACTTTCTGACATTTGACAAGGCAGCATGGAGGATATGGAGCTCAACTTGGAATGGTTCTACATGATAGCAGTAATTTGATTAAATGCCTGACTCAAGCAAAAGTTGCCCTTTTATGCTTTTTAAATAGAAATCACAAACCATAATTTTGGCTTTTAAAAATTAGGATTAGATTATGTTTGAGCAAGTTTAGCCAAAAACACACTGAATTTGAGAATCTCTATGAGATTTATTTTTCCAGAAAGCCTAATTTTTATAAGGTGCAATTTAAAAAAAATCTATGAATAATTCTTGAGCTATATTTTATGCTAGAATGAAATAAAAAAGTACATGGCTTAGTTCCCACTCCCAGATACAAGAGCAAATAATATAAATTTTAAGGAGACAACTTGTACTGATAAAGTAGATATAATTTAATACTGCTGTAAATATTTTCAACTTTCTGAAATAAATGCTAAAGTAACAATTATAAATGATTTTGTTTTCATCAAACAACAAGAGATGTTATTTGTCTCTAATAAAATTTATTTCAATTCAGATAAAAGAATGAGTTCACTTCCATAGATGAATTTTGATCATACCTACTTGGAAAAAGTGATTTGATTTCTATATTGTACAAGTATGAAAATGAATTGCATTTTCAATCTCTCTGAAATCCTTCTATATGAACTGGAATTTTCATCATTTCATGATTGCCACCAAACATGACTACCTTAAAAATAGCAGGTTTGAACTATTGTGACTCAGTGATACCTAAAATTTAGGTTACAACTGCCCCATACATATAATGGAGACTGATTGAATTTAATTAAAACTTCAGTTTTGATAATAGTCACCATTTAGAAATGTATTTTTTCAAACCAACTTATTTATTCTATTTTATGCATTCACAGAATTATTCTGTCCTATACCTAAATGTGTTTTATTTTTAGCCAATGAAAACACTAAACTGATAGTACGGTGATTATATTACTAAACAGACTTCTGACCTCTTGCTTTCTCTTACTGCTTTGTCTCCCTTCTTCCAGGAAATGGTTGGTTTTGGAGATCCTTGAGGTTTGCACTCTATGAGAACTTCTTGGCCTTTGGTAATTATTATTGTTTTCTTCAGCTGGTTTAGTGCAAAAGCAGGAGCTGAGGCTGTTAAAAAGAAATGTGTTAGTTTCTCAGATAAATAGTCATGTGTGTCCATGACAATGAACTTTAACCAATTTTTCCTCAGAATTTTACAATTTCTCTTTGGAACAAAATTATAATACAAATAGAATAAACATTAGCTTATCTTAAATTTTAAATGGAAAGAGAATGTAATTAACTTGTTAATTAACAAAAGCCTTGCCAGTTATCCCTTGCAGAAGGTTATATTATTTGCTATTTTTGGCCACTTGTGGGATCATTCAGTCTACTCACCAGTGATATGAAAGTACAATTACAATTACCAGCAAAAAGTGTTCTCCTATAAAATAAACTACAGACAAATAGATGTAAGGGCAGTCACCCTCCTCAGCCCCATGATGGAGCACGCTCCAAATCTAAAGTCCTATAAATCTGGTGGGAGGGGAGATGGTTCTATTACTAACTATGGTCTCCAGGTGGCTTTTAGAACATGGAAGCTAAAGCGAGTGCCTGTGCAGGCAAGGTACAGTCATCAGCAACTCAGCCTCCCCTGCCAGTCAGAGGATTCTTTGTTACCACATATGACTAGAATGAGACATTCCACTCTCCAAGTTTTCACAGTTACTGGGACCAAAAAAAGGGCAATATTGAGCCTGCTTTGGGGAGGGGGGGAAAGTGAGTGTTCCCCCACCTTCAGAATATGCAAATTATCCAGGAAGTGACCTGCTTTAAATCTCAGACTAATGTACAATTTGCCCTTTTTTTCTTGTCAGGAACTCATTGACTTCTCTTTTTCAAACAATTGGCACTGGACTGAGCTCCTGTAGACACTTAGAGGGAGCTTCCTTTGGGTTTGTGTGTATTTATGAGGTTGGAGAAACACTTGTTCAGAATTTGTTTGCTCTGCTTTCTATGCAGAGATCAGACATCTTTTTTATTTTTTAGCTGGACCTTAGCTTAAGCCCTTAAGATAACTCTGAATTCTCTTTAAGTGATAAATGTATTATTTACATGTAAAAAATAGACTTCATTTAAAATTATATTAATCGTCTTCAGCTGAAAAGGGTAGTTGTTTATAATGATGCTATTAATTTATTTCTTTCAATGTTCCTTTTCCTTAGATTCTGAGGAACATCCTATTTAAACTTAAAAAAACCTAAAAGATATATTTCTATAAAGTCATAGTGTATTAGATTGTTAGCAACAAGCAGAAGTCAGATCATTCCATGTGGGAAATTAAGCATAACAATAAGCATATATTTTTATATTTAATAATAACAATACAGGCCATGGGGCACTAACTTGAAAAAAACCAATGGGAATATTTTGTTTTTTTTTTCTGATAATGAAGCAATGGCCCCCCCAAAAGATATAGTTGAGGATCATGTGGAGCAAACTACCCATAAACTTAGAAAAAGAGGAAAGGAAGGAAGGAAGGAAGGAAGGAAGGAAGGAAGGAAGGAAGGAAGGAAGGAAGGAAGGAAGGAAGGAAGGAAAGAAGGAAGGAAGGAAGG